>NW_026087270.1:7669999-8204999 GCF_022539395.1 Myiozetetes cayanensis
TTTCAGCGTCACAAAGAAAAATACCCTCACATTCAGATGAATCCGTACCCGGTGCCGGAGCATTTGGACAATATTCCTACAAGCACGGGTATTCCTTATGGGATGTCTATACCACCAGAGAAACCTGTCACGAGCTGGCTGGACAGCAAGCCCGTCCTCTCCACCCTAACAACTTCTGTTGGCCTGCCACTCCCACCAACGATTCCAAGCTTGACCCCATTCATCAAAACTGAGGAGCCTCAGCCGATTCCCATTAGCCATCCTTCTGCTAGCCCTCCCTGCTCTGTCAAGAGTGACTCGGGAACAGCTGATCCCACATCAAAAATTTCCAATGGACTTTCTGATGAGGTAGAGTCTGGTGCTTTGCCTACCTCAAATGGCAAAATCGAAGAGAACCCTCAAAACACAAGCACCATCACTAACGTGAGTAGCTCCGTGAGCTCACCGGCAGCAGACTCGGGCTCCAGCAGTGTCGCCACTTTTACAAATCCACTGATGCCTCTAATGTCGGAGCAATTTAAGGCAAAATTTCCATTTGGAGGACTATTGGATTCAACGCCAGCATCTGAAACATCAAAGTTGCAGCAACTGGTAGAAAACATTGACAAAAAGGCAACCGATCCTAACGAGTGCATCATTTGCCACCGAGTTCTCAGCTGCCAGAGCGCACTGAAAATGCATTACCGGACACACACCGGTGAGAGGCCATTTAAATGTAAAATCTGTGGTCGTGCTTTCACTACTAAGGGCAACTTAAAGACTCATTACAGTGTCCACCGTGCCATGCCCCCGCTGAGAGTGCAGCATTCATGTCCAATCTGTCAGAAGAAGTTCACCAACGCCGTTGTGCTACAGCAGCATATCCGAATGCACATGGGAGGGCAGATCCCCAACACCCCAGTGACAGAAAACTATCCTGAGTCAATGGAATCAGATACGGGATCTTTTGATGATAAGAATTTTGATGATATAGACAACTTCTCAGATGAGAATATGGAAGACTGTCCTGACAGCAGCGTGCCAGATACACCTAAATCTGTGGATGCATCACAAGACAGCTTGTCTTCTTCCCCTCTGCCCCTGGAAATGTCAAGTATTGCTGCTTTAGAAAATCAGATGAAGATGATCAATGCAGGACTTGCTGAACAACTTCAGGCAAGCTTAAAGTCAGTTGAAAATGGGTCAGTGGAAGGGGATGTTTTGACTAATGATTCGTCATCTGTCGGCGGTGATATGGAAAGCCAAAGTGCTGGAAGCCCTGCTGTCTCAGAGTCTACCTCTTCCATGCAGGCCTTGTCCCCATCCAACAGCACTAATGATTACCACAAGTCACCAAGTATTGAAGAGAAACCAGTAAGAGCTTTACCAAGTGAGTTTGCCAACGGTTTGTCTCCAACCCTTGCTAACAGTGGTGCTTTAGACTTGACATCTAGTAACACTGATAAAATAATTAAAGAAGAGTCTCTGAGTATGCTCTTTCCTTTCAGAGATAGAGGTAAATTTAAAAACACTGCATGTGACATTTGTGGCAAAACATTTGCTTGTCAGAGTGCCTTGGACATTCATTACAGAAGTCATACCAAAGAGAGACCATTTATTTGCACAGTTTGCAATCGTGGCTTTTCCACAAAGGGTAATTTGAAGCAGCATATGTTGACACATCAGATGCGAGATCTACCATCACAACTTTTTGAGCCCAATTCCAGTATTGGCCCTAATCAGAACTCTTCAGTTATGCCTGCTAGTACACTGTCATCGCTTATAAAGACTGAGGTTAACGGCTTTGTGCACGGCTCTCCTCAGGACAGCAAAGAAGCACCCTCTGGTCTAGTTTCTTCGGGGCCGCTGTCCTCTGCCACATCCCCTGTGCTGCTCCCTGCTCTCCCCAGAAGAACTCCAAAACAGCACTACTGCAACACGTGTGGGAAAACATTTTCTTCTTCCAGTGCTCTGCAGATCCATGAAAGGACACACACTGGTGAGAAACCTTTTGCCTGCACTATATGTGGAAGAGCATTCACAACAAAAGGCAATCTGAAGGTACTTTTTCTTCTTCATTTTCCGCTTCATTTTCTTCCTGGGGGTTTTCAATTTTTTACATCTATTAATGTTGTAAGCAGTGGTACCTTTGGGTATCTGTGGTGTGACAGTGTGTTTAGCTCTGGTAGACCTAGGTAGCCTGAGTGGTCATGTTTGGCTGCAGGTCTGAGGCATGAGCTGTTTTGACTTAATTAAAATTCATCTACCAGCAAAGACTGTCTATGTAGAGTGTGAAACAGAACAGCCAAATGATGGTAAGGAGTATTAATTAACAGAGAAATGAGTTTTGTAACTCACACACCTCTTCAAGAAGTGAAAAGCTCTTGAATGTGCTTTCATATCTATCGTGTAAGATGAGTGTTTAAAAAAACTATTAATATAATTCTGGAACTAATGGGCATTACTTTAATTGATTATATAACTAACATTTCCTACTGATATGTGTTTGAAAAAGCAAATATACTTAAGTTTTAGAACACCAGTTGAGCACTTTACTGTGTACATTTTTCTGTTGACAGAGTATTTCTCTAGAGGTTGCTGCCAGTAATGTGAGGTACATAATTACTTTCAGGCCATTCTGTCTATGCAGGAGGCTCTCCGATGAGCAATCAGTAAAGGATACTTTCTGCCTGTCTGAAAAGGACGTTTATAGGGTAAAGGGTGTCAAATACAATACTTACCATTGCAATGAAAGTGGACATAGCAATTCTAGCCCTGAAAGCAGCTATCTGCAATTGACAGAATAACACAAAGTCATTATAAACTAGATACATGTAATAATAAAAAAAAAAGAGTAAGAAGCAATGCATTGTTGAGCAGTAGAACAGGGTATTGTGGGTAATGATGATGGGCTAATCTAGAAGTAGTTTATTTATTATTCCAGATGGGAAATGGAGCCCTGCATCCTCTGCCTTTAATGGCATTCATTAGGTAACAAGACTGGACACGTTCATGGACTCCTGCCTTCTCACAGTGATCAAAAGGAGTTTGAAATCCCTGTCAACCTCTATTTTTTGTTTGTTTGTTTCTTCCTTTCTTTCTTTCCAGGTTCACATGGGTACTCACATGTGGAACAGTACTCCTGCAAGACGAGGCAGACGACTTTCCGTAGATGGCCCCATGACATTTCTAGGAGGCAATCCCGTAAAGTTCCCAGAAATGTTTCAGAAGGATTTGGCTGCGCGGTCAGGGAATGGAGACCCATCCAGCTTCTGGAACCAGTATGCAGCTGCACTCTCCAATGGCTTGGCCATGAAGACCAACGAGATCTCTGTCATCCAGAATGGTGGCATCCCTCCGGCACCGGGAGGCCTGGGCAATGGGGGCAGCTCTCCCATCAGTGGCTTGACAGGAAGCCTGGAGAAGCTCCAGAATTCGGAACCCAATGCACCTCTAGCTGGTCTGGAGAAAATGGCAAGCAATGAAAATGGGACAAACTTCCGTTTTACTCGTTTCGTGGAAGACAACAAAGAAATTGTAACAAATTAGAAAAGAACTTCATAAATAACATTCCTGCAAATAGTGCAACCTAGGGTTGCTTTTTTCAAGCTGCAGGCTACAACATTACAAAGACTTTGTTTTGTACCATGTTCTACTTCTAGAGTTCTAAGAGAGCTTATTTATTAGTGATATAACCTTGCTTTGCAAACAAATGCAAGCATTAACTTTGGTCTCCCGTATTTTGAACTAAATACTAATCGACTAGAGTGCTGTAAACTTGCTGTAACATTTATGGCAGTTGCAAGTCTGTTCTGCTAGGTGATCTTATTCTGGCATTAACTTATTTTCTATATCCAGTTTAACATGAACTCTGGTATTGATGCGATGCCTCAGTGATGCATTAGATCTCTAATAAAAATCTGTATATAAATGTACACTTTGATCCTGCTGGAAACTTTATCAGCAAACACATTGTTTAATTTTTCCAAACAAAAAAAAATTAAGAAAAGGACTGAGAGAATATAGACTGAACAGTGTGGGTCCTTTACACAGCTCAGTTTTTGATTTTTATTATAAAATTAAAACTGCTTTAATTTTTGTAGGTTTAACATTTTCCGTTTTGAACTGTTATTTGTATTGTGCTTTTTACTTGAGTCGTCTTAAATGTTAATACATCTCTGTACAGTAATAAGCACGCGGATTATTAGAGGAGATACTGAAGTGTTGTTTTGGTAGTTGAAACTGAGACGTAACATTTTGCCTTGTAGGTATATTCATTATAGAAAATGTGCTGGACTTTCACAATGCTGCTAAGTATGGCATCTTGAACAACTTCCGTGGACAACTGTAGATGCTCCTGTATATACAATAAGACATCACTTTCATTAAAATGTACATACGTTCCTTACAAGACCAAGCCCTACTCCTTGACCAAGGGAACAAGTATAGTGTTTGTTTATTTTGTATTAGGTGTTGGGGGGGGGCAGGGGCAACCTTGGACTGTTACATGCACTTTCTCGGAAAGTTGAAAGGAAAAGAGGTCCAGTTTCTTTAACATTTAATACTTACTAACAGCAGAGATACTGTAATTTTACTCGAGTAATCAAATACATTTTTGCAACAGATAAAATTTGCCGTCTCTGTGTTTTTAAAGTGTACCTGTATTTAGTAATTATTTTGTATTATTTAGCCTTTCCCTTGGTTAACATGAACTGTCCAGGTTGTATGTGCGTGTTTATATTTGTAAGTATGGGTATACATATATGTATTGCATATTAATTGCTAGTATATTTTTCATAACCCCTAATAGTGGGAAATTTCTCCTTAACTATTCAACCCCTTCTCATAAAATTGTAGATATTTTGGCATTTTTAATTTCTTTATTAAAAAAAAATGCTGCTAGCAAAGACCTTATTGAGCCTAGGTAAGTTTCCTTTGAAGGAAATAATTTATTACATTGAAGGCTTGATTTGGTTCAAATGCTTTATATTTGATATTAATTTTATTTTATGAGATTGTATGTTTGTGGCATGCTTACGCTGCTATATCTGTGTTAAGATGCCCACTTGTAAGCTTCCATATATTATATGGGGTTTATAACTTGATTGTAAAAAAAAGAAAAAAAAACCAAACAAAACATAATTGCTTTGGCCTTGCACATGATTTGGCTTCCCTTAAACACCTGCAATGATTATTAACCTCAAAGGAGTTTGTCAAACAGAATTCAGCCCAGTATTTTCATCCAGTAGAGTTTTATCTCTTCACATCATTATTCAACAGAAACTAAATCAGATTGGCTGCCTCCAAAAACACCAACAGGCATAGCCAATTTTGTGTCCATGTGACTAGATAAATAATTTTTTTTTTTTTTAACTCTTCAAAATTCAGGTGTTTTGCATTATAGGATTTTCTTCAGTGTCACTGTGGGGAGAGTTGCCCAGCTTTTTAAACAAGGAGTGATCACTTAGCTCTTCCCCCTGTAGCTTGAGTTGCAAACTGGGTATCAGAGAGTATTTAAAACTGAAGAGCTTGACTGAGAACTACTTTTCTTGAGGACTTTTCCCCTTCCTATGATTATGAATCCTGCATATTAACACTAGTCTGAATACCTCTTGGACTTCATGTCTTTAGGACTTTTCCTGTTCAAATGTGATGATTCACCTGGTACATGGTATGCATTTTTGTTAACATGTAAGTTGTACACTAGAGCCAGCTGGCTTGTCAATGTGAATATTTAAGAATTCCAAGTCACCTTTTGGTCTCAGAAAAAGGTAAATTAAAAGGATTTTGATGATTTTATCAATGAAATACTAACTAATTCTCCTTTTAAATTGAGCTGAGATTTGTGCAACGGAGAAGTTGCCAGGGAAGGGCTAGCAGCCCTCAGCGCTCCGGGAGGGTTTGTTTCCTTTCCATGGCTTGAGTTTTATAAGTGCCTTTAACCCAGCCCGCGGAACCTCTTCCCACGCGGAAGCGGAGCCTTTAGGTGCCAAGGGAAGCCGCTCCCGGGGCACCCGGACGCTTCTGCCGCTGGGTAACGTAACGCGCTTGGCTTTTTTCGGGGGGAAGAAACCATAAAAAAAAAAAAACAAATTTCTTTCTTGTATCTTCGGGCCTTCCCCCGTTCCCTGAGCGGAGCCCTCCCCGCGCTCACAGCGCACCCCCGGCTGGGCTGAGGGAGCGCAGCCCCTGGGGCAGCGGCGTCTCCGCGGCCCCGTCGCCCTCTGCAAGGGCCCCGCAGACCCTTTTCTCCCCCAGCGTCTCCGAAGCGTTTCCCTGAGGTGACGGGGTGTGCGGCGGGCGAGGCTCCCCGGGACACCCCTCGGGCCGGCGGGGCGGGGGTTCCCAGGTGAGCTCGGGCACTTCCCTGCCCGCCCCGGCGCCGCCGCTTCGCTCAGCGCTTCCCTCGCTACCGTCGCTGGGGTGGGAGGGTGCCGGCGGCAGGAGCTGCCCGTGCCTCTCGCTCTGCGGAGGGTGCCCGGGCCGTTCTGCCCTCGCTGCCGAGGGGCTTTTCCGTTCCCTTCCTTCTGCCACTCCCGAAGGGAGCTGCGGAGGCCGGGGACGCCGTCCCTGTGCCCGCAGGATGCGGTGCCAAGGGCCGGCTCGGGGCTCCCCGCCCCGTCAGGCGGAGCGCCCGCCTGGCTGCCTGAGAGGGAAGCGGGGGAAAGGGAGGGGGGAGTGGAGGGGGGGGGGGAACAATTTGCTCTGGAAACACGGAATGTTAAATTTCCCGTTACTCGACACCAGACCGTGGGGACCGGGGGAAGTTACCTCTCCCCAGAGCTGTCCTGGCAAGCGCACAAAGGTGCTCTCGTCGCCTCGCAGCTGGAGCCGCGCTACTTCGCTACAATTACCCGGCGCAGCGTTTCCTATTCACAGACACTGAATTAATCCTTATTCAAGAATAGATTTTTTTTTTTCCTTTACGGTTTTGTTTTCGTGGCCGCATTTTCCTCATTAGAAACAAAGTTTTTTTTCCTCTTTTCTCCTCCTCCCCCTCCGTCTCGCCCATCACAATTTTATCATCTATTAAAATAAAGCACAGTGGGGTGGGGTGGTATATTTTTTTTTCCTTTCTTTTAAGCGCCAACGATCGTTCATTTAATCATCCCGAGTAATTTTCTTCACCCAGAAACAGACGTGAGTTATTTAAAAATTGGGCTAACGTAGTGCGAAACTTTCCCGCTTGGGAAGGGCCGGAGGCGGCCGGCCCGTGCTGGCCGGGAAAACGCAGGGCTGCCCCTGCCGCCGGGCACTGCTGCCAGCCCACGGCCCGGGAATTTGGGGTTTCCCCGAACGCCGAGGAAGCGAGGACGCCGCGCCCGGCGGAGCGGGGAGCGCAGCTCGGCCGCGGAGCAGCCCGGCGGGTGTCACTTCACAGGGCAGGCTGGGGAGGTGTTGGGGGACAGGCGGAATGAAAGGGCGTGAAGGGCTCACCCAAAAAACCCACAATACGGGCAGAGAGGAGAGAGGGGATCGGGGCAGGACCTGGCATGGGCAGGAATGAGAAGGGAAGGGAAACAGCAAACTGCCTGACTTGTTTCGGGTGCTGACGACGACCAAATCCTAAACCCTTTTCTCAGGGAAAAGTCGGTTGAATTTCGGTGTTTCTTCCGAAGCTGGGCTGTGTTTTGAGAGTTAAGGACAGGTTGCAAGTACTCCCAGCTGCAGCGAGCAACAAATGTCTCGAATTGTTCCTGCTTTGGAAAGAATACGTGCTGATCATTAAAATGCAACAGTTGCTGCTTGTTTTGACCTTTTCTGTGGGGCATACTTCTTGCTTTTGAGAGTCCTGAAGTCACAAACTACCTGGCTGTGTCTTTATAGGAGGCCAGTTTTACTTGGCAGGAGAAGGTGAGACTTTGTAACATGACAGTTGTGGGGTTTTTTGCTGTCTCCTTGCCAGTGTTCAGTAGTTCTCCAGGTTTGTTTCTCTTTGGTCAGCTCTTGTTGTGATTTGGGGTTTTTTTTTGGTGCTTTTGTTTGTTTGTTTTTAAATCGAACTACCATTTTTTCATTTGGTTTCCTTCTCTCATGAATATGAGTTGACAGAAGGTAAAATAATGTTTTGCAAATAAGTGGGTACAATTATTTATACCAGCTGGAAGCAATATGTCTCTTAACTGCTGAGTTGAAATATAATGACTTAAAGATTTCACCTCCAACATGGTCTCTTATATAAATATGTATCCCTAGACAAAATGTTAAGGAGGAGTAGAGACTTGGAAATACTAATCTTAATAGGAAAGAACAGGAATAATTGAAAAGTGTGTAACTTCAGCTGAGAACAGAGTTACTGACAGCTGTGTTCATGATTTTCTGATTTGATATTTCTGGGTTTTACATCCAGGTTATAGTAAATATCGGAATGGTTACCCTGACTACTGTCAGTGGCCTAGGAGATGCCTGGAAGATGGTGAGTGCATGGTGATTCCTTCCTGGGAAGATCTCCTTGTTCCATGGATGTGAGATACCAGGAGGCCCTGAACCACACACAGTAGCTGAAATATTTTACAGGTAAGTGAGATACAGGAATGTTAGTAATTAAAATGATGTTTCTGGTTCAGATTGTGGTGGTTTTTTTTTTTTTTTTTTTTTGTCCTACCACAAGTGTCTTCAGTTTCCATTTTATCTTCTGTTTTAATTTAGATATGTATTTTTGAATCCACAGTCTAAATTTCTCAAGAGGAAAAATCATCTCTCAATGATGTGGGAAGGGGAGCAGTAGAGTGAAAACAGGAGATCAGGAAAGAGGAATTTTCTTTAGTGGTCTGGTCTGTCTAGCACTGTGGGAGCTGGTGAAGAACATGCACACGAGGGTTAGAGTTGCTCTCTGCATGGTGGGCAAGGCCAACATCTTGTATGTGGCAGACTCAGAGTACACAGTGAGAAGAGTTGTGCAACGCCTGAAGCAGAGTTGTAGAGTAGGAAAGTCATGTCATCCTTCTTTCAATAATTTATTTAACCCAAACTGCAAGCTCTTCCTAACTTTCAGAAGTTATTGTCACTCTTGGAAAGAACTTTAAAATCTGGTTAGATGGGCACCAAAAGCATTTCCATGCCCACGTTAAGGTTGGTCACCTGTGGGAATAAGGAAGGTTCTCACTGGAATGATCAGCCCTGAAACTTCTGGTGTCATTTCATTTCAAAAGTAAGAAGTCTCTCCATGTTAGCAGACATTCACATCATCTGTACAGACAGCTCTCTTGACCAGCGCAGTGCTGAAGTGCAAAGGTCTATTTTCATTATTTAAAGGTCTTAAAAATGCAGCATCACAATGTCAGGTAGGTGTAGCAGAAGCCCTGCAGCACCTGGCATCAGGTGGTGCAACATGAGAACTATTTAGAATTGAATATGGAATGCAAAAATGGAGTGGTCTGGCACACTGTAACAGATTTAACCCCACTGGCCACTATTTCTTTCTTTCTTTTGCCCCATCTTTTCCAAGGAAAAAAATTTCAAAGTGAAGCAAGTGAGACTAACTTGATGAGTAATAGTAAGAATTTTTTTAAAGCAGTGCCTGTTTTGAAAAATGAGTTTCCTTCAGCAGTGAATAATTCTAAATTGCTTTACTTTCATCAGGATTTTAAAATGTCAGGTAATCCATAGTGAAGCTAACATTTGTTTAATATGTACAATAACTAAGTGGGTGTTCAGTGCAAAAATGTGTGTTCGTATGAACCCCTATCTGTCTGTTGGTTAGAGGATCCAGAGAACAGCAAATTACAGTGAGAGAGACAGAGCAGATTTCAAGGGCTTAAAGGTCTCTTTAGTTGTGTAGGTTGAATACCAGGTCCTCTCAGCAACTTGTGTCTGAGCTGCTGCTGAGAACATTGCTGTCTGTGATCTTAGGTCACTAGTTAGCTCAGTTGTGGGAAGCCTTAATACCAGCATAGGCCTCTGGTGCTGATACATGTAAACTGAGTTAAACCCCTGTTAGTTAGCTGAGCTTATTTTGGCTTCTGACACTGGTGAATGCCTGAGTGCTGTACAGACAATTTCTGTAATGCTGTATGTGGCAGTTTTAAGGTGCTACTTTCTTTCCCTTTCAGTACAGATGTTTATTCCTATCCACTGAGATTTCTCCTCCCTTCCATACTTGAATGGGTGGAATAGGTCTCATAAGCAATCTTCATTCATATCACCACAAAGACAGTGGGATTTCTTATTTGGTGAGCAAGACCTTAAGATAGGGAAGAGTCCAAACTGTACTAGGAAGGTTTGCAAAGCTTAAGATCATCTTACAAAAGGAGGTTGAGCTTACGTATCTGTGAGTCAGGCAGCAAAGAATTCATAAAGCTATGGCTTGTTTGAGCCAGAATTTCATGAGGTGTTACCTTCCAAACCAAGCCTCTTAAAGGGACAACTGTCTTCAAAAGAGCTTAAAATGCTACTGAAGGCATTTTTAAGACAGTACATCTAAATTTGCACTGAAGTGGAGGTAGAACACTCCATAATTCATCTTGTTGTGACAGAGTACAGCAGTAGCAGCTTAAAACACTGAGGCTATTACTGCAACCGTCTCCTTACTGACATTAGGTAGTCATCTAGAGTCACTTTTCTTACATGACCTATAGAAAAAGTAGACTGGGCTCCCGTGTTCTCTCCTGGATTTGAAGAAGTTATTAAACCAATTCCCTCTTCTGAAAGCTGTAAGCATTCATGCTGGTATCCTCAATAAAGCTGGGACACAAACAAAAAAGCAAACAAACCAGTCACAGTAGCACTCAATGCACTTAAACTTGGAGGAAATGAAAATCAATATTTGTCAAATAGAGGGAAAAGGTAAAATGGAGTGAGGAAAAATGTCCAGCTTTCTTAAAAGCCATTAGTGAAAATGAAAAGTTGACAGCAATAGTGAAATTTAATTCCTGCACAGGATTTTGTTGTTTTCACTGTCTACTGTTGTATGCACAGACTTGATGCACACGTATTCATTTATTGTTAGTGTTGTTGAATGGAATTTACTACATGTTAATTATGAGTGATTTGGAACCTTGGAGGCTTATGTAAATGTTTTGCATGTGGTTAAAATGTGAGAGGATAGTTTAGGAGATGGAAGTTTCATCTGGTTCTGGACACGTGAACTTGGCCAGTTGCTCCAATCTCTTGATGTGTTTTGTAAAATGATGCTAACAACAGTTCCTTACCTTTAGTTTTTGCTTATTTTGGATATTTAGGTAGGAAACTGTTCAGACTGGTCTTTTACAATGTGTGTATATCATACACGGCTACTCTTTGGGAATATAAATGGTTATAAAATAGCCAACACAAACCAGTTATTTTGCATTTCAACATCTACCAGAACACCTGGAAGTGCTCTGCTGGTACCTCAATACATTATTTGCCACTTATTAGATGAAGTTTAAAAGTTAATCCTATATTATACATGATTACGTTTTTATTGTATTGTATGATCAAATCATCAGATTTTGCAAAAGGTCTCAAGAGATACTGTATTTTTGCTGAACTATTGGATGTAACCACAATTTTTTAATTTTCCTTGTAGACAAATGTCCCTTTATCTTGGGAACATTACAAGGCAATAGTGATTGTATTTGCTGCCTTGCAAACAAGTGCCTGTAGCTGATTTCCAATTTCAGTGAAATTTATATAGTGATAACTTTCAGCCTGGACTCCAGGTAATGAGTTCTCTTTATGTATTTCCCATATATGAAAAAGAGGGTAAAACAAGTATGTGAAATTGTGAAAGTCATATTTAATCAGAAAAAAAAATGCTGGGTAATGTGTAGTATGACAGTTTGGAGCCAAAGTTGTTGCCTAAGTGACCTTCTGGTTTGTTTGAGGGTAGTGTGTGAGGTAGGCAGGAAGATGAGAAAGGGGCTCATGGCCAATATATTGTAGTAGAGAGTTAATTGAAATAAAATATGAAAATTGGAGTCCTCTGCACATGTTTTTGGTGCAAGGCTCTAATATTTTCTGATCCTTGCTTTTTGTTTTCTCCCAGAGAGTACACATCTCCATGTTCTATATGAAATTACAAGCACAGTAGTGCAGCCATGTGTTGAAAGGCAGCTATGGGTATGTCCATTGCTGCTCTAGTGTTGAGCACTAGGAATGATACAAAGACAGGAAATATTTTTGGATCCTCTGGGAGATTGTCTCTGTTTGACCATTGTGATCTTTATAACCTTAAATATGGCTTGAAATGTTAACTCTGGGTTTTGAAACACTGTCCATGCAAGTCAGCAAGTTACACTTAGGTTTAGAAGTTCTTTTCTTAACTTTCTCGTGGAGGAACAGAATGGAGTGAGTTTCATTTCACCAGGAATCTGAAGTAACCATCAACTAAAGCCTGAAGTTCTGGCTTTATCTACTGCTCATCTTGAAGGACTTACTTTTTAGTTGAAAATTAGATATTGACAACATTAACAACAAGAAGAACACGGCCAGCAATTTCCAACTCCCCAGCCCCCCCACCTCTTTTACAATTTGGCCTAAATATGAAACTTGTTTGATGGTTTATTTTGCTATTTCAATTTATATAAGGCTCAATTTAAACCATCCCAAAGAATCAAGATTTTTTAGAAAGTGCTGCTCTGTCTAAGCTGTTAAAAACATGTAGACACAAAGTCACTTAAAATCATGGCCCAGGTCCCATGATAGTGGACAGTTATGAGCTGACATGCTAAACAAACACACTGAGATGATCCTAGTGTCTTTCCTGGCCAGCAGTTTTCCCCCCAAAAGTAATGATTTTTTAAAAAAATAGTTATCAAAGGAAAGTGATTAGTTTGTTGTGTGATTAGTCTTTATGTATACAAGCAACGGGGGCCATGTGCTGACAGAGCATGATGGAGTCAGGCACCTGTACTGACAGGTGGGGAGATGGAAGCAGGATACTCTTAGCCCTTTGTAGAGGACCAAATCTAGGCTGCTGCATTTCCAAATAACATTTTTGGGAGACTTGACCTTAAGCAAATGAAATTACTCTACAGCTAATTACTGTAGAATGCTCTGAAGTAGCAGGGAGTCCTGTGATGATGTGACCTGTCTCTCTTCAGGATTAGTAGTTGTCTCTTGTCTTCCACCCCCTCATTTCTTTCTTTCTCTCTCAGGGGTTAAGGCTCTGTGTAATGTTGACAGTTACTGGAAAGGGTTCTAACAGAAGTAGAGCTGGTGAAAGACAAGACTATTTATAGAAAACAATAAAGTAAAAATAAATGTAAGATTAAATATCAGTAGCTACCAGCTGTAACACCCCTTCTCCCACTGCTGTTAACTAGTAAAATCAAAGCATAATTTGGAAAGGATCCCTGCTGGAATTGGAGTAACCATTCATTCTGCATGCCAAAGGGAAGTTGAGATGTTCATTTACAGGATGGCATTTCCTCAGCTTCTGCAGAACCAGCCCCCAGCTGGGATTAGAAGCTCATGTGCTGTAGGAAGTGAGATTTTTCTGATTTGCTCTAAAACTAAGCTTCTAGGGTCTCATGGTGAGTGGACATTTAGAGTCTGTCCAGTGCCACCATAACTATCTAAAATGATGGGATGGACATGCATATCCACGACAGGAGACTTTGAAACGGCTGAGGTGCAGTGAAATGGCTCAGTCCACCCTGTCAGTGTTCATGGTATAGGAAGTGATGTGCAGAGAAGGTTTTGGTTACAGCAGTGGCAACCATGGAAATTTCTTGGATGAGATTGTCCTAAATGGAGGGTTGATCTCACTTTGTTTCTCCTCAGCAAATCAGAGTTACAGAAGTCTCTCTATACCAGAGCCCAGCTTGGACTCTCTTTAATACTATGTATTTTCTGTTTTGGTGGAAATAGTTAATCTAAGCACACTGCACAAGTCTTAAAAACTGCTTTTAATTCACTCCCAACCCCCATCAATTTATTTTTGATATATAGTTTTCTTCTTTATTTCATCTTGAAAGACTTGTGTAGATATAGCACTGTCCTTTTTAAATGAATTAATTTTGGTATGGGAAGATTTTGCTGTCTTCCCCTGATTACATTACAAACAGAGTTTGGCAGATTTGAGTGGTTTTTTTCTGAGGAGGGTGAGAGTACAGTGACTGCTGGTAGCTGTTGAGCCTTTTGCTAATCTAATTTAGTTACTATTCAATCTCTTCTTCAATCTCTTCTGTTTTTTGTTGTTTTCAGGTATTCATGGTTGATCTTTTTCTTGAGAGAGATATTAATGACATTATTGCTTGCCTGCATTAAAATATTTTCAAGTACCAGATTTCCCTGGATTCACTTGCAGAGGAATAACCCCACTTTAAAATAAATGAGAGAGAATTCTAAATAATATTTCACAGGATTTTTTTCAGCAGAGGGAGTGTTGATCCCAGAAGAGTTTATGTCACGCTGCTGAAAATCTGGACAAGTCATTGCAAAAGACTTGAAACAGAGAGTTAAAACTATTTAGAAGGGGTTAAAAGCTGCTACCAATTTAATCTTTATAAAATCAGAAATGTTACCTCCTTCTGATTCAGTAATGAACCTACAGTGACTCATCAGGGTGATGTTGTGGCTTTTTCCCCTTGCTATTGTAGAGCACAGTATTGATCAGACTGTGAAATAATACAACAGCTGAAGCTCAGGTAGCAAATATACATTGGATTGATCTCCTTTTACTAAGCCTCCTATATCCCAGCATTATTTATGGCAGAAGGATTGAGTCTGGAAAATAACTTTGATAAATACCACCTTGTAGCACCTGTTTAAGTGATGGGATAGAAAACACTCCCTAGTTTGTTAACTTTAAGTATTGGGAGTAGAAGCGATGTGCACATAATAATATTATGATTCATACAAACCACTTTTCAACCAACTCGATATATTTCATTACCTCCTTTTCAGCAGAAGTATTGATTTTTGTTTTGTGGTTTTATAACACAATTTCAAGGCTGTTGTAGTTTAATGAGCCATGTTCTTATGATGTTTAAAAAGATTTGAAGCATTTGTTGAAATAAATATTATGGATTGCCCATCTCTTGTCACCTCTTCTTTCTCTCCCCCATATAAACCCAGCACAAGAATGAATAGGGCAGCCAGCTATGTGGCTTTTTGTGTTTGAGATCAAAGTGCTACTGGGGAACAATAGCAGGCCACACTTCTGTGTTCGTGACCACACACAGCAGCACCTGCAGAGCAGTAAAATGTCATTGTTGCTTCTGCAGTTTGAGCACAGAGGAAGCACCACTGAGGTGGCAGATGATTCTAATAATACTTGATGTGAATTGATGGGGAAGGAGGACCATAACACAGAGGGCTTTTTATTATAAGCCTTGACTTCCCAAGCTGTGAACAACAGAATACTGCACCTGTGGACTTTCTTCAAATCAACCATTATGGAAAGTGACAGATTTTATTAACTTAAGGAAGAACTTTTCAACATAGGAAAGTTGTAGTTTATTTTCAAGACATGATGAAAAAAAGCCCATGATATATTACATATTTCTCACTACTCATATTCTAGTGTGCTACAGTAGAATCATAAGAGTGTTATTAGAAAGACTTTGTCTTTTTCTCTGTTTTTGTAAGATAAAAAGCATCGATGTTTTTAATGGGTAAAATTCAGTTTTACCTGTTACTTCATGTCTTATGTTAGATGAACAATGGAATTAGCAAGAGAATAAGTCTATTGGTTGAAGAGATATGTGATAATTTTAAGAGCTATATCAGATGGCTGGACTTTGGTAGAAAAAAACACTTGGGTGGAAAAAGTACCTCAAATTATCCAAAGAGAATTAATTTATACTAGGCAGTGTCTGTGTGCAGTGAGTTCCTCTCCTGTGCGCGGATGTTTGGGAAGGTTCTGGGAGGGCAGAGGGCTGGACATGAGGGACTGTGGTGTTGTCAAAGGCATGTGCAGGTAAATGTAGCCGACATGGGTTTGGATAACACGGAGTTTACTTTCAACTCCAAACAAGTCAGGTTATAAGTTTTATTTACAACAGCAAGGCACCACTGCTTGTAGACTTCTAGTATTTCTGTTCTGGGATTATGACAATGTATCAGTCTGGTTTTCAAAAGAAATAGAACAGCATCTGCGTTTCTTTCTGCAGGTGGCCATTGTGTGCCCATGAGTGTAACACAGAGATACTGCAGGAGTTGGAAAGATTATGTGGCTGATGGTCTAATGCTAGACTGACTCCTACCCACCATAAATTAACTAAGTGCAGGGTCTGATTTATTTAGAATTTTTCTCTGATTTTTATTTACAGAATATGTGGCCACATTTTGACTATATCATGGCTGCAGTGTTTTTGCTAGTCATAGTCACAAGCCTCTGGTACCCATATGAATCAAGTAATATCCAAATTTTTGTGTGGGTACAATTAATACCCTGATGTTAATGTAATTCAGGTTGCCTTAAAACCAGAACACACATAGAAAGGGAAGTCAATATGAGCATTTTATTTTCTTCATATGGATATATTTTTTACAGTCACTTTTGAAGGAATCAGAAATTGTAATTCATGTAAAATAATGGCTAAGAGTTGACAAATCAAGCATAAAGTCAACTGGATCATGATTATTAGCTAAAAGCATAGTGCTTTCTGGTGATTCTTTTTGTTCTAAAAATAAGTCCTGGATGAACTGAAAATCATTTTGCAGGAAACCCTTAAGTAAAGTGGTCATGCAGAGTAGTTGGTGGAATATTACACTTTGCATTTGCACAAACAGATGGTAAGCTTGGCCTTAGATTTAATCAGGGTTGACAGACAGGTAGTACTTTTGTATATTTTGGATGGAAACTTCTTTTCAGAGAGACAGAAACTGCTTCAGTCAGTAGTCTGTATACTAAGAAAGAGAAGTATTTACCAGGTAGTCTTATTGTTCTTACTATTATCTTAACTTACTATTAGAATTAACTCACACAAGAAAGCTGCTGATTTATTTAGTCAACTGCAAAAACTTTTTAAAAAATTTATTATTTTCTCCTCCTTTTTGGCAAAGCATGTAGCAATCCAGAACACACAGAAATGTGGCTGTGATTAAACTTGTAAACAAATAACAGTGAAGAATTCAGGATTCATGAATCCATGGCCATATTCTTTTTAGCTAACCTTTTAGATAAGATTTTGATATCATTTGTTTCTCTTTCCCTCCCAAAACTTAATACCTGGTAACCTAAGCACATACAATCTGTTTCAGAAGGGAGATTCAAGCAAGTGCAGCCACTGGTGTGTTTTAATGTCACTGCAGAGATTATGTTACCTTCCTAGAAACAAAATCTTTTTTTCTCCCCTTCAAATGGAAGTCCCCTGATACCCTTGTCAGAGACCATTTGTTATGCAGAGTTTTGTGAAGCAATCAAAATTAATTCACAGTGATCTTTTCACCCAGAACCCCCAGCTTCAAATAATGGGCTTTCTCAACAGGTGCTCATTGTGGCAGTTTGACTCCAACATGCCAGACTAAAGAGTTTATTCTTTAGCCATATTTAAGAATAAAGTCCCAAGCTTGTAATTTTCTAATCTTAAACAGCTGCCCAGGAAGGCACACCTGCTTTAAAGAAGTATTTCTTGTGTCTTTGGGATCTAAAACCTAAAGATGTTTTCATATTTGTCTGTTTCTGTACTTAATTAAGATCTCATGTACAAGTCACCACAAAACCTGTCCAATAATAATGGCACATAATATCACAGACTTACTAGGAGTCTAATTGTGCTGATTATTCTTGCAGAGGAGCAAAATTTCCCCTCAAGATAAAACAAGAGAATTCAATTTTTTTTTGTTTTGTTTGTTTTCCCTCAGTTAGATTTCATTGTGAAATGAAACAGAAGTAAAATAAAACAACAGTATTGAAGGTGGCACTAATAAGCTGTACTCATTTTGACTGTTAAGAACTTTGACAGATGTTTGCTCATTTCTTACAGGTACTGTTTGAATATTTTTCATATGAGCTGCAAAAGCAAGTGATACTGAATCCTATGTTCAGATATATATGATATTGATATCAATATAGATATTGAATATAGATAAATATAAATATTGAATATCCTATGTGGGAAGAGGAAAAAAAAAGAAAGAAAGTAGATAACTTAGTTCAGTAAAAGTACTGCAGAATGTATCAGCAGAGATACCTGAGCTGCTGTTGGTACCAGTATATCATATTTTAATCCCTTTACCTGTACATAGGCAGGTAATTTATGACGAACTTTGCCAGTAGAAAGGTATCCCTGTGGAGGGTAAAGCCATACTAGTCCAACCACTACTATTATAATTGTAGTAGGAGTTCCTGTTGTCTAAGTTGTCACATTAAAAAGCACATTAAGCCATAATCATGTCCAAAATGCTACAGTAGTTGAACCTATACAAAAGAGTATGTTCAGCTGGCTTTACCATACTGGTATTAAGTCAGGGTGAGAACTTCTAGGAGCATCAGTGTAGTATCAGGACATACAAAGTGTCTACAGAAGAGGAAAAAAGGGAATTAGAACAGTCATTAAAAATGTAACTCTGCACAGGGTGATAGTCACTTGTGTGGCATTTAAGGAAGGAAATTTGCTTTGTGTGTCACCTTTCACATTTCCTAGTATCTTGTGTTTATTTCAGCTTGTTTAATGAGTTGTTGCAAGGTTTTTTCAACGGAGGAGGGGATTGTTTAGGCTACCAATCTAAACTGTTGTCTGTGTGAAGAAAATATTACTAACCTTTGAAGCATGCTAAACAATCCTACTGAATTCCATAAAGGATTTGTACCAATGGAGCATCACCCATTTATACTCATGTTTTCAACCATATTAAGATTTTCATATGCCTAACCTGAAAACATACCCAGTAGATTTTGGAAGCATGGAAGTGGGTGAATAAAGTGGAATAGTGGATAAATGCTTACAGATAACTTCTAGCAGCACAAGAAACTACACTGTAGCAGCATATTCATGTAGAGGTGGATGATATTTTGTAACTGAGTAAGCTTTGTATAATCTCTTATCTTCCCATTTTAAAAAAATCATAGTGCTAAAGGCTTAAAGATCGGCTAAAACATAAACAAACAGTGCAATGATTTCTTCCTAAAGCTGCTAGCAGTATGACTTACCAGCTGTTACATATATGTATTTGCTCCAATGGAATATTTAACTTCAATATATCTGACTAGTTTATTGTTGTTGATGCTGTAATGGATTACTTTGTTGCAATTCAAGATGTGAATAAGCTATATGTGCTCATCGACTACTCTAACCCATTTGGAGGCCTGGGAAATGAAGAAGTTAACTGCTGTCAAGTTATGGCTGATGAAAAAGTGAAATATATAACTCTTTCTACTTACTGAATTAGTCAATTCTAGTGCTTCCCCTTCTCTCTCTGCTTCCCAAAGGTTGTGTTACCACTTGGCTCTAAAACAAAACTATTTCTCACATCCTGTGCCACCTTAGATGACAGCCTTCTTTATTCTGGAGTTGAACAGGTGGTTGCATCTGATCTACACAGGTTCCTTCTAAGTGAAATCTTCTTATGTTTTGAAGTGTATGAGTAGAAGCAATGTTAAACATATGAAAGACAATTATATAAATGTTTTGGAAATTAGGCTGAAGTCAAGAAAAAGGGAGGCTCTAGGCTCCTGTCTTAAAAACTACTTTTCATTTTTCTGTGAAATACAGCAATGTAGTCAAGTAATGTGTTTGTAAAGTGCCTTATGAAAGTCTGATAGCAGTACAAGGCTCTTTGAGATGGCAGAGAAAGGAGGAAAAGAACAGTGTCTCTTGTCTGGATACATTACAATAGGACAGTCAATGACATTGTAATTCATAAGAATCTTTTCTCCGAACGGTGCAAATAACAGTGATTGCCTAGAAAGAAATCAACAACTTGTCTGTTTCTTAACAGAGCATCTATGTTTCCTTCCTTCCTTTTGGTTATGCCTGCTTGCTCTTTACTTTCAGTGTGTG
Source organism: Myiozetetes cayanensis (assembly GCF_022539395.1). Classification (NCBI taxonomy): domain Eukaryota; kingdom Metazoa; phylum Chordata; class Aves; order Passeriformes; family Tyrannidae; genus Myiozetetes; species Myiozetetes cayanensis. Next base: position 7,689,853 of record NW_026087270.1, read on the forward strand.
TAAGATGTGTAAGCCTGGTTGGGATTCATGGAGTAGAGCAAAGGCAGATGGGGTGGTGCTGATCATTGCTCTCTCAGGGACATAACAGGACTAAAAGGCAAAGAGCGTGTGAATTACATGGTACATAATTTTAAAATATAAATTTCATGCTCTAGTCAGTGCAGTGATCATTGTTGTGCCACAGAAGCCACTTTTATTGTCTCACTGTAGAGACTGATTCATTAACTCAAGTTGTTGAAGGTCATTTATTGGAAGTCTGCTATAAAATGGCAGCTGTAATTGCTGCGGTTTGTTTTTTCTCATATCAGTTTTTACACTCCCAATATCCTTAGTTTCTTCTTTTAGCTGTTCCTCCTTTCAGCTGAGGTAGAGTTGCCTTCCTGTCTGTCCAGTTTTCTAAAATACTTGAACTACTTTTCTTGTAAGGGAAAGTAACGTAGAAGGAGCTGGGGCTGTAATGTAATAACTCCCGTGTACCACTGGATGGGGTTTGAGGCAGTCTGCAGTTCTGGGTGAAGTCTCTGCCCCAAGTCAATGAACAGCTTCTTGTGCAACTGAACATAAGAATCCCGAGGCCATTTTAGTTATCCAAAATGAAACTTTCTGTTCTTCGTGTTTATTATAGACTGTCAGAATTTAGAAATGTTTAGAAATAAGAAGTGCAACAAATATGCCCAAATTTGTTCACTCCAGGATGATAAATGAAAGGTTTGCCATACTGATGTTAATTCAACTTTACCATTATTGCCTAGAGCAACCTCTAATTCCATTCTTGTTTTTTAATTAAAATGGGTGGGTTACTCTGGACTGGATCTGACTTATTTTCTCCTGCTGAGCAATACTTCACACTGTTGGTGGCCACTGAAACTTAAGGAGGGAGAGATTTACTGAGTTGTTGCACAACAGCACAGGGCCAGTTTTGCTGCTCTTTCCCCTATATGCTAGTGTTATATGCTTATTTTAGTTTAGGATTGGAATAGTAAATTTAAATATTTATTCTGAAGTTAAAATCCAGGATCCATGTTTTGTTCCCAGTCCTCTCCTTTACATAAAACACACAATGTAAGTTACACACTTGTGTAAATGAGGTCTTGGAACATTTTCCTTTGTGTTTCTATAGGAGTGAGTTGTGTAATCTCCCAAGATTCATAAACCGTCTTTTACAGTTAATTTTAACTGAGTAAAATATATGCCTTTGATGTCAGCAGTGTCTGTACATCAGTGTGTTGCCAAAGTATTATAGAGCCAGTCTGATACTGTGTTCTCTGTGTCTATTCTTACTGCTAGTTGAAAACTTTGAATGATGAAGTTTAATCTGCCTGTCAAAAGAAAAGTGTCACACTCCCTAGTACTATCTAATTATTTGTTGAATGCTCTTTTGGCCTCATTTTCATTTGTATTATACTTATTTTAAATAAGGATTATTTAAATTTTGATTTCAATAATCTCTTTTTCTTAGACACATTACACTCATGAAGACTCACAGTCTCAAATAGTGTTGAGAATTTGCAGTGATAATAAGTTTCATATCTGCAACACCTTGTGCCCACTCAGTCTTCAGGCTGATTTGGTTTTGCTGGGTTGTTTTGGGGTGTGTGTGTGTGTGTGTGTTAGATTTTGGGAGTGGTGTTTTGTTGTTTCTGTTTTGTTTCACCAACAAAACTGAAGTTAGAGGACCGTGCTTTTATCTCTTGCAGTTCAGTTGACCAATGTCTTTGGGGCAATGTGTAGCCATCAAAAGAAAGCTTCCAGAATAATAGCACCAGGTCAGTTGCTGCCAACCTGAATAACATCAAGGGCACGCACTTGTTTTCCTCTCTTGTCCTACTGCACTACTGAACAAACTAGGGAAAAAAAATCAGGAACTTGCTTCGGCTCAGAATGGTAGCAGTTCTTTATGCGGGTCTGCGAAGAGGCAGAAATGTTTATGATGTCTCTCCCTCTCTAGTTCATATAGAAGTTTTTTCACCTTTAAAGGCAAAAAAAGTGGAAATTGACACTTGGCAACCAGTGCTAAAGGAGTGAAGTTTGAAAGACTAATTGTGAAAGCTAATTCTGCACAAGCTTTGCTGAGCATGCTTTGACTTGGAATTGCTGTTTCCTAGGACTTGATAAAAATGACAGAGAATTCAGTGGAAACAGACCTGTTGACTCTCCTGGGCTTTGTATCTCATCCAGAAGGTGTATCACAAAACAATTATAGAAGTAGTGAATTACAGCACAAAGTCACCTTGAATCCTGAGCTGTTCCAAACGCTTTCAACTTACATTATTTTCCACCTGTGTCACTCTCCCTAACTATCTATGTCACAAAGCATTATGCCAAAGACATCAGCTGTAATTCGTTTTCTTAAATATCTGACTTTAAAATCTGTGTCAGGCAATTTGTATCATCTGTCAAACAACTGTCAGAAAGGGCCAAGAGGGAAACACCTGAGAAAAGCATAGTACTGAAAGATGTGTGTGTGGAAGTGCTGCATCCTGCAGGAACAGCTACTTGAGGAGATCCTGGAAAATCCAGTAACATTGTCAAGACTTTCTGTATCTGTGCAGATTGGAAATGCAGTCTTGGATCAGGTTCTCTGGCTGCTGACTGGTCTCTGGTGGCCTTGGACTGTTGGCTACTGCTTGCAAGAGCTTTATGGCTGGCCTTAAAATGGCTCATAACCCTTTCCATCAGGAGCTGGAGTGTTACCCTGGCATCTTGGCCAAATTCCAATTATAGTTTATCTATTAGAAATTCTTCTAGGATTTCATTTAATTATTTTTTACACACCAGTGCTCTCATTTTCTAAATAGAAGCTTTAAACTGGTATTACTTTAGTTGTGTGTAGTTCTTTAGTAAGGTGTAGAATAAGATACTACTTTTTCCAAGCAGGTTACACTTATTTTTTTCAGCCTACAGGATTTTTCTATAAACTGTGGTGATAGTTTTTCTTTGCCTCTTGCCCTGAATTTTTATGTGTCTTTTCTCCAGTCTTGAACAGTAACCACCCTTCATTCAGTTATTGTATGTGTTTCACTGATAGCAGTGTTACATCCCTAGACGTAAATCTGATTGTATGATAAAATCAGTAGTGGCACAGAAGTGTGGAGCCTCTCTAGCATTATGATTTTAGTTTGGAAAGCATAGGAGTTTAAATCTTTATGCAAAATATTTAGGTATCTGTTTGGTTAAAAGACAGTCTATGCTTTTACTGTAATGATTTTCTGGAATGTATAATTGTGCCTCATAATAAATTCAGTCCTTATCAGTGCTGTTAATAGCTGCTAAAATGAGTGTGGCCCTATTCAGTGGTGTAGAAAATCATCTTTCAAGTATTTGTTCTAAAAATGATGGGCTAGTGTCATGGCATGAAAAGCTATGGAGGCATTAATTGTCTCTTCTGTTACTTTGCTAAACTAATCCATATAAAAAGAGCAGATTAAATTGTCTGACCCTCATATATTTAATGATTGCTTCTATTTGACTAAGAAACATTTCTCAGGAAGCTGCTTGTCACAGGCTATCAATATTCCTTTCATCCCACGTTAGTTATTGGTGCACTTTGTTACTCTCCAAGATGGCCTGTCTCAAGTGGTTCTTCAGCTTGCACAGCAAGAAAATGAGATGCTAAATGGTTGCACAAACAATTTGATTATAGTGTTTAATTCCTGCCCTATGGATTTCCAAGATTAGTGGTCCTTTCTCTTCTTTGGTTGTTATTATTTACCCTTCTAATTGATCTTCTTGCTGCCAGAATTATTTTATTCCTTTTTGTCAAATTACATTTTCACCTCAGCTTTCTGCAGAGAGTGCTGGACTTCTTATGTAGTCTTGTTTTAATAATTAAGCATGTCAGGATATTCGTATACACACCATGATGTGACTTGTTCACAGTTAGCATTATGATCATCGCTGTATAAGAGATAATACACAGAGAAGGATGAGTAGTTAAGATATCTCAGGGTTTTCCCCTACCATTTCTATCAGCTAGAAATTTGGATTTCATGTAATACATGGATGTTGAGAACAAGACAGTGACTTTGGTATCTTTCATCTGGAGGTTGTTGACTGTTTTAGACCCATGTTTAATTTTTCAGCAATCCAGATTCCTACCATATTAGTCTGGTTTACTTATTTTGAGCACACATTTATTGCATGCTGATCACCTTAGTAAATGTGGTCAAGGATTGATCTTGCAAAATACTGAATACTCTGCCACAGAATCAGAACATTACTGAAGTGAATGCATAGGAATTTAGAATTCAAAACAGTATTCCCATACTAAAAATTAAGCAGGTGCTTATTTGTTTAACTGGAACCTCAAATGGACTTTGTCATGACATGCTACTGTAGAGTAGCAGATAGAATGTCCTCAGTCCCTTCAAGTGTAATTTGCTTCCTCTTGCTTAAAGAAGATCTACGTTTTGCTTGTTTCATTTAATTGAATTTTGCTTATATAGCTCTGTTTCTTGAATGGGGAATGGTGTTTCTTTTAATCAGACTTAGGGAAAAATAATTTTATTATATGTTTTTGTAATTAGGTATGTTTCTTTTTATCAGACATAGGGGAAATAATTTTCTTATATTATTTTGTAATATAAGTACAGTTAGACTTTAAAGATAGTTGAGATTAAGTGTGACAACAAATCACCATGTTTCAAGGTGAAATACTCTGCAGAAAGCACTTTAAAGACTGTTACAAAACAACATAAGTATTATAAAGAATTGTATTTCCAAGAAACACATATTTGAACCTTGCAAATTTAAAATAGAGGACCAAAATTATTTTCAAAATATTTGGTTGAAACTCTGATGCCCAAAGTGTTGTATACATAAACCCAAGGAGAGAAAAGGGAATTTTACCCTAAGTTACTCCTTAGAAAAAGATTAGATGGGAAATAGAAAGCAAGTAAGATTTTTCAGTGTTGTGTGTTTAAAGACAGACATTAATTCAATCACTTTGTAGTTTGTAAAAAATGTACTTGCTGTTCACACTTCTGATTGGATCAAGTTTACATAAATATTCACTATTTTTTAAGCTTTTTTCCTCCTGGATTGCCACTCAGTTCTTTGTTTTTGTCATGTTCATTCTTGTGAAGTCTTGATCATTCTTTCTGGAAGAAATCTATAGGAATGCCAACTGTATTGGAAAAAAACCCCCTTTAGTTCTGGCAGTGTATCATCTAAAAACAATTACTACAAGCAGGCCTGGTGTTAGGACTCTGGTGCATGGAAGTTCTTAAAAAAGACATCTTTTCTGAGACTAAATCTGAAATACACATAGTTCAGAACATTGTGCATCAAGCATCTTGTTCAGTGGCAGACACATCATGGAAACATTTTACTTTCTTTTTTTCTTTTTTTTTAAAATTGAGACTTTGATATCTCAAGCCTACAGTTAACCTGCTTTAAAAAAATAAAGAACAACCTCCAAACAAACACAAACCGGACAAAATAACACAACAGCTCTGTTTTGATTTAGCTTTTATGGGTGAGGAGGTTTGCAGGAGGGATCCCGCTCCCCATCAAGTGGGCTGTGCCGCAGTCTGCTGCTGCTGTCAGTGCACTTGGCATCCTGTCCACAGAGGCTTGGCATTTCAGAACTATTTTTAAATGATTTCAAAACTATTTCTTAAAAATGTTTTGTCAAAGAAACAAATCCAAGGGAGTCACTTGAAGTCATAATCTTCAGTGCTGTGTAAATGTGCCACAGCTGAATGTTGTGAAATACTGTCAGCTTTGCAGAGCAGTAGAAGCCCAGACTATTGACCAAGACTCATTAATAATAGTGAAGTGACTATATAGGGCTTTGAAAATGAGAATTTTGCCCCCTTTTTCTGGGAGTAAATTAGGTCAGAGTGTTCCCAGAATTTACATTTCAATTAAAAATCCCAATAATAACACATTGTGCCTATAGTGAATGATTCCTTCTCAGGGAAAGATGATATCTCCTGTTACTTTGTTAAAGAAAAGACCCTTCATTCCATCAGTGGTAAGAACTCTTCTTCCTTGTTTGTCCTCTTCAGTTAACTTAAACCTGTGTGAGAGTAATACACTGTAATCAGAGCTCAGGCTTTTACTATCTGGGTTAGATATGTTTGAGTTTGTATATTTTGGTCTCTAGAGGATTTTTGAAATATAAAAGAAAACAAAACTTTTCTTTGTTTTCTTTTAAATGTATCCACACCTGAAAAATTAGACAAATGATCCTCTTTCCTTAAGAGGAACTGCTCTTTTGGTGTGGGGAGGAATTGCTCTAAAATATACTATATAGAGCAGCTTATGCTTACAGTCTCCCTTTTTTCACCAAGGTTAGCAAATTCTTAATTAAAAAGCTATTATCTCTGGACAACCAAAACCTGTTTTACCCATCAATTGCAAAAGAAGAATGTCAATCACAAATTTTATTAGTTTGATTTATCTTCTTGTGCACTTTATTTGCAGAATAGCCACATTCACCTTACAGTGTTGTTTGTTTCTGAAGACAAGTGCAATAAATGTTTTAAACAAATTTTTCAAAATAATTATTGTGTATAGGGAATCAAAGAGTGGGGAGAGTCTGTGGGACTGAAGAGTAATTTATAGAAATGAGATTTGATTAAGTTGCCTCTTGTCTACTAAATTGTGGTGAATTACAATCATAGCTATTCTGTCTGAATAGAAGAGATTCCACCAAAATTGTCTGTGTGCATGTATAAAAACTATCTTAGAGACTTCAGGTAGACACCCGAGAACAATGCCAAAATAGTCTGCTATCAGCATTTTAAGGATTGCTGAGGAATTTTGTGGCCTTGCTTTGGGCAAACAAAATAGGCATTAATCATCTGACCTCTGAAACTTGTCTCAGCTTAAAAAATCTCAAGCTGTACATCCAAATTTTTATTTTTTTCCCCCATGCAAAATAAAATCAATGTAACAGAAAACTTTCAGAACTCATCTTGAAATTGGTACCTCTTTGGAAAACAGTGTCTTTTTTTCTGTAATTCCTGTGGGAGAAGAGTAACTTCAATTTGTGTGTGTCTTCCATATGTTAACACTACTTTGCCCAGCTTTTGTGTTAATCAGGTGGTAATTTGAGTCTCTGTTGCTCCAAGATCCTCTTGACTGGATGTCACCTGAATGGCACTGGAAACCAGGAGTGCTTCTTTTGGTAGGACATAACGGTGAACTCATACAGGGTGTTGGCTTCATTTTCTACATGCCTTTGATCCACTTCTGTGGTACCCTGCTGCCAGTGATTTTAGGCTTGCTTCATGTTCTACTTGTTTTTCTGAAGAAATTGAGATTGTTGTTGAATCATGCGTGTTTTGATGCAAATTAGGTGAAACATTTGGTGTATGTGTATTTTCAATACTGATAAATACTTCCTAAGTGCAAGATGAAAAAATAATGAGTTCTTGACCATCTCTCTCTGATTATTCTTGGCATTTTTCAGGCATGTTTGCTGTTTTCTCTAATATTAAAAATATTACTTCCATTGCTTCTATTTTTGCCCACAGTGTATTTCATCTATTCTTATTTGTGTTGGCCAAAATTTATCCAGTATGAGGATGCATAAGGGATAAAAATACACAAGCCTTGATCTGAGTTATACTATTACCCAACCTCTAGTCTTCTAAATTCATGTCTCATTGCTGTTCCATGGCTTCTCAATCTACAATCTTCCTTTCTTTTGATATTTTTTAGTAAGGTCTCTGAATCCCTTTTGTCTAAAGAGTTACCTTGTTCGCATCTTTCTGAAACTAGATAGCAATTCTCTCTCTGCATGAGTGCAAAACTCTTTTAACAGTTTAGTTACGAGCTCCTCTCTTCCTGCAGGAGCTGCCTTGCAGTGTGTGCAAAACCTCAGTGCAGATTTCTCTGAACGTCTTTGCTGCCCCCTCACTCCCCTCAATTCTGAAGAGCTTCACTTTGGTCATTCTTGTTCTTTGAACTCCTGGCATGAGAAACTTATGGACATTATGAAACACATTCTGGGAATCTGTTAAAATGAACAAATGCTCCAGTGGGCAATGAACACGTGAAAGAAAATTCTTGAGCTCAGAAGAGGAACGCTGCTGAGAGTCTGCCTGGAATACCAAACTGTTAGTTCACACAGGTGCACAGATGTAAAAGGCAACAGTTTAACAAAAAGTAACTTGAGTCGGAGTGCAGGATGGTGTGGAAGCAGGTCAAGTCCTGTGCCAATTTCCCAGTGTTATTTCATTAGTCCTTTTGAGAGGGAACAGAATGGAGGCTACGTGCAAACAGAGTGCCAAGGGATGAGCTGGATTGTGTTTAATGCAGCTAAAGTAGAGTTTCTTGTCCTCCTATCGTACACTTAAGTCGGGCAACTTTCCATGGATGTTCACTGTAGAACTTACTGTACAAACCTGCGTATCAGCTGTGGATCAAATGGTTTCAAAGGGATTCTGAATTCTGCAGGGCCTTATTCTCACATCTTGCCTGCATGTAGGTAAGAGATAAATGGATCTCTTGCATTGCAAATGTTAGGGACAAGGTCTTGATAGGGCAACATGTTTGACTAGTATGCCAAAATCTGGTTTTGTGCATTTGATTCCAGCTTACTGAGATCCTCCTTGAATCTTAAAGCCAGGAATATCTGCTAAGCATGTGGTATTTTGGAGAGAAAGGTTGTGTGTTTCAGTTGAATCATAACTTTTAATGCAGAGGTGATTATTCATTTGTCAAGAAATGACAAAATGCCTCCATTTGTAAGCAAAAAATATATATATGAAATGTAAATATTTGATCTATAGAGAGTCACCCAGGTAATATGCTTTTTTTTTTTTTTACTGCACTTAATAATCAAGATTTAAGACTTTTTGTAGATGTATAAATTATTATAAAATATTTCATTAGTTATTTTAATATTATTATATTATGTATCATTGTGCTAATACAATATTTAATTTATTTATAATTCTGTAAACTCAAATATAAGTGACTTTAAAAAGTAGAAAGTAGGCTAAGCCAGCTGTGCGAGTGCTTTCTAAAACAGACACAGTAGCAGCTGGTATCTACCCATATTAGACTAAATCAATCAGACTTTGAGGTAACAAGGAGTTAGAAAATTTTGTTAATGTTTAATGATCAGCATAATAAATAATACTGGATCATGCTGTCCATCTATCTGTCCTATTACTGTTGTTACTGTGGAAACCTCTGGGGCAGACCTCTGGAACCTGATTATACATTTTGGTTTTTGGACAGTTTGATGAAGTGTGGAAATACGTGGTGATACTGATATTTTAAAGTATCACAATCAGCAGAAACTCTTAAAGAAGCAATGTAGGTTCTTGAGCAGCTGAAACATGGGTGGGACTGGAGAGCAGCTCGTTGATTTTCTCTCCCTCTGTCCCTGGTTCTGCTGAGACTTCCACCATACTAGTCTTGTCTAAAATAACCATCTGGCTGTAGCCTTAATTTCTTTCCATCTTTAGTGCAACTTGGGTAAAATCTTGGCTTCAATTAAGTTCAGTGACTTCACTTGATTTATTTGTCATCATCCACTGATAACCTTCTCTCTCTCCTTTTTTAATGGTTTTTTGTTTGTTTTTTTTTTCCTTAGTTATATTAGACTTACTTTTCTTTTTTCCTTTTTTATGTCCCTTTTGCTGAGTCACACTTCTGACTCACTGTATTTATTTTCTTTTAGGTACTTCTCAATTTGCAATTTAAAATGTCTTTTAATAGCAATCATCTCATACATTACTTTCTAAGTTTCTTTAGCATCTTTTGGAATACTGCAAATTTTTTTTCACCCTTAGTAAGGATTAGGAAGAAAGACCTACTTTGAATGTGTCAGCTGTATAATTTGCTGATGCATGTGGCTGGATAGACAGTGGGATAACACAGATTCAGAGTTGCAAACCACTCAAGTTGGTAGCTCGAGTCAGTTGTGTACACAACATGTAATATATGTGTGCATGTGTGTTTATGCATATGTGTACATGTGATTTATGATCACATGCAGTAAGAGGGTTAACCAGCACCCATAAATCCTCCTCATGAGCAGGCTCATGTGAAACTAAACATAACTGAGACTTTTACAGGGACTGTGTTGATCACAGTGGGAACACATCTGTCTTTTTAATTTAAAAAAAATATAATAAATGCTTCTCTAAAATACTGCTCCCTTGTTGTCTGTGTAATTTAGTCTGGCTCCAGGTTTCAGACTTACTTCTGATGGTCCCTATGACAAAAAAAGCTGTAGTGCCACACCAGAAGGTGATTGCCATTGTGATTTATAACATAAGTAGGTCCTGAACAATAGATTATAAAAAATATAGCTATAAGGGTGGTTGTGGGTGGATTCAGGAGAGAAGGGTTATGTCATTGTTATATACAGGATAAACTATGCTGTAGACCTGCAAACCAAACATGCAGAGGAGAAGTGTGTCAAAGGAGGAGAATAATCTAAGCTGTGAGTTGTTTTTCTATTGAAGATTTCAAATAGTGGCACAATCTGCAAACTGTTGAGAGAATTCAGACAAATGTTTTTGTATTCTGGTTGAAACAACCAGAACACTGGTTCAGAAAATTCTCATTTTTGAAATGCTCATGAAAGCTGCAGATGCTTCATATTCCAGATTGGTGGTCAGGCAACTTTAATAAACAGGGGGAAAAATGCATTTGTTTTTAAAAGAAAAATAAAATACTTAACTTTCTACATTTTAAGATAAGAACTTTAATGAACACTGTACTCAAGATTTCTGTTCTTAAGAGATATTTATTTCTCAGCCTGACTAGGAATTATTCATTGGCCCTTGAAAGAATTAATAGGAAGTTAATCCTGAAATTTTAAGTGGGATCTCTTGATCTTTGTAACATGCGTGTGCATATTCTGCTTTCCTTACTGAGTCATGGACTGCAGTATTTCACCACCAATACGGTGTGCTTTCCAACGCAGCAGAGACTTTTTTTCTGTCACACAGAGCTGGATATTACCTGCTTGCACACCTGAAGGAAGGCACAGGGTGACAGTTTAAACAGTAGTGGCTTCTGAGCTCGTCCTGCTGGGAGAGCTGTGACTCCACACCTGCAGGAGGCCGTGCAGCAAGTACACAGAGGGAGAGATGTATTGGCAGATATCTGAACAACCTGGCCTTCCTAGAGAAAGGCAGTATGCTAAAAATTCCTTTAAAAAAATCTTTTCATATTAGTCAGAGACAGACAGAGGTATAAAAGAATAGAGCAATGTAAGTCAAGACCCGAGTGACTGGGACTTTGGGGAAATCGTGCTGTCTAAGGTGATCTAGCATGATGGGTGTTTTGAGCTGAAAAGATCACCTCTTATGAAACTTTTATCTATAAAGGGGCTCTCATGCAAATTTGAGATTCTTCAGGGTTCAGATTTCTCATGTTTAACTAAACCAAGAGCTTAAGTTACTAGACTACTACATTAAAAATTGTTATCATGTTTCTTGTTGTGATCATGCAGAAAATCCTAAAAAACTCATATCACAGCTTGGTACATTTAAGGGGTGTGAGGAGTTTACCTGAAAATATTGGGATGCTTATCTTAACCTCTGAACTATCTGAAGTGTTCCTGCTACCTTGAAGTCATCTGAATATAAAAATTAGTTTAATTTTGCTATATAGCTTATTAATTGTCAGATTAACAGTAACTGTGGCTTTTCCGATCAGATAATTTTATTTTTTTTTAAACTATGAGGCATTTCACAAACTCATCAACTCCTCTAAACTACAACTACACAGTATTTCCTGAAAGACTTTTCTGTTGTTTTATGTGTAATAGAATTGTAATCACCTGTATTTAAATCTAATGGATTTGAAATAACCTACAGGCTTCCAGTTTAATGAGAGGTAGATTAATGAAAAAAGACCTTTTACCTCAGATTGCATGACAACATTTTCAAATTACATTCCTGAAACAGAGAATTCACTTATTCCAAGTAATTGGATGCTGACTAGGGTTAATATGTACAATGTCCTTAAATGAAAATGTTCTATTGTAAGTGGGACTGTATGATACCTGAGGCATTCTCAATAGATTTGGTTGGGCTCTGAGTTAATTATACTGCTTGCTATTTTTTGAATGAATTCAAGCATGAATTCTACACAGTAAAGATTGGGATAATTATATTCAATTCTGCTTGGTGCCCCGCTGAATGAATTGACCTTTTAGATAAAACTAGTCTCTAGAGAAGGAAACCTGAAGAAAGCCTGAACAAAGCAATGAGATGCAGCTGGGGGCTGGGGAAAAGCTTTAATTTTTTTTTTTAATTTTTTTTTCTTTTTTGCAAATGCTTAAGTAGTAGAAGAATCAGAAAGACTGATTTTTATTCACTGAAAAACTATTCCTGTGCTGGTGGTGATTTTTGTCTACGTAGTACATATAGTTATAACTTAGAGGTATTGATTTTTCTAAGCTGTTTTCTCATCAGCAACATGACTAAAGAGAAGCAGCAGCAGAGCACTAGAAAAGTTCAGTGTACACAGGTGTTCAGCAAGGTACCATAACCACATGCTGGGAGTGCAGCCGTGGTGCCAATAATGCTGTCAGCACGACTGGCTCTCCCCTTGCACTGGCAGCACTGAAGGAGGGTGGGGAGGAAGGAGAGTGTTTTCAAAGCAGTTGCTTTAAAAGAGGGAAAGGACTCCCAAGGACCAGCAGAGCAGTTGCTCTGAGCGCAAACCTGCAGAGTGTCCTTTGAGGGCAGGGTGCTGTGTTTAACCTGTCACCTGTTGCATTCCCATGTATTATGGAAACATCCAAAATTAACATGGAATATTTTTCCTTCTTTTTCTTTTTTTTTTTTCCCCAGTTTTTCCGTTTTCCAAAAGTGGTTGTACTTGCAACTTGTATTAAAGTGACCATTATGTGAAATGTAGAATAAGTATTGTTTTTCTTAGCTGTTTGTTTTTTTTCTTTCAGTCTGTCTTTCTGATAAGTCTAAGATAAGTGCTTAAAATAATGAGATTCTGTGTTGATGCCAGGTGATGGAGACAGTTTTTTGATTTTTTTTTTTTGCGCTCTACACATCTTTTTTCTCTGAGGGTGTCTGCAAATAGCACGAAGTACTTCTGTAACTGCTCTGTGTACATTTTTTAAATTACTTTCACATATAGTTGAAAGATAGTTGAATTTATAGTGTAGGCATAGTTCTCTGTGTAACACCAGAAATATATTTGTTTGTTTCTGTCACTTAAGCAAAAGTACTCCTGCAGTTTAGTCTTACAAAACTTCACTCATGTGAGTAATTCTTCCCCTGCTGAATAGTTCCCTGTTGGTGCGATGTCAGTAAGGCAGCAGAATTTAGCCCATAATGTTAGCTGGATTTACGATAAGGGCAAATGTTTGTAACAACTTTTTTGATGGGGTTCCAGTCTCTTAAGCACATACATTATCTGCTACTGATATATCATTTATGTAGAGAATACAGTTGTCACTCACTTCATTTAATTAGATTATGGATGCTAAATTATCTACTAACATAAAATGTGATTTTATACTGCAGATTACAAAGGTTTGAAGAAGTTTAATATGCTACTTTTTAATTGGTGAACAGTACCCTAAAGGATTCATATGGGGTTTTGTTTGTTTGTTTGTTTTTCACTGCAGTAAAATGTGAACATACTGCAATATTACTGAAGACGGTTAGTTGCAAATGGGATTTGGGTCAGTGAAGTTGGCTAGGATTTATTTTACATAAAACACATCTAGGAGGTATAAAATGGTAAATATAGTAATCAAAGGCTTGTATTTTGGCAGTGAGATCACTGAGTTGAGAACTGAATATCTTCTGGTCTTTACACTCCAGTTAGCTACAGTCATTTAGGTAAACGAACAATGTATGTATTGCAAATGGTTTCAAGTTTGTACTGACTGTTAATGTAGAATAGCCCACTTTCTGCTGTGTTTCCCAATCCATTAAATGAATAATCTTATATGTATAGGGTCTACCACACCTTACTACATAAATTCTTTGCCTTATTTATGTCTGCATTTAGTTGTACAGCTGGTAAGTCATTTGTTCAAAAGAAGTAAATGGTTGGTTTTGATCCTTAGACTGTGAAACAGGGATTCACAAAATGGGTATGGTCCTAATAAATTGACTGAAATATTGGGAACAACTTCAAGGATCTTATTCAAGCATCTAAATTAATACCAAGTCCTTGTTTTTTCTGCACTCTTGGTAGTATTTTACTGTTGAAAGCTCAAGAGCTGTTAATTATAAGACTGCCTAGGAACACCTTTTGTGCCAACATTGGCTTCTGCTCTTGTTAAAGTAAAGGCTACACAAACAAATCCAATCCTTACCAGTGACTTAAAAGCATTGTCTGAATAGCCCATATTCTTGGTGGTGTTCTCCCAGATTTATCAGGAGTTCACTTTAGCTGTAGAATCAGCATATGCTTACGCTGTTTACAAGAGTAATTCAGTAGAATAAGTGATAAGCCAGGCCTTCTGATTATCTATCATGCACAAAATACCTGTAAGATGACTTCTACCTGATGTAAGGCCAGATCATGAGACCTTGGTTCACACAAATGATATCAACAACAGTAGTTAATTATTACTGGTTGAAGCAAGGGCTGCAGTTCTGGGTGTAGTCAGCATGTAAGATTCAGGCACTCTAAATTCCTCTTCTCCAGTAATGATTTCCTCATCTCTCCTCAAATCAATGGGAGTTGAGGGGTTTTTACCTTCTGAATTGGGTTCTTCTTTCTGCTTAAGCCAGACCCTTGTGAACAATGTAGACTTACACTGATCACTGGTGGGGCAAATGGACTGGTTTTCAAACAGCAGTTAGAAGCTTTTACAAGGGGACTAGCAGTGAAGAAAAGCAAAGCCACTTAACATCCTGCTAGGAGAAGTATTGGAGTTTCAGTTTGATGAGAGCTTTTGTTCTTCTATTCCTGTTTCCTTCCATAGTGTGTAGGACTGACTTTCATTACAATTATTTGTATGTCTACCTGAGCTCATGGCATCCTCTGGCAAAATGTTCAATTCAGTTTAAAAGCTGTGGAAGAAAAGGAGTTAAAATGACCTGTGTTCTGTTGCCTTGTATGGAAGTATAATGCCAGAGACTAACAATAATTTAGCAGTGATTGTTGCCCTCATCTAATGACTCTGTGTGTACTGAGCTGCCTAACATAGGCCATGTAGAAAAAGAAATAGTACAATCTCAGAAACAGGGAATTAATTTCTGTAAGACTTAAGACCTCAAAAATCCCATATGATACCATACTTTTGGCGTTTTACTTAACAAGGTGTGGCTTATAAGCTAAATGCCACTGCCTGACTAGTCCTGCCCATACCATCTTTTTCTGGTATATATCATGATATATATTTACATCATGGTAAATACTATAGTGCATATGGAACAGTCCTCCATTATGTGTGTTTAACTGATAAATATCTACTGTAAACCCCAATTATGTTATAGAAATTCACAGTGATCATTGAAGATCACACAGGACTTTAGTTGCACGGGCGATGGTGTGATCTAAGTAGTTTAGCTACCTGTGTACTCCTGAAAATTTGGAAAATGGCCCTTGTTTTGATTCCTCTGTTGTGTTGCCTGAAGATTGACTGGCAACCCTGGAGATGTTGACATCCTACATCTTCCCCTGTGAAGAAAGTACAAGTAGTAGAGAGAGGAGTGCATGTTGTTATGGAATAGAACAGGGAGGACTGGGAATTTCATGGGAAAGGCAATTAGATGCCTGTTACTGCAGGAATGCTGACTTTGCCTATCTTTTAACCCACAATTGTCAGCTGCCAGGCTTTCAGTGCATGAGGTGAATTTGAACCTGCATGTGCTGTTTGTACTGTAGTCATTAACAGCATTTTGTCCTAAATAGGGTAAAAAGCTACCAAGAAACGTCACTAACTTCAAAGGGGAAAGTCAAAAGTGTGTGCTGTTAACGTATTAGAATTTCTCCAAACAGAATTCTAAGTAAATGCCCTTGAAAAAATAGCAGGGCCTTTAACAGGTACAGTCAGCAGGAAGTTTTATTCTGCTAACCAAATCCAAAGATGTTTCTTATCTGATGTAGGTAAAGTCTTTTAGACCATGTTACAGTACAATTCCTCTCATCTCCAAATCTGTTCAGTTGTTGCATCCCAGAGAATAATTGCTTAAACCCATCAGGAAAAGAAAGGAATTGTTGTGTGTATCACCAAGAGGAGGCAATCACAGCATTGTGAAGATTACCAGCCAGTAGGTTAAACAAATAGATATGACATAATGAAGGAGCACCTTTCAAAGAGAAGAATTAGAATATGCTAAAGAAGGAGCAGCATAAATGAAAACAGCTGAAAGAACAAAATTACATTATCTACAAATAAAGCACTGATCACTCTATTAAAATAGCAGTTTCATTAAAGGTCTTGTATTTTATATATATGCTGCAGATGACACTTTGATTATGAGATGTACGGTGTGTAGTGCTGGTGTAACTACCTTGGTCTGGAGATAAAATGTAGAATCTTTACATCCTCAGTAGGCTCTGAATTGCTGACCCAGATGACAGACAGGCATACTTAGAGTACAAGCTGCTCTACATTAAGTGAGCTACTCTTCTGTTTCATAGAATGTGAAAACAAATCCTTAGTGTGAACCACAGCTAATGGGATACTTGTCAGCTGGCACAGAACAGAACAAATATGACAAGTTGAATAGATAGCAAATAGCCAGGCTGATGTGGGGAAACCTGTTCTGCTATCTGTAATGGTTGGTTGGACTCAATCATGATCTGTAAATCTCTCATGATATTATTCTGGTAATGAATGTTTCATTCTGTTGTTATATATAGAATCATATGTAAAATGCAATAAAATACAGTATCATAAGCTGGCAGGATACTGGCATGACAAACCAGGGGTGCCCACTGTTTTACATGTTTTAGAGGTTTCTAAAACAGTGCATTCCCTTTCTTTCCTGAGGTTACACCAGGGGAAACCAACCACACAGAGACTGTAAGGAGAAGACATAGAAGAATACTTACCTTGCAAGACACAAGGCATATTCTCACGTTACAACAGGTTGCTGTGTGATAGGATCCTTCCAGTTGAAGAACTTGGGGCTGAGAACACATCCAGCCCCCATAGATTGCCTAGAAATGTAGAGCAGGCAAGCAGCAGCCCCAACTACTTTTTGCACCATTATGCATCAAAGGTGAGATTAGTAGAAAACCTCGTGAGATCCACCTTGAAGTAGCTTTTATTCTCTCAGAGTACAGACCTTTTATACCAAAAGGATTTTCAATAAAAATTAAAATAGGAATTAGAAGAGAGATCCACTTACAAAAGAATTGGGGAGGCATTGTGTTTATACTGAGAAAATGCATTCTACCCTTTTTATTGTTTTAAAATGTAAAGAACACAAATGGCTATTAAAGATTTTGAAACAATGAAAAAGTTTAACTAAGCATTTGAGAGTACTGTGCAACTAGCAGGGAAACTGTTTCACTACCAAATAAAATGCAGCCTGGAAATGGCACTTTATGCTGTGTGTGTATATGGACGTGAACACATGCACAGGGCCTACATTTGTGTGAAAAGTTCATGCACTTTGTGTTGGTAATTCACGTGGAAAGATACTTTTGCATTTGAATCAGTTGTCGCTTTATTTGAACTGAATCCATTAAAAGTTTCTTAAAGCAAAATCAGATGAAATCTGCACATTAAAAAAAAAATGTTCTTTGGACTTTAAAAGGTTATAGACTGCTGACTGCAGGGATTGCAGCTGACATTCAGCAACATTTGAAGCTTGGAAGCAAGCTTTTTAGTTTGTTTTTTTTTTTTTCGGTTTATCCCTTTAGAAGCTGCTTGCTTTTCAGCTGTTAATATATTTCCAACAGAAATTTTGTAAATTATATTGGACAACACTCTCAATGAGAACAGACTGTGTAAGTAACAGCAATAGCTTCCTCTTGCTGCTTCTGGCAATACAGATGTTCATCACAAACACTTATTTAAATTTCTTGGGCCAAAGAACACTTCCAAGTTTCAAAACATTTGTTACCAAGGCACTAAATTTAATAGATAATAATTTAGTAAACCGAACTGATGAGAAGGGTTTTTAAAACAATTGGCTGCTGCATATCACAGATTTTAGTTTAGAACAAGAAAACTCTTGTGTAAACCAACTTTGTCATATAGGATTTTTTAGCACTATGTTCTTTATCCTAAACCTCTATTATTTTTTTCCTTCACAAAAATCTGGACAATATAAGATTCTTTGCTTCTTGGGTAAAGAAATTACCTGCTTTGGTGAACGTTATAATTCACAATTTTAAGGTTTCAATGAGTGGTCCTTCTTGCTACCTTTGTGACCATCCCTTGTGCCAGGTTGAGCTGAGGGCCAGAATCCTTACGTAAGAAACACTGCATTCTCACCAATTTCAAGAAGAGCAGATTGGTATAGAAGGGCATGGTTGAGGCCTGGCCACAAAAGTATTTGCAGGATGCTACTTGGTCTGCATTTAACTAGAGAAAAGGCTTGGGACTTAAGCTGAGAAAAACCCAAATTATTTAACTACCAACATGGAAATAAAAGGTAAATGCGAGTTTTGTTTCAGTGAGAAATAGGGAGCTCTTGGAATTGACTCTGTTTTTATTGGTACTAACTCTATTACTGAGGCATAAAAGTGAATTCTTTCATCTCTTAGTTTATTCAATACAAAGTTCAGATATTTGCTGCCATGGACCTGTTTCCTGTTTGTAGGCTTTGCTTAAGTGTGGCTCTGTAAAACATACACATTTAGAACACTTTGACTTCCGTTTCCTTTCTCTTCTAGAAACCAGTAAAATGTGACAATAGGTACTGTGTCAAAAGATTATTTTTGATCAGTTGCATGTTGACTTTTACAAATTTAAAGATGATCTGAAGTCTGTTTTCATTAATACTGATTAATGCTCCGAGATACTGATTAATACTCACTGAGGTTAAGATAAATGAGGAGAGTTCAGCAATTGCTTGACTCGCTCTTGTTAAACGGCACAAATCCTTACTATTGTTTTGCTTCAGTTCTTTCATGGATCTTTCAGCCGTGTTATAACATGGGATCTTCTTTATTTCCCAAATTAGAAAACTTTTTTAAAAATTTCTTTGTTAGATTGATAGCTCTAGATAACTGCAGTGATACTCAACAAAAGTATACATGTAAATTGGCCCCAAATCTGTGTTTTGCACAGGGAATCCCTGCGATAGAAGCTGAAGAAGTTGATTTAGACACAGGGAACACTTTTCCCTGAGTTCCATAGAAAGTGCTGTGCTGGGATATGTGAGAACAGAGCTAAGAACTGGAACAAAAATGTGTCTAGTTTTTATAAGTTCCCCTTACATGCCAGTCCTATCTTTCTCTGCTTTTCATTATAATGGTAAAGCTTTTCTTCATATTTCTTTGTCTATTTAATATCTGAATGTTACAGGGATTTGCACACAAACATCAAGGGAAATGAAACTCATCTTTATTCTTTGGCTGATTTGATGGGGAATCAAATCACAAAAGTAAAGTCCAAAGCTTTAACACCATCATAGTTTATGTGTGTATATATATATATATGTGCACACACACACATACAGAGTGTCTGTTTTGCTTTTATGCTGTCTCACCTGTGCTAGTCTGACTGCCATGTGTGTATGTTTCTAAAGTAAAGCAGAGGAGTTTCAAAACGAGGTTGCAATATGTTTGCAAAAATAGACCAGTAAGTGTGAAATACATTGAAGCAAAAGTCATGTGAAAGCCATTTTCAGAAGCTATTTTTGTTTACTGACTGTTATTGACTTTTGAGAGTATCCTACTCAGAGATATTACTTTTGAGTAATTGTGGGACTTAAGAGTACTGAACATGTCCCAAGAACAAAACCTGAAGCTTCCCGTGCATTCTTGCTGAAAACTTGATGTATCTCTAGCTATTATTCATGGTTTTAGCCTTTGTAGACTTTCAAGAGCTTGTTCACACTCCATTAGGCAATTATGAAAAAGGATTAATTTTTTTTTCTTGAAGTTATGTATTTGGTTTTGGTCTTACGGCAACATGAAGCTCAAGGAGGTAGGCCATTGTTTATAGTTATAAGGCAGGCAGGATTAAGTAATGACATTCTTATTAACCTTTTGATAAATTAAATGCAATAACGAATTTTCATTTGTTCTTACCTATAGAACACAATTGTAAGGTATTAACTTGTCATAGTAGATTTATACACCTTACTAATTTTAAGCAAAACTTTTCAACAATTAAAATATTACTTTGATGAAATTAAATAACAGCATGAATTTCTTTATGCCTTTCTTTGCCTGTGTTTAGAACAACTTCTAAAAAAATTTATGGTGGCAGATATCTTGACAAAGGTATTTGGAAAAAATGAATTATTATGTGCTGCTCCTGTGCTTTGTCTGTGACCCAAGAGGGGTGGATCTGTGGGACCAAACCAAACAGTTGGCACTGATGTTATCCTTGTAACAGAGGATTATTTCATCCTATCTCTGTGTGATTGCTTAGAATGAGTACCCATCAGTGGTTGGAGCCCACTGGCTGCATTCCTGGAGCTTGTCTGTGTTTGGTTTTATCCCCTTTTTCTTCTCTAAGCCTGTTCTGTGATTGCTTCAAAAGTGGTAAATGGGGATGATTCACCTCAGAAGCACACTCTTGAGCCAAGCTGCAGCTTATAATGTAGGAGGTTATACAAGATGATTAATATGATCCTCTTGATCTTTATTACTTGAATTTTATTTAGTTTTTATGGCTGTAATGTAGAAAGCTTCATCAATTTTTTTGGAAAGAAGCTAGGTAAAGTGAAAGTCAGTCACACTGCTTATTTGTCTGGGTGAAAGAGAAATGGAGGTAGTAAGGATGAATAAAAGCAATCCCAGCCTCTGCTTATGGCTTCTTGTGTGGGCAGAGAGATGATCTCAGATTCTCACCACCTCCCAGAACTTTCCCTGGGTATTACAAGGCTTTATTTTCCCTCTGTTTTTTTTCTGCTTGGTTTTGATCTATCAAAGTCCTTTGTATCAATTCTCCTCTCTTCTTTCTCTCTCTTCTTCCCCTCTCTTCCCCCAGATCTTCATAGAAAGCATTCTGTACAGAACTGTCCTTGAATATTTATTGGGAATAGGTGGAGGAAAGACTGGTTATTTAATTACAACTAGTAAGCAGTTTGCTCCTTAGGAGAGTTATGCTTTTACCTTCACTTTTTTTAAGAGGTGTAAGTATGTTTGGAACATAATGGAAGTGCTCTAAGAAAACAGATTAAGGGAGTGTTGTATAATATAGATTGAAAAAAATATTTTCATGTGCAGTTTTACTAACTGCACATGTAGGGGCTAAATATCCCCTATATTTCAGTGCTCAAAGCCCAGTCAGCACTGGTCAGAGTGTGGAATTGTTTTTTTTACCTTGAGAAATTACTGTGAAGTACACCACTGTTGAGCATTACATGGGGAATGGGCAGCTGTTTGGTAGTTTCTTTTTTAGTGCATTGGGACATCTTCCTGGTGTTAGACAGAAAAAAGATGCTCATAAGTGAATAATCATTCATTGGAACTTGTGTTATGAATTCCATAGAGAGAATCAAAATACAGAACAACTTTTTAGTTTGCTTCATTTTTTCCAACACTCCCAGTTTTTTGCTACTTTGCTGTGTTGTCCAATGACAAAAGACAGTCTTTTGTATGAATTGGCCCATCAGCTGCACAGTTGGCCTGCACGGGTTGTGCACAGCCTCTGTTTAAATGTGCCTCATGATATGAATACTGATCTGCTCTCTTGAGTGTTGTCAGTTCTAGGAAAAAAAATCGAAGCAAGTGGAGAAAGTATTCTGTTTTCTCATAATGACAACTGGGGAGGTCCCACCTGGAATAATGTAAGGGTAACCGTTGTCATCTTCTTTAACACAATCCTTACTTTGAGTAATGTGTAATTTGTTGGTTTTTTACTTCAAGTCCTCATCTTTTAAAATTTTTTTTTTGTCTATCTATGGAATCAATTATTCTTTAAGATTGCAGTGTATGAAGCTATGAATTGCTGAGATCTTTGGTAGTGAAGTTTGCAAATTTGCAGACAATGACAATTTCATTTTCTCACAGTGCATTTCTAATAGCCAGACATGTTGACGTTCTTTACAGAGCGTATAATTATGTGCTAGTGTCAAAGTAAGTTTATACAGGCTAACTCATTTGGTTAGCTCAACTCCCTGCTGAAGCTGGGTCATTCCAGAGCACATGGCACAGGATTGTGTCCAGATGGTTCTTGAATCTCTCCAGTGATGGAGACTTCATTCCCTCTCTGGGCAGTCTGCCTCAGTGTGTGGCCGCTGCACAGTAAAGAAATTCTTCCTCATGTTCAGGTGGAACTTCCTGTGCACCAGTTTCTACCCATTGCCTCTTGTCCTATTGCTTGACACCACTGAGAGGAGCCTGGTCTATCCTTTTGACTATTACACTGTTACTTGTATACATGTTCAGTGCTACTGTAATTTTGTTAAAACAATAGTTGATGTGTTTTAAAATGATGACTGAGCTTTCCAAAATTATTTAAACCATGTAGGAGTCCTGTTATTTTGTGAAATTCCATGAGGCTTAGGCTCTTAATGAACCTGAATGCTGATAAGGTATCAAGAAGCATTTTTAAGCACCAGGGTAGTAGTATGGCAGTTATTCCATAATGTAATCTCTACATTAGCCATTCTCCCCTTTTGTCCTGCTGAAGAAAATGTCTTCATTTAATTGCAAAACCTGGGTATTGTTTACACTATGTATATATATGAAACAGATGCTGTGGGATCTTTTCTTTGTAGGGAGCATCCTGTTCTACTCTAGTGCTCCAGCTGGTTGTAAAACTACTTGCTAGAGAAGTAAAAAGCACATTTTCAGAATGCCTTGGGTCGAGGAGTACATGAACGTCCACATTTCCTCCACCACTCTGAGTGTTGTGGGCTGTGTGTATGAAGAGTGAGTGGCAGCCTGCTCTCTCGTGCTCAGAGCCACTTGGCTGAACTGAAGGGAATTACCTGAGATGTGGAAAATAAATCCCACTTTCACATTGAGGCCTAATGCAGAACTATAGGGAGGACCTTAACATAGGCAAGACATGGGATCTGAGACAATCCAATCTCTAACATTTGACACCAACTCACTCTGGTGCCCTGCCACTCTGTTTCCTGTTGTAAAACCCGTTTTCAGACACTGTGTTTCCTGATTATGCCTTTACCTTTTAGCATCCCTTCATCCATCAGCTAGAGCTGTAGGAAGTGAATGTTCAGTGAGACCAGTTACGAGGTGGTGCAGAAGAATATTTCAAAATGTCATTAAAACTATTGGTTATCAACACAGGCAAATAACTATCCTACGTAGGAACACGTTTCCATGTTTTTCCTTTAGTGAAACAGGCTGATGTAATAGGAGGAATGTTTTGATGGCGGGAGCTTTCTTTTAAAATTACATTTACTCTTTCAATTACCATATTCATTTCTCATTAATAGGGTATTTCAAGGCCTTGTATTTTTGAAAGGGAATAGGTTAGAATTATGGGCTAGCAGCTGGTTTTGATAGGGCGCAGTGAGCAAGTTAATGCTTACCAAACATTTGAAATTGCTTTTCAATTTCTGAAATCACTTTGCAGCTCTTCAGCTATTTTTTGGCTGGCTGCACTTTATCATATTAATATAATACTGTGCAGAAAAATATTGCATTTAAGTGTTATGATGAAATCAAGCTGTTATGCTGCATGTGTGTGGTACTGAGTATATTTTTAGTGTTTTTCTTAGCCCATAATTATGTGAGTTTTGGTGCCTTTCAGAAGCTATTTGTCAAGGGAAGAGGTTATGGTTAGTTTTGAGAGGGTAAAATGCATTTTACAGCCTTCCTAAGCCTCATTTAACTGAAGTAAACCTCATTTTAGCCACGTCTGAAGGTAATACCTAGTAAAAGCTAGTTGTGAATATTTTTTTTTACTTATTAATTTGGGCAATCCTTTTTCTCATCAGTTTATCCAGTTGGTTACTGGATCCACAAACTCTTAAATTTATACACCACATATGCAGTCTTCTGCCAGGACTAGAGCTATAATTCCAGAAGTTTTAACAATAAGATGTAGAATTATTTGTAGCTGGTGTTCCTGAGAGCACTACCAATATTGTGCTGCAAAGAGTTCTTGAAGATTTCAACTGTTCATATAATTCAAAGAAAATGTGCTGTCTGTAATGCCCAAACCAAACCAAGAGAAAGTAAATCCTTTAGATTATACTCTTGTACATAAAATTTCTGTAACAAATTGATCATGATGGAAGGAAAGAGAAGGAAATCTGTTATAAATTTTAGTAAAATATTTAACTTTATTTAGTAATCTCAATCAGATGACACAAATAAGGCAGAAAAGCACATTTTTTTTCATTATGTGGTCGGAATAGTTATCTTTTCTCCTGGTACTTTTTTTCTCCCATTAATTTATTTTCCCTTTTTATAAGCAAAACATATTAACCCTCTCAAAATGCACAAATGATGGAAACTAATATATGTATAATCTCAAACATTTACTTCTTTTGGGCCCTTCACAGGGTGATTTTTCTGTTGAATTTTATTTGCAGAATAACTTTGTCTGCTGCTGAGCTAGATCCTTTATCAGGACCTTGCATTTTTTTAGTCTTCTTGTATTTGTGTCTTCAAAAAACCTGAATATTTCAGGTCTGATAATAAAACCTGGCTCTGTTTCAGTACCTTTAAATTATTATTACTGTGGATGGTTGTGGAGTTGTTCCTTGCAATCTTCAACCTGTTCCATATAATAGAATTGATTATTTTACTTTTGAGTCCAGCAGGTCTTTTATTTTGTGAAAGCCTAGCAAAAGCTCATTGATTTACACCAGAGTTGGTTTGCTGTTTTCTTCAGTCAATACTGTCACATAATAAAAATCTTAACCAGGCAGTTTCTGCAATGTCCTGTTTAGTGTCTGCTGCTGCTGAATACAACCCTGCAGCTTTGATTTAAATAAGAATATGATTTTCTTCATAACTTAGAATTTGATCAATGTATGGCATTTCAGATGGATCAACAGGAATAGTAATTAATTGTCCCAATCCTGGATAGTTTTGTCTTGGCAATTCTATAACAAACAGAAGTGACTAATAATGTTTTTATTTTTATTGCATTTTTAAATGCTTGCTCAAGGGAGAGAAATTAACTAATAAGCTACAAAATATGAATAAATTATAGCAGATATTTTGAGAGATGTTCAGATGGCCTAAATCTAAGCCACGGTGTATCCAGTGTTAATGTTTTATTGGCTTGATGCCTTTGAAGGCCTAGAGTCAAACAATAGGAAGCACTTGACACAAAGTAGGTGGAATTTTGTTTGTCTCTGGCTGAGCTTCCCAGTTTCACTGAATTTATTTGAACCTAAAGGTGGCTATGAAAAGTTCTCTCTGCAAAAATTGAAGACTGAACAGTGAAGAAGGAATGATTAACTACTTTAAGAATGATGTAGAGGGAAATTAGTACAACAAGATTGCTGTGCTCATTAAACCTGGCCATTCCAGAGGTGCAGAGGAAATCCAGCTGTTTGTTGCTGGATGTCACCTTCTCACACAAAAGTGGAGTCAGTCTCCAGCCAGGAGCTGAGTAAATATATTTAACTAATTTGAAAAAGAGGCAGGTGCCATGAACTTCCTTTCTTTGGTGAAAGTAGAGTTAGGTTAGACCTATGGATGTCATTGAAAGATGGAATGGCTTGGCTGTACACTATAAAATTCATACAGAGATCACTAACTAGATCAATGGGAAAATTTCATTTGTAGTACAAATAAATTGGACATCAAACTGCACATAAATGAGATCTAATAGTTTTCATTTTTTGATGAAACAAATGTGGTTTGGATTAAAAGAACACTTATTTTTATTTGACCTGAATTTTCTCTTTCAAGATACCTAAATTTCTAATAAAAGTCATAGAGTTGGATTTATTTTTGCTCAGCAATTTTTTATTTTTAATACATTATGATCTCTCCAAATTGATAAATGATATACTGTGAACCCTGTTCTGCTTTGTCAGTACAGTGGTGGTTTGTTGAGTTTTTCTTCTTACATGTAATGGTGGT
The DNA here is from genome assembly GCF_022539395.1 of Myiozetetes cayanensis. Lineage (NCBI taxonomy): Eukaryota > Metazoa > Chordata > Aves > Passeriformes > Tyrannidae > Myiozetetes > Myiozetetes cayanensis. Next base: position 7,715,911 of record NW_026087270.1, read on the forward strand.
AAAAGGGACGTTGATCCAGCTTTTCTCACAGGATTTGATAATAAATATGACCGTGTTAAAGGCATGTAAAATCCCGCCCTTTCTAATAGGTGGTAGAGATTCACCCATTTCATTTGACCATTCTGACAATGTGCAAAGAAGGGAAGTTTCAGGTGTTCAGAGTATTACACACTCATTTAACAGCCACACAAAAAAACCTTGAGAAATATGTGCAGCAATGATTAATCTGCCATCCATGTAACATCATTACTGCAAACATTGCTTTTATCCGAAGTTGCAGCAATTTCAAAGGGTCTGTTATCAGAACAGCTGTGGCTCAGGTTCAGCAAGCCAATATGTGGGATTATATGGCATTCAGGATCCTAAAGTCTGCAGAGTGTTATATTCATTTTGCATGAAGTAGAACACAACTAAATCATGGTTCTTTCTATTCCATCTGTTTTATTTTATATTAGTTTCCCTTAAAGTGTGATGATAATTGATTTCTGGTCCAAATTTCTCTGTGTAATAGTAGATGTGCAGAGACCTTTGGTCCTATTAGCATTATAAGAAAGAAATGAATGTATTTTATGCATTTTTTGTTGTTCTGTTTCTGTGTATGTAATGTAGGGATGTACTTATGTAAATATATGCAGTTATAAGTGGCTTCCAGTGGTCAGATAAATAGTTCTTGTATTCTTCTAGGAACAATGGAAAGATCAGAAATGAAGTGCTGACACTGGTTATTATTGGCCAGAACTAATAATCAATATTTGAAGCAGGGCTATGAACAAGTCTGAGGATTCAAAGGTCACTATACTGGCATAAGTTAACATTCTGCCTTGATCTGTGACAAAATATTTATCCTTTTTTTAAAATTTTCTGCAGAGAACCGATTGCAGATGCATAGATCTTGAAGTGAGAGATTCTTTCCAGAGCAAGACATAATGATAAAGATCAGAGTACCCATAATGTCAGCTTAGCTTGTGGACAGTGAGAGGACTCTGCAGGAGGTGTATGAAATTTGAGTGCATTAGAGTCCTAAGGGTCTAAATTCTCAAACAAAACTAGCACAATAAGCTGTTTCTCTTATTAACATTAGCTTGATCATGTTTACGTGTTCGTGTTCCTTGTGAGTTTCTAAGTGTGCTTTTATTTCAATTTGCATTTTGTCCTAAAAGTGTAGATATTAAATTTGAGAAGCAATCCTAGCTAGAATTTCCATCAATAGAGGATGAACAAGAAAACGTAAGCTGATCACGATACACTGTGCCCTTGCCCATGCAGTGACAATGTTTAGATAAAGGCAGTTCATAAAAGATTAAAGAACTGACTTTTCAAGTACTTTTAACATATTTGGCTAGATGAATGAGTAATTGAGTGTCATCATATGGTTAAGCCTTTCAGACCATACATTAATTGAGATATTCTAAATGTTGACTGAATCCTCAAAAATATGGAAACCAAATGTGAACCTCACTGCTATGATCTAATTACATCCTCTTTCTCAGATGGTTTCCTTAATAACTCAAAGGTTACTGATGCATTCCTCATATGCTGCAATACTTACATGTGTAGGTCAAGTGTCTCAGTGCATTATTTTGGTGGTGGCTTCATTTTATCCGGTTCCTTTCAAAGCTTTCTCTCCCTTTGGAGAGCTTGTTAAAGCAGGAAAGGAGAGAAATGCAATGTGCTTTTATTATTCCTGCACCACCAGGGCCATAAAACAGGCTGCAAAGGTTTTGAACGTCCTGCCTAGCACAGCAGGCACCCTAAGCTAAATACTAGAGAACATCACCTCCTCTCAGACATGGTAGAAAAGAAAAGGCGATGTACATTAGTAGCCTTTAAAATCTGTAAACAAATTGCATATTTGCTTCAAAAATGTGAAAGCAGTTATTGATTAAATGGCATTAGAGTGCCCTTGGCTTTAAAAGACATTTAAAATAGGAGGCAATGCTCAAGATCAATAATAGATTTTATATTTGTGACCTGAAAAAGTAGCAGCACCTCATAATTTAAAGTCAAATGGTTCCTTGTGATTCTTGCTCACATATCAAGGTTTTCTTTTGTGTCCTTTACACATCTGTTAAAGCATCTGTGACCAGCTTCCTTTCTGCCAAAAGATGGCAGGAATCTAAGGATTTTTTTGAATATAGCATCATTTGTTCCAGCTTTGACTGGGCCAAATTTCTCCTATTCTTCAAGCAGAGAGTAAACAAAACAATAAATATTTTGTCACAGATCAAGGCAGAATGTTAACTTCTGCCAGTATAGTGACCTAAATTCTAGTTTGTGTAAAGTAAGGCTGATACATCTCTCTTTTCCTAAAAGCACAAAGAGTGCCTATAACTTACTTAGGTGACCTATAGCAGAGGACCTGTTGGTTGCAGCTATGGTTTCTGACTGCTGACTTTTATTTTATGTTGCCCAGAGTGAAGTATGCTTTTTCCCACAGTTGAAGGGTGTGTATATCTGCTGCATTTCTGACTCAGTCCTGTGAAACTACCCATTTTTATCATTGCTTTGTTTACAAGTGTACAGAGTACAAAGGCTTTTCCTTTAATTTTATCTCAGGGTAAAATAGCTAATCTGTTTTGACATGCTATCTAAATGACACTCAAACTAGTATATGGACTAACTCATCCATAAGTCATTTCTTTTATACACATGTATTGCTGTGTCCAAGAAAAAGAGTTATATTGGCTGCAAGAGTTTGAATAATAATGGTCATTAATATGTCGAATTGAGGGTCACCACATTCATCCCACATATCAAATCCCCTTTCAATGAGATCAGTTCCATCAGCTGTCAGATTCCATTAAATATATCCCCCAGACCTACTGACCAGCTGACAGTAGAGAAACTCAAAACCATACACCCACTATTAGCATTATAAAATGTGAAATCAGCTGGAAGGAATGATAGCAGAACTGAAAACAAAATAGATGAAAATCTATAATGCCCTTGTGTCTTCCTAAACAGAAACCCCTAAGAGTTAAAATGCCCCCATAAAACATGGAAGTAAAAACAAAGGTTGTCACATTGTTTTCTTCATAACCTATAATGATTCTTTTACCTTTTGTTAATGCAAGATTTGCATAAATGTTTCATGAGGTTAATACAATGCATAAACTGAGCAGTTTATTAAGCAACATCTGTGCTGTTTTCTCAGATAATGCAGTGTTGTTTCCAAGTCACTGAAATATAACCTATCATAAGGTTTTGGTTGTTAAAATACTTGTTTTGCAAGGCCTGTGATCACATCTGACATTTTTAGCAGATGCCACAGTAATACAAAAGAATTCCTTAATACCACAATATGTGTTAGCAAAGCACCCAGGAAGAAGTGGAAAGTATTCCACTGAGCTGGTATAGTTCTGTACCGTGCATAAGACATAAGAACATCTTGTGTGTCATCTTTCAGATAAAAATACCCTATTTCAAAACTAACACAACTGCCCATGAGACTTTGACCAAGTGAGATCTTATCGTTCTTGACAGCTTTTGACTTTGCCATAAAGTTGCTTTATAGGTTTTTTTTTGAAAAAATTAAGAGTGGGAAAAACTTCGCACGGCCACAGTTTTATCTTGATATTGGTGCCATATGGGAGTCTTTTAGGAGAAAGAGAAAAAAAAAGAAAGAGAAAAAAGTTATGAGACCAATAATTTTTAATGAAACTTGGCTTAGCTCTTGAAGCAGGTCATGTAGATAGAAAGTGGGTGCATGAATTCTGTAGCCATATTCTTCTGTTTTTCTGGCAAGGATTAAAGAAATGTAGTTTCAATTAAAGCAGAAAGTAATGGAGATATGTTTTATATTATTGATTCTGTAAGTAATAATTTGGGCTTTTTTTTTTTTTTTTTTCTTCCCATGTGTTTAACTTACTCTTCACCAGAAGTATGGTAATTCTGGTCTTTAAAATTTGTGTTCATATCTACCTTTCTTCACAAATCCCTGCCTTTTTTTGGTTGTTAATTTGAAAGAATTTCATGTTTTGTTTGCAAGGCATCCTTAAACTGAGAGTATGCAGGTCCTAATGATGTATGAATTTTTTTGTCTTTGACCTAAAGGTTTTAAGATTAACACTGAGGTAGGAAAATATTGTGTTTTTTATATATATATATATATATATATACTGTTAATAATATGTTTGCAGCAATTACTTTACCCTTTATAAGGTTGTACACTGGAGTTTATGCTTCTCTGTCCATGCAAAATTTCCATTGACCAGTGAGGTAGTAGAAGAGCCTTTGACAAGCAGTCTCTGTGAGAGCAATTATGCTGATCAAGTATCCCAGAGAAATTCCAGGTTGGGTGACAGTAGCACAGAACTTGAATGGCTTCTTGTGTTTCCATTTGAGGACATTTGTTTATTTTCTGATCTATCTTGGATAGCTTTAGCTTGCTTTTGAACAGTTGCCAGATCCTGCAAGATGTAAGGGAGAAAGTTTCTCTGCTGTTGGAGGGGCAGTTCCCTCAGCAGGAAAATGGACCAAGGTCCAGAAAATCTTAGCAAGTCAGAACAAAACTGTGCAACTTTGTATGGAAAAACTCCTATTGCAGACTTTGGCTCAATAGCAGAAAGTAAAATGCTGAATCCAAATGAAACAAGGGAAATTTAGGTAGTTATAGACACAATTATCCCATTAGAATTTGTCTGGAATACTATTGTTAACACATAGTTAGTTTCGGTGTGAACTTAGGATGCACAAGGAATACAAGATCAGACCCTATATAATGAAGGGATCATTTACACACATTATCCCCACAATGAAATGCTGTCACCCCTTGGTGGAAAACACAGCTGCTTTTTAAAAGCTGCTTTACTGTAATAAGTGTGTAACTAGAGCTGGTTGAAAAACATGAAAATGATTTTGTGAGACATTTTTAACTTCTGTAGTTGTTTCCATTTTACAGGTCCATAGTAGAATCTTTATTCCTCCTCCAGATTTTCAACTATTTGGTTCATATTGTAAATTATTTTCAATTTTAAAAGATACTTTTTAGGAGAGGTTTTCAAAAACGCGTTTCAGTAAACTAAAAAAAATGTGATTTAAAAATTACTTTGAACTCTGCAGGATATTTGTATTAAAAACAAGATGTATTGCTAGTGTATAATTTTAGAAAAAAAATGGAACGGAAAGTAATGGTCAAAACTTCAGATAAAAGTGTTGATTTAATTTTGCATTTGATCTTCAGAAGTCTTTAGGGATTTCTTATATCAGAGGACCAAACAGCCATTAGCATTGATGTAACATGTAGAAGTCAAAGGCACCAGCAGACCCCTGATGGTTTAAGAATAAAGCTCCCTTCTAGTCTGGATATAGGGCTCAGAAAGCAGACTTTCAGGAGAACACAAGAAAATAATGTGACCAGTATTGTTCGTCCAGATCAAAAATTGTTTCTCTTACGTGCAGATTTCATAACTTTGCTCATTGCTTTAGAAAGCAGCATATCTTACTCTTGTTTTCCAAATAAAATATAAGCAATATATTAAGGAAAGTCTATTACAAAGAAAATACCCATGAACATTAGAGGTCTCACATTTAGAACAGTTGTGATTTTCCAACCACAATTGGAACGGTTTTTCTGATTTTTTTTTTTCTTTCTAATTTTTACTCTCTCTGTCAATAAATGCTGTTCCTCAGGTGTGATGGTGTTGCCTAGTCAGGTGATCTTTGCCACTGGTCTGTACAGCTGTTGACATAGTTTTACCTTTTGGATCATCACTTACACTTCTTGGGGCATTTCATTTGCCAAGAGTCTGTCCCTCCTGGCACAAGGGACATGTCAGGAGGGAACAGTTTGGTTGTCATCAAGTATTTGGACATCATTCCTGGCTTTGCTTGGACACTGTTCCTTACAGTGACTCAGTTACTTTGGCCACTGGGACAACACTGTTGATAACAGGTCTCCTTACACATTCTAGTTTCTTGGTATGTAGTATTTTTGTTTTGGCTAATGAACAGGTCTACAAATTCATCACAGCAGAAGAAAGGTGGTCCTTATCTGTCCCTCTGCTGGGACTTCTGCCACATCTCCCTACTGCTTATTTGAAGTAATTTGATTCATCAGCCTGGCAAAAGCAATTCCCCACCCAGAGGAGGTGATAGTTTTCTGAGGTCTCACAAGTTGTACTGACTCAGAGAATTCAGATGAGTGACAATAAGGGAAGGCATATGGAAGGAGAGGACTTACTGTCAGAAGAAGCAGATAAATTAGTTCAACTCACTGTGAAGCTGTTTCTTAAAGTCTTTGGGATTATTTGGCTTAGGTTGGTGCTAAGCTGTAGAAACTTACATCTTGGGTTTACATTCTTATTGTAATCAAACTATGGCTCTGAGGGGGTTATTTCTTTTTATGGGGCAATACATCTCCACAGAGTGAGTGCTTCTCTTGACACATCTGACATACACCTGAATTATGTCTGAGTCATGTTCAAATATATTTGTTGTTTCTTAAAGGGTTTCTTTTTTATGAGTTGATTCACATGGTCAGATAAATGCCAGTGCTGGAAGAAGCAAAAGGATTGCAATACAGGACCAGGAGAAGGGACGAAGTGGCTGGGGCTTTTTGCAGCATTTGTTTAGACTAAACTGCAAGGGCTTCTATGTGAGTAAAGTTGTTGTTGTGCATTACTTCCAGGATCAAATCCTTGAGTAGCAAGCAATGGGAGCAGATTTAATTGAGATGTAGGATTTGAGTTTTATTTATATATTTATTACTTTATTTGAAGATTGAAGGCAATGGAAGAAATGGCAATTTTTGTAAAACACCTTAGAAAAATATCGTGATGTGGATTCTTTTTGTGGGGTGTTGGGTTTTTTTCAGTTGTAAATATCCAATGAAAGAAATGGAACTTCATATTAGACATTATGAATAGGATATTAAGAAGTCCTGAGCACTGGCCTAACCCTGTTCAAACTAAAGTGAATGTGAGGTTCTACTTTGATTTCACCCAGAGTATGTTTAACATGTTAGTAGCCCTAACATAACCCTCTGGCAAAGACTGGCACCCAAAAACAATCTGGATTATGGATAGATGGCTCTGCATCACGCAGAGTTCTGTTCATAAAACAAACTGAAGGTTTTTTGCAGAAGTGGAAACCTTTTGAGAGTACTCCTCATTAACATTGCCTAATTGCTGCTCTTTGATCTTTAATTCCCCTGGCTCTCTCACCTCCTCTGTCACTCCATTAATGGATGCTCTGGCCCTCGTTTTCATGGAGAGGATGAGCCTGTTTCACATACTCAGAGCTGGCTGTTAACAGCCATCTGTTGCAAAGACGTGCACACAGGACTCTATTGAAGTCACTGCATGTTGAGATTGATTTCAGTGGGCTTCAGGCCATACTTTCTGTAACAGACCCTGCTGCAGCCCTTAGTGTGTATGTGTACCAGCAGAGACTGACTCACTAATGGACACATGCAATCATATGTGTAAAAGGGTTGCTGGGCTTTTGTTTCATTAATTAATCAACACCAATGTCAAATTATTTCCCTTTTACTTTAAATGTGTCTCTAAAGAAGAGAACATTTGCATTCTGGCAGTTCCATAGGAACAGAAACAAAAAAAAAATAGGGAAATACTATTTATGTATGACAAATAAAAGTGTTATTTTTGGTTCATCTTCGTCAACTGTAGAGAATCATCTACAAGACACATCTGAGCATTCCATACATAAATCTGACGATAACCCTATAGAAACACTGCTAACCCCATACAATCATACTTTACACTTTAAAACATTATATAACTGTGCTTTCTCTCCATGGAAAATGAGACTCAAAAATTGAAGGAGTTGTTAATGCACCTTCTCCTTAAAATTGGGCCAAAGTCAAGTCAAAACGAATGGGAAGGTTTTCAGTAGATTCAATGGGTTTTGGTCTGACTCTGTCTCAGTTAAACTCAGCTGGAACATTCTCTTACTGAAACAGGGTGATTGCCTGAAAGTATCTTCATAAAAGTAATTATTTTGTATAGTTTCTTTTACTGATATTTCATGTCCAGTTCTGCTCATCCCAATCATAAGTGTATTTAACATTCCAGAGGAAACCTTCTAATCCAGTTTGAGGAAACACTTTAATTTGCATCAAGGCTCATATGAAGATTAGAGGAAATAATGTGACCTACCTACTTATAATTTATGAACAGTTCAGCTAAACCACATTTCTGGATTTTAAAGGAAATTCTGCAATATAATAATTGTATCTATTCATGCCATTTGTAATTTCCGAGTGGTAAATCATCATCTGTAAGAAATGCTCTCAATCAAGGGAGAAAAAGACATATAATTATGTAATTTATAATGAATTCTAAAGGAAACAAAGACTTTAAGAGGAAAAACTCTGGAGAAAACCAAGGAAGAAAATCCACACATTAATACAAGTTGCTCCTAAGAAGATGCAGAGCTGATGAAAAATTTGCATTTATTATATGAAACTCAACATCAAACAACTCAGCAAGGGAACTGTCAAAACTCTGGAGTCTAGGCAAACAAGACCTGACTTTTATTAGATAAATTACATACTCTCTTTCTTTTGTAAGCATCAATAATATCAACTTTTTGACAAATAGCTATCTCCTGGGTGCGAGTTCTGAGGATTGCTGCTAATCTTCATCTTTTGAAGCATCCAAAGGATTAAAGGCATATGTCAATAACAGTGCCCTATGACCCCTGTGTGGAAGGTACCACTGTCTCTTTGTAATAGCTAAGTCTGTGATGTGGGATGATATGTATAAATGCTGAGAATCCATTGAAGAATCCTTGCTGGCAGAAATCTGTAGAGTCAGGAAAGATACTTTCATACCTTAGGGCTCTTCAGTGGCACATATTGTCGGGCAGAATTGGGCTTAATCCGTTCACATTTAATGACAACTTTAATGAATAGCATGGATTGATAAAACATATATCCTTAAAATAAACTAAATGGGAAGAGAAAACCAAAATAAAATACCCTTGGTTTTCTACTGACATTTCTGTCTGCTGTTTGGATTTACTGCAGATGGAATTAATTTTAGTGCAAACAGTTTCTGTGCAATTACTAATTGGTCTTCATTCTCATCTTGTAGATATTTATTAGGCCTGACTCTTCTCTTATGCTAGTATAAATCAGTAACTCAGTTGCAGATACTGTGGTTACATCATCATAAACCTGGCAAGGGAATATCTTACTGGATGAATAAGTAATATAATAATAACAGCAGCAGCAGAAATGAAGGTGTGGACACTCAGTGGTTTTCTGTCTGCTGTGGATGTTAAACATCTCACTTTCTCCTGTCATGGAATGCAGGGTATTACCAGGGCAGAAAGTCAAAAATCCCTGTGAGGTTGTCAGATGGACCTGTATATTTGTATATGATAGTGAAATTAAGTCCTAAAATCTCACTTTCTACTTCTACTGCTAACATCGATTTCAAAGGCACACAAAACTCAGATAAAGAGTAAAGATGTAACTCTGGCTTCCCTGCAGTCCCTGGGACACCAGGAAAAAGCTACTCAAAGTAGTATAAATAAATTTGAGATTTACTGTCCCTGAGAAAAGGGATTGAGTCATTCCTGTAAAGGAAAAGGAGAAAGTGAAGGAAGGGGCACATCTCAGGCAGCAAACTGGTGAATCCTGGTGACAGTGGATTTGAAAATTGTTGCTGAATAGCACTCCTGCAGATGGCTGCAGCCTTCTCTCAGGTCCTGGCTCTTCCTTTGACTCTTCTTTTAACAGTTTGTATGCCTGGTTTTGTAAGGTTCAAAGCACTGCAATTATTTTACTGTCCCATGTCTGTTCCCTGCTTTGGCAGTGGCCTGATTTACCTGTTGCCTATGGCCAAATGCTATTCATGGAATTAGGACTTTTCTCTGTATTTGTGGTAGCAAAGCATTATAACATTTCTCTGGAAATGATTTGAAGGAATGTAAAGATAATTTTAGGATCCTCAAATTCATACAACTCCAGAATGGATTTGTATTCTTAGCATTCTTGTCTTGACACTGAACCTACTTTTCTGTCACCCTTTATGCTGGTTTGGTTTAATTATAGTTCTTTCCTAGTAGTTCAACACATTCAAAATGGAAGATCACAACTAGGAAGAATAAGGAAAAAGTACCCAAACAAACAGCAATAAGACAGTAACCTACTTGGATTGATCCTATGTGCTTCCAGCGTGTTTCTTACCAGCGAATGCAAGTTCTTCAGGCCACCACATAAGTCTGAGTGAGAGGAAAATGCTATCATTATTAATGTTGAGGCTGCTGTTTTCCTGATGTCGTTGTAGTTCTGCCTATCAAAATAATTCACCCTGAAAAATAGCATACTGTCAGTGTTGGCTGGTGTTCTGAGAAAACAATTCAGGTTGTCAAAGAAAGTCTGGTCCATCCTCATATCCCTTAGCACATAATTAAAAGCTGAAGCAGGGACCCCATAAGGAAAATAAGTAGAATGAACTGAAGAAGGCAGCTGTTCAGGTGCCTGTCAATACTCTCAATCCTATCATAGAACCGATTCCTGCAGAATTACTGAGGTGTGCTTAGCACAACACTCACAGTTGTTACATATCTGAGAGTTGATGCATATTTTTTTCCTCCTTTTCAGCTGTTAAATGTCATTAAGAGCATTTAAAATGTATTAAAGAGAAACATAATGTCTTTGTTGTGTGTAAGGAGATAGAAGGGGAGGGAGCTTGTGCAGCTGTGTCTGGAATAGGGCAGAATGTAAGAGAGAGCTTCAGTAGTGAGGGGTGGGGAGGGATCAGAGAGCTGGATCAGAGATATAAATATATCCAAAACCAAAGTGAGGTCTGTGCATCTGGGACTTCACAAGTATCTTTTGAGTTCTGCTCTCAGATAGTGATAGTTTCTGCCTTTTGAAATAGGTTGTGTTGGATTGCTTTCCTCTCCTCACAGACACCGTGATTGCCTCTCCTCTGATTGTTGTCAGAAAGTTACTGACCAGTTCAGGAAGTGATTCCTCCAATTTTTAAGTTTTAACTTTAAGATTGGAGTTCTTGCTGTCCAAGGGCACCGTATTTGCTGTACAGGTGGACCACAGTGTGCATTTTGGCATGTGTTATAATGGAAGAGAAGGTCAGTTCAAGGCTACAGACAAAGGCAGCAGAGGACTATCTAGTTGCCTGAGAAATGTCTTTTCCTTTGAGAGAAAAATTTTTCCATAAGAACTATGCAGTAGTGTAGAAATAGAGAGACAAAAAGCAGAACTTCAGAGAAAATTGAATGATTCTTTCTTCAGAAAAAATTTATTTTTAGAATTTTTGAGAAACTGTTGACCATCATAGTGAAGGACATATATGTCAGTAAAGATAAAGGATGAATTACAATTCAGTGTTAAGTGTTCACAGTCATTCTCTAATGCTAGTTCATCTGTCATTAAAGAGATTCTAAGATGATTTTCTTTAAATCTGAATGGAGCCATATATACCTAAGCAGTTTGGTTCTATCTGCCTGCATAGCACCTGAAAGTCATGAATGTGGAAGGTCAGTTATATGACATTAAATGAGTGTGTCACAGACACAGTCAGTGCCTCTGTAAAAGAGTTCATAATTAGTGGAGATGTAGAATTTTCTGCAAGAGACCTACCAGAGCACATCTTCTTCCCTTTCTGTGGAATAATAACAGTGGACTTCCCAAAGCATCTGACTGATGGCTGCCTGTCCTGAATATAGAGCCTTGAAGAGCTTTGAGCCAGATAGGCACAACTATGTGTGGGTTTGTCATTGTTGAACCATCTGCAGCATATGCCAAGTGCCAGGGAATTTATTACTTATGGATTCCATTAGGCACAAACTGCACTAAACAATATCAAAGACTGTCAGATAACACTTGCCAGCTTACTGTAAGCGTTACAGAGTGGTTGTGTGGTTTAGGGTTTATAGGGTGTGCCTTACTTATTGTTTGTTCTTGGTCACAGTCACTGGTTGCTCACTGCAAGCCTGTGGGAAGGTGTCAATCCATACAAGCAGCTAGAAAAAGGCTCCCCTAAACAAAGAGTTTCAGAAGTTATCATTTCTTTTTCTCACCCTTCCCAATTTTCATTCTTTCCCATAATCTCTCTAACACTTGTAATGCCAAATATTATTGAGAGAAAGTTTGATTAACCAAGCAATTTTTACTACTTTTTTTTTCTCTGTACTATTCATGTCAGTGAAAACTGTTGTACCTTCCATAGTTGTTAACTTGCCAAGCATTTGGTACTGATGCTTTTAGCAATCCTGCCAAAACTTTTTTTTCTGAATTTCTTTCATTTTGTATTGTACATTAGTATTTCAGCATGCAAGAGTTAACAGGCTCAGAATTTAGTTCTCTGTAGTTCAAGGTGTGGTCTTAATAGTAAAGGGAAACCTCAGTTCTTAGGGTTGCATGCTTCAAGAAGAAGATTAACTTTTTTTTTTAATTTCTGCAGTTTTTGAGATTATTCATTTGGTTGATAGACTCTTCTTTTTCTTAATCAGATATATGTGTTTGAAGTGCAGTCTTCTCCATAGGTATTCTGTTACCATTTTCATAAAAGGCAGAAGTGCTATAATGAATAAATGCCTTCCTGTATGTCCAGTGGCTGAGACACTTTTGTAAGGAAAAGTAAGAAATGTAACAAGGAGCTAAAACTGTGGCATTTTTTTTTTTGTGGAGTTGTTTTTGTTTTGCTTTTTGTTTGTTTGTTTGTTTGTTTGTTTGTTTTAGATGCTAAACTTTTGTCAAGGCTAGGATATGTTCTGAGTATGGGGACCTGTTTCAACATTTATCACAAGCAAACCACTGTGCTATTCCAAACATGATATATTTCACTTTAGTACTGCTGACTTCAGCTTACTAATTGCCTGACAGCATTTTCTTTGTTAAGCTTTAACTGTGATCATCACACTTTTGTTGTACTGACAGTAGAAATATTCAGTAACAGACGACCTAAATACATCATAAGCACAACTGTACTAATCTTTCATAATGGGTGTGCTTTTGGAATTATATGGAACACGTGCATATAATCATTGTCAGGAGCTACATGCATTCAAGTCTCCAAAAGCATCAACTGAAAGCACTATCTGACAAAGCATTCTGATGCTCAATGCACATGACTTAAAAAAAAAAACAAAACACCCAACAAACCTAAAAAAAAGCAAACAAAACAAAAAAAACTCCCAACCAACAAAAAAACCCCAAACAAAGAAATTAAAAACCTAGACCCATTAAGATGCAGTTTTTATTTTATAGCAAATTGAAGCTGCTTTATTATATTAGAATCAGAAGGATAGACCTGTCACCACCTGCATATGGTCTGGATCAAACTAGTCAATTCCTTTTGTGATAATATGAGCCCAGAGAAATCCACAAACCCTCTTTCTGCTGAATTGACTAATGTTTCTTGTTTTTTAGAAAAAAGGCAAACTGCATACATCGTGTATGCCTGAAGAGAGAGTGTCCGGAGAGATTTAATTTCGCACAAAAACAATTCTGTAGTTTTGATTAAACAAAGACTGATCTGTTGCTGCTATCACTTTCTAGTTGTTAGAAAGGGAAAGTTGAGCCTCCTGGCGTATGAGCAAAGGTGTGGGAACTTAAAGTCCTGTGCTACGTGTCTGCTCCCACACTAGCTTATTTGTACTCATTAAGTAAGTTCTTGTTTTTTGTGTTTTAAACTCGCTAATAAAACCTCATTTGTGAAGGCTGCCATAAACTTCAAAACATCAGTGAGAAAACCTGCATTATGAATCATGGTGTAGTATAGAAATTTTGAAGTCACTTAAGAGTTGTGTTCTATAAGAGCCCAGAGGAGTGCAGGAGCTGGTCTGACCCCCTGGCAGAGCAGGTCGCTCCCTGAGTGCTCTGCACTGCGATGCCCTCACACCTTCAGAGCAGGGAAGGGCATCTCTGTGATTTTCTGTATTCAGCAGCTTTAGTCCTTAATCTAAGCACCCCAAGTTTCTCAGAGCATCATAAAAAAGCTTCAAACATTGTTTAATATACATTAATTTCTCTTACTGGCAGTAATATTGTACTAACAGTCTTTCAAGTAGCACCTCAAACTGAATTACATAAGCAGTGCTGGTTACATGTCAGGGCCTTTAAAATGTTCTGGCATTTGTCGTGTTGAGGCACACAGACAGGGTTTTCAAAAGCACCACTGTGATTTAAGGTGCAGGCAGTTTGGAACATCTTATCCAGGAAACTCACAGTGTCATCCTTGCCTGTTACTCGATCATCTCTTGCTTATTGCTTCATAAACTGAAATACTTGAGGAAGAGATGTTCATGAACACCTCCTCCTGCCTTTTTTATCCTTAACTGTAGTTTAGTGCCAATGGATAGAAATAGTAACTCAATACTATGGTGACAATTCATCAAGAATCTTTATTTTTATAAGGCCCCAACAACATTTTATGTATAAGATTCAGCATGCTGTGTGATAAAAATGTCTAACATCAGCCAGTGAGCTTCATCTAAATGAGTACTAAAGGAACAAAGGAAAAATAAGAAAGTTCATTAAATGCAACTCACATTCAAAAATGAGCAGACTGAAATTTAAAAAATGGGGTGAATTTGCAATAAGGTTTTGCATGTATGCCATCTCAATGTTTATATCTATGAATTGACACTACTTTTAAAGAGAAGATTTTTAGAATCATAATAAAAAATGACAGCTACTTTTACATTGTAATGGACACAAACAAACAAAGATTTTCAGTAAAGAGTTACCTGTTTTCTGAAAAACTTTACATAAATATTTACATTGTTGATTTGCCTATAGTTCTCTTATTTGCAGTCAGGTAATTAGCTGAACTGATGAATGGCATTTCCTTTTTCTAAATATTTATGCATGTAACAACTCTATTTGTGGACTTATGTACATATTTCATGCTGTAGCCCTCTCTGAGAATAATTATTTGCAAGTCCAGGTGGGTACATCTCTCAATCATTTATACTCTGAAATAAAGTAGGTATAGATTTAAAAAATCATGATATTCCAAAGTGATTTGACAGACCAATCAGAAGCTGCTTAGGTGGAGATTTTTGAAATTTATGTTATGTTTCTAGTCAATTATTAACATTTTGTTGTATTTCTCATATACAATAATTTAATATTAATTGAATTCTAACTACAGTTGCATGAAGAAGTAGCAGTCATTAAATTTAGCTTTTTAAATAGTATCATTTAATTTAATTCTGCCACTTATTAACAAAGAAGGCAGAGGTGTCAATGCAGAATTAATACCAAATTCATGGAGGAGAAATAAGTCTTCACATTTATGTTAGTGAAGGGGGAAGGAATAGTTCAATAGTTAAATAGTAATTTAATATCTTTTAACTATATGTTATCAAGTGATATTTATGATTTTATTCATTTAAAGGCTGGTACTTTTTTTACTGCTTATAGTTTGCAGTTATTACTTTTCTTAGTTGATATTCAAAGCAAAGCTGTGCACTGATTTTTTCATAAGAAAATTAATAACAAATTAATTTTAAAAATAGGACCAGCAGTAAAATTTTAAAGTTTACAGCAAGGCTACTTCACACAGAAATAGAAAATGTGGTGAATTTTGTGCAGTACATCATTATGGCATTTGTCCTTTTGCCAAGCTTACAGAGCGTATTTGAGTCTGTATGACTTTGAAGTATGTGTTCTCTTCAGGCTTAACAATGTCAAGCTTCATAACACAAGAGCTAGTTTGCTTACTTCCTACTTTAAATTGCTCGTAATTTGAGACATGCAAACATTTCCACTTTATAAAGCAAGGCTACTAAACATATTATTGCTCCAACCTGCAAGTTTTATAGCCTCTGTATATTTAGAAGGCTGTGCTTTATTAAAGTAAACTGTAAAGAGGCTTAACTCATTATGCAATCTGCTAGTGTCTAAAATGAAATATCTTCCATTTATTATGGGGATTTAGGAAACTTTGAAGAAAGAATATAATACTGCTGTTGCAGAAATAGGATGTTAACTGTTTTTTTAGGCCTCTGAGGTTTGTAGCTGGATGTACAATTTATCATGGGATAGTCTGTCTACACTTAGCCTGAAAAAATCACCACTATGTTTTGTGTGATCTTCAAAGCTTGAAAATGGATCTTCACTGAGTTTGAGCAGAAATCCTTTAAAATACTTTCACAAAATCAGTTTATATAACATCACTTATTTTTAGATTTAAGTAGATAGAATACTCACTTTTCCTTTTCACAATTTTATCTCCCTGATGAATTTGTCATGGAAGCTCTAAATGGAATGTGGAACTCTTTACTCCGCAAAATTTCCCAACTTTTGCAAGGCCATATTTGGTTGAGAATGCAAGGGGAGAGATTGTTATTCAGAGATATGATACTTTAGCTGTTGACTTGTTGACAATTCATATTTTGTTATGATTAAATTTTTTATTCACTTTTGGGCCCAAGACCACTACTGGTTAGAGATGATGTTTCTGAAGGGGAAAAATGCTTTTGTTTTCCACCAGGCTAATTCATGGGCTTTGTGTTGTCTCTTTAGATGTTGCTCAACTTTCACCATCTGAACGTGTAACTTCTGCTCAATATGTCAGTGACGTTTTTCAGGGCTGCTCCTACACCAAACAAAAACTGTTAGTGCTGCATTTTGATAGCTCTTTTTCTTGCAGGAGCATCTCAGAACGTTTCCTTTGACTTCCCAATAGGGAATGTGACTTGTCTAACTGCAAACTTTCCAAAAGGAAAAAAAAAAAAAGATCTCAGGTCTTAATGCTTTGCCAAATCCTCAAAACTATTGAGTCTAAGTAGGAGCTGGACTGAAAGACCTTGCAGAGGTGTAGTGAGTTGTCCCAGCAGGAGTGTCTTCCCTCTTTAGCCTTCTGTTACAGCTGCTGGCACAGAAGCAAGAGCACCAGTGAGATTCTGAGGCTGGGAAGGGGCTGTGTTTGTGCTGTTTTGTTTAGACAGACATATTTTTTGTGCTAACCAGAGTGAAAAAGTGACTGGCTTTTAGAATTGTTGCAAAATGCCTAGTTGTTTCAAATACTGTATGTCCTAGCAGATATAAATAGTAAATCCAATGTGCTGACACAGTCGAAGCTCTGGAAAAGGGGTGGGCTTAAAAGAGACCTGTTTTGCTCTCTCTTGTGTCCATGGCAGCTGGACTACCCCACCCTGCCTGGGAAGAGATGGAAAGTGTGTTGCAAGAAAAGCTTTGACCAGAGCCAAAGCTGCTGCACAACTCATACAATAGAAGGTTTAAATCTATGTGGGTGGTGTGTAAAGGAACATAAGCAGTCACCTAGAAATGTAATAAGACCTAAATGAAGGGAAGGAATCTTTGTCCTAAATGAGATAGCGTGAGAGAGTCGATTTTAGAGACCGGAAAGACATGGAAAGTTCTTCCTTTGCTAATCTTTTACTTGGTAGGAAATGGAATACTCGTGAGAAAAAGAGAAAGCGTTAGATGTGTTGAAATGGAGGGTACGAAACATGTCGTGGACAGTTAGTTTTGCTACTACTAACCTTTTAATCACATACTTCAGGTAAATTGGCCAGAAAGGCTTATCATGTACCAAAAAAGCTGGACAAAGTATATTCACAAAAATATTTGGAGTGGTGTACAGATTTCTGTAAGTTTATTAGCTGTTAAACTGGATATTTATTTCCTATTTTCTTTTCAACCACATTCCTTATGATTGTTTAAAATAGCTCAGTAAATTAAGCAACCTGAAGATAAGAAAGCTGCAGGTGTCATGCAGTTCCTAATGGGCATACTACAAGTTTCACCTGCCCCGTTATCAGTATTGACTGATGTGATTGTTACAGGCATGTTTTAAACCACTCCTAAGTGCCATTTTTAGGGCAGTTTTAGAAGTAAACTGTATCTCCCCATCTATATTTCAAATAGCTTTTTCATAACTAAGAAATACCTTAATTTAAAGCAGATACCAAAACTGTGATTGAGTACACATTACGTGTTGTTCATCTTTAGGTGTGCTTTTCCCCTCCCTTAACTGTTGGAAGCATCAGTAAGCAGTGTGACTGTTGTAAGACAGTTTAGTCCATCTTCAAAGAAGATTTTGGCAAAACTTACAAAATTTCTTTTTAGGCATTTGTGTTCAATTCCAGTGAGCTTCAATGAACCATACATTCTGGAACAAGACATCGAGGTACCTTTTAAATTTGTGTGTGTTATTCAATGAAATTAAAGAATCTGGGATAAAATATCCAGAGGAATTGCTAAGGTTTTAAGGGTGTGTTCATTAACCTATTGTATAAAAATTGAGATGTCTCTAAGACATCAGAGTCTTGATATAATCCTTTTATCTTGATCACAAGTTTCTCCTGTAGATATACATTGGATATGTTCTGATAACCCCTACCAGACTGATGTGCTTTGGAAGCATTGGTTCTTGGGAACATAAGAAAATTGCCTTCTTGTTGATCATATCATTTTTAGCTGCTAGATAATCTCAAACTACTTCCTTCTGCTGATGAGAAGGGTGCTTTCATCAAGTGCAAAGCAGACTATTAAGCACTTAGTAAACTTTATTAAGGGACACGTAAACAATTATAGACTTCTACTGGGTCAGGAAAGAGTTTGAAGAATTCCTTTAAGTGGATGTAGAAGACTGAAGTCTTCTTAATCTCATTTTAGATGATGAAATCCTTTTTCAGATCTGAACATTAACTTCCGAGAATATGCAACTTAGCTGCTTAAAAAAAGTAATCTGTAGATTGTATTTTGCATTGCAGTTTATCCTTAAATAGATCCTAGTTCAGTTATGAACCAGAATTCTTTCTAAACACCACTTTCGTATGCTTTGAAGTGACACAAATGCCTTTACTGACAATGGAGCTAAGAGATGTAATTAAGAAGTTGTTCCAACTGAAACATACATGCAACGTTTCTTTGTTTTGTATTTGTTGCCCTTGATGGCTGCTTTAATAACTGTCATATGCTAAGCAGTTAATTCTATAGCAATTTATACCCTTCATCATAAATCAGCTGAAGTTCTATCCTGTTTCTCCTTCCCCCTCCTTCTCAAACACTTATTATATTTTCCCCACTATTTTCCTCCTAACACACAGTGGAGTGCATAACCTGAATCAGGGCCTCAGTTTTTAAAAAAATAAATAAAATAATTTCTATTTTTTAAAGAGAAGCTTGTACATTCTGCCTTCTAATCCAGAGAGCAGCAGCACTACGCAAGGTCTGTATGACACTGGGTCTCAAACACTGCAGGTTTCAGCCTGGCATGACCACACGTGTCTCTGTAATTGGGAAGGAATGGATTGTGGCCCTGCAGGGATTGCAGTTCCTCATTTTGTCTAGGAAAGACAACCTGGCTGGAGTGATACTGGTGTAGAAAGAGGTGAAAGTGTTCTCAGAGACATGGAACACCTGAGAGGGCTTGTCCTGTGTTGTGAGTCGCTCTGGAAAGTTATTAGAAACCTTCTGTAGAATGAAAGCTCGTGGTCCTAAGCGAGTTTGGGTCAGTAGAGGATGGACTAGTGATCATTGCTACTCTTAGGGGAAGAACTGACTTGTTTTTTCTGTCCCTGCAGCTCCCATAGTATCACCTTGAACTCCAGATCTTTACCTTTGCCTTTCCTTTTTCTTGCCTTCCACTGGTTAATACTGCATGCAGTAGCAGATTTATTCTCTCTCTCCAATAGCTGTCTTGCCAAATTAAGGATGACTTCCTGTGCATTTTTGATGTGCAAGAGATACTGTGTTCCTGATATTTTCAAGTACACCTGAGTGTGGTCATCTGTACTTCAGTTGGGTGGGTTTGTTTGTTCAGCTTCTCTTGTTTAACCATTAGTTTTCTGTTCATATGTGTGTTTTTTTCAATTTTCACACATGCTTAAGCTTTTGTGACTATGGTCATGAAAGGGTCAGAGAGGTGATTACAAGTTGTAAAATGACCTTACCAGTAACTGTTTAAGCATAAGTAATGTTCTGAAATTGCCTAAAGCAAAAACTGCCAATTCAGAGCTGATTGTAATGAATCAGGTTCTTCTATACAAAATAATGTGATCAATTTCTCATTTCACTGAATAAATAAGCTGGAAGATAGGGAACTGTCTATGACCTGCTGTTAACCTTTTTCCTCATTATTCATATCAAACCTATGACATGCATGTAAGAAATCTCTGGTTCAATTTTAGCTAATTATTTGTTAGAAGTGAAGGCTCTGTGAAGTGTTACTGATTGTACAAGTACCCAGGGACCTTATGACATCTGATGAAAATAACGCCAAAGCAGTTACTCAGGCCTCTATGCTTTTTGTCTGGCTATCATTATAACTAGAAATATTCTATATCTAGGCAGCAAAACCTGTGTGTCTGTCAGTGCTGCTTCTCACAGGTACAAGATACTGTTAAAATTCATTATAGCTCAATTATTGTTGCAGTAAGAGTATCAGAGAAAAAAAAAAGAGGTATGCATTGGAAAAAATTCTGAATTTTTTCATATACTTTCTTAATACTCAGCAATTTAGTGTCTGAAGAGCTTTCTGTGTAAAAAAATGATTTTCATTAATTAGCTGCTTTCCTCTTGTTGGATGGTTAAGAGAAAACACAAAACTTTGCTAGCATGTGTTGAATGCAACTAATTTCACAGGAGATTTTTGGTGTAACTTATTGCTATTTTTTAAAGGTAACTTGATTTGCAGTGCAGGGCAGCTTTTTCAAAAACGCTTAATAGCTTTAGAAATATAGGCATTTTAATAGAAATATAGAAGTCAATTGCTCAGTTACTGTGCTGCCCATAGGCACAGGGCTTTCAGAACTGGCACTAATATCAACAACCTTAGTGTACAGGAATTCTGCACTGTACTCCATGCACAAACTATATTGTTTCATCACAATATCCCTAAGAAATTCTTGATACCAATCTTGCAAGTGGGAAAGAGAAACCTAGTGAGTTTAAATATCTTGCTGCAATTTATGTTAGAGACAGGTGAATGACTGGGACCTTCTAACTTTAAAATATAAGACCATCACCTGCCTCACTCAACTAGTGAAGTACACCTTGGGGACTGAACAATGTTCACATCATAAAATAACTTTCAAGTTGTATTACTCCTGCCTAAAGAAACCCCTAGAGACTGTATCTGGCCAAGAAGCACATAATGGGAAGAAGGAGATCATCAAGGAAGTGGAGAGTGAAAATAGAGAGTCTGAATAAAAAGCCCACAGGACTGATCTTTTAGATGTTTAAAACTGTAGGGCTGTTGAGTCATCAAAAAATGTATTGTTTTTAAAGGATAGAAAAAGAATCTGAATCAACGAATTAAGATCTCTCAGAAAAAAAAAAAGTCTAACACCACAAATAGAACATCTCTCCTTACCAATGGCATAGCTACCAGAAAAATAGAATTTAAAATTAGTTGATAAAACACAGAAAGTTTCACTATTAATTCACAAATTTCTATCCTTTTAGAAATCCAGCTTGTATTACAAAATATGATTCTTTGTGATACAACACTTACATAACTTTCAATATCCGTAGTTACTACTGCAAAGTCACTCTCTCAGACCAGTGGATGCAAACTTCTGAAGGCCGGGGGCTGAGAGGGGTGTTGAGCACTGACTTTTTGGAGTCTCATATTTACAAACGGCTTAAACATGGCTCATTATGTTAGCTGGCAGTGGTATGATGCAGAGTGAAATGAAAGTGAAGTGAACCCTCATGAGTAAGTCTGATGCTCCTATAGCATGTATTTTCAAAGGAAACCAGCAACAATGACATTAGGAAACCTCAGAGGTAATGTCATAGGTGATGCCTCTAATACCTGTATTTGATTCCAACTTTCCTCTAATTTTGCAGAGGTATAAAAAGCTTTACAAGCTTTGAGGCAGTGGAGGTTCGGGCCAATGATATTATATCCTTGAAGGAATTTTTATAGCTTAGCTAAGAAGCCCTCAGTGCATGGGTTTATCAAAAAAGGTGGTGGCAGGCTCCTGGCTGCACCCAGTGCCACCAGGCACAGCTAAAATGAAGTTAGTGAGAAGACAAATGAAGGCTGCTCTCTTTGCAGCTGAGTCGGTCCATGGTCTTCCTTGACCCTGGGGCTAGTGATTGCTGACTAGAATCTCAATGGCTATTTTCTAGTGACAATTTCAGTGTCTGAGCTCATTAATCAATTTCTATTCAGCAGAATCAGTTTGTAGAAAACTTGCAAAGGTTACTTAATCCAGAGGGAACGTGTAGTGTTAGACAGAAGACTTTCAGCCACAGCATTAAAACAAAATTTTCCAAATTTCTGTCTTGTATCACATTTTCCCTGTTACTAATAGCATAGAGCAAATCAGCAAAATTGTTCATGGTTATGATAGGAAAATACAACCTCTGCCTGCTTTCCTTAAGAAAAGAAGTCTTTCTGCATTGTTACATCATAATAACCGTCACATCTCTTAACCCCTTGGCTCCAGCATGGAAGAGGAAAGGGCAGTGCTGAGATAATGAAAAATGAAAATGTGAGAGAGGCTTTTCTTTAACTCTGCCCAGTGATATCAGTTATCATCCAGTCTAAGAACCGGATTTGAAAGCAATTTGTAGAAACCCATAATCTGTTTAAGTCCTTGCAAGGTTAATCCTTACAAACACCTGGCACAGGACTTGAGTGACTTAAAGGAATTCCCTAGACTTCGTAGCACAAAGTGCACATGCACTATAGCAGGACACCCAGGAGAGGAATCAGATATAGTGGTGGCTTGTGGAAATAAGAAATGCTTTAATGGTGAAGAAATTGGCTTAATAGTTTCAATATGAAAGACCAAAATACTGCTTTATTTCTTAAATATGGTAAAAATATTTTTAAAGCAAACCTTCAAATATTTGGATTTAATCTCTGTTGCCCATTGTGTGTGAGTGATTATTAGCTGCCCATGGCAATATCCTGGCATACTGCCTCCCCAGTGAGGCACAATGCCAGGATTGGTGTGATTTAAAAGCTTACTACAGTTAGTGGAGTCATCTTGTGTTCGTTGTTTATTTTAATTTTAGGGGTTTCCTTTTTTTTTTTTTTTTTTTTAATATTTTCTATTTCATTCTTTCCATATGGTTTTTTCCTGTGCTTGTACTAAAATCTTGTATGGACCTTCTCCTGCAAGGGATGATGAACTGCGTTGTGACCTCTCTCTTTGGTGGGGTAACTAGACAGTGTAGGAACCAGTATAGCATCTTTGTGCTTTTCTGATCAGACCAAGAAATGAGGTATAGTAGATACCACAGTCAGGTTCTTCAATGCAGTTATAAAAAAATCCATCACAGAAAACATTCAGGTCAGGTTGGATGGGGCTCAGAGCAACCTGCTCTAGTGAAGATGTCCCTGCTCACTGAGGAGTGGCTGGATTAGATGAGCTTTAAAACTTCCTTCCAACCCAAACTATTCTATGATTCTAAGACCATCTTGGTCTTTAATTTTATTTTTCTTATGGAAAAACCCCAATTATTTCTTTCCTTTACCTGAACTTTTTTCGAATTAAATTTTTTCTGGAGCCTGATCAGTTTTCCTGTCATGTTGCTACACTGCAGATCATTTCACAGAATCACAGAATTGTTGGGTTCGAAGGAACCTCTGGAGATCATCCAGTCCAACCCCTGTGCCATGGCAAGGTCATCTAGAGCAGGTTATACAGGAATATGTCCAGCTGGGTATGGAATATCTCCAGAGAGGGCGACTCCATGACCTCCCTGGACAGCCTGGTCAGTGCTCAGTGTAAAGAAGTTCTTCCTCATGTTGAGGTGGAACTTGTGTTTTAGTTCATGGCCATTGTTCCTTCAAGTTGCTGGGCACCACTGAGAAGAGTCTGTCAGCATCCCCTTGACACCCTTGCTGTTTGTTCATAGCAAAAGCACAGCTGATAGAAGAACTACTGATAGAAATGAGGAAGAATATGGGTACAATTAATTCTCAGTTTTGTTCACTCCATGAGATGGTGAATCTGTGCAGGTGGTATTGACCTGTTTATCCCAGGATCTGGGCTGAGGTCACCTTCATGGAATATTATTGTTGCAGAGTTTAACACCCTCCAGAAACATGCCAGAGTCTCTCTAAATTATTTTACATGGTATGAAAGTGTGGGAAAGGGAAGGACTTCTCTGTACTCTGAATCAGGATGACTTGTAGGAGATGCTTAAACGTTGAGATAGTGGGGATTTTACAGAGATGTCCAAGCACAAAAATGGAAGTCTGGCTGTGAACTACCTAGAGAAGAATCCTCTTTGGAATGAATAAAAACTTACAGTACATCCTTCTTTGATTTCCATAAACCTCCTCTTCTTCTGTCAACTTTTTAGCTTGGATTTGTTTGTTTGCTTACTTTAGCAGCCTACCCAGGCAGATGTACAGTCATGCAAGTGTTTAATGGAAAATGATTATTTGTTTTGTGAATTTTTGAAACATGTTAATTAGTGGTAATCTTAAATACATCAAGTCAGGGAGCTATTTTTGTTCAAGTAATTTCCTTCCATATTTTCAGTTTCTATGATGTCCTGATGAATTCTCTAAAAAGTAACAGCAATTCACTGATTTAGAATTGTCCTGTTATCATCCACAAAGATTTATTTTTTATGGCCAAGTTTTACAAGGAAGACTATTCTGTAACTCCTTGCACAGATATGCATGGATGAGTGGATTGTAAGTGTTACTTCTACAATTGGTTCTGGAGGCATTAGCTAACAGGGTGATTGTGACCCTTTCCCACACATGTTAGCAATGATCTTTTTGCATCAGCATTGCTGGAGATATTGAAATGAGCTGACTTTGTGAGTGTTTCCTGAGTTTAAATTCCTTAACTGTAAAGCAATATCCTAACAGTTATATGCTACACTCTGACAGAGGGAAAATGGGGAAAGTGATCGAGAGATGCATCATAATTGTGTTTTTTTCCACTATCTCGATAAGTAGCAAGCAGATTCCATGGCTGTATCTCTGCCATCTCCTTAGAAATATCTTGTTCGTGATGTTTGTGCTGTTTCCTGTTAGTGATAACAGTTCCATTTCCTTGCATCTAATTCTTAACCTATATTCAGCCAAGTGGTCTTGATACAGAGGGTGGCACAAATGGAACTTTACCTGTCCTATTTTCCCCAAAATTTGGCTGTAAGCATGCAGACTGTTATTGGCTACTTGGTTGGTAATTAAAATTCCATCCGAGGTCCTTGTGTGTCAGTGCATGTTAAAAGCAGTCTAATACTCCTCAAAATAGCTAAGACCAGCTTTTGCTGGCTGCTGCTGAGGCTAATCAAGGCCTCACAGTCTCTCTGGCTTTATCCATGCTTGTAAATACAAGTTCCACGACTTTTCTATGTAATAGATACAAGGCACAGCAGAGCCAGACTGGAAATTGGCTCTCAGTGATTGATATTGCTTGTGTGAATCAGGGTTGTTGTACTGAGTATAGAAGTGTTCTAAGAGCATCACTAGCAATACTGAACTATCACAGACATCTCACTGATGTGAGTAATTAAGTTCTTTTTACTGAGAACCTAAGTTCTGGTATTTACATTCCCTTAGATGTAGGTACCACCTTCATCATTGGCAATTAGTGATAAACAACAGAGGAAGAATCAAAGAAACCATATTAAAAGCAATTTTTTATCAATTTTGATCAACTTTTTTAGGTGAGAAAACTATTATTACTTAGTTTATCCTAAAAATGTGCTACTAACTGAGGTGAAGCCAAACTGGTCCTTTGACAACAGGGCTCATGTGCTTTGATACACTAAATAGTGGGGGGGTTGTATTGATAGCAATATTAAAAGCATTTACCTATTGATATGTATATTAAAGATGTATCAGTCATTAGGACTCATTGAAGACAACTATATTTTAAAAAGTAATTCTTTAAGTATCTGTATTTGCAGAGAGGTTCTTGCCTTTGCTCTAGCAAGGAGGATGCACTGCTGAGCTTCCCCCTTTGGAATGAGTGTGGGACACTTGCTGAAAGCACAGCATCTATTTAACTTTTAGGCTGCCCACCCCTCTCTAAATGTAAGTAATTCTTTGCAATTAGGATTGTACCACAGGACTGAGAGTCAGACAGAGGATTTGGGAGAGGTAGTTAAATTCTGGCTTTGCAATATATGTCTGGCATAATCGACTCTTGCATAAAAATTCTATGTGCATGTGGAGAGACTTAAGTTTCCTTCCCAAAGCCTCTACTGCAGAGGGGTACCCAAATGCTTCATTTATTTCTCACAGCCTATCTTAAGATGTAAAGTTTTCCAAAGTTTTCCTATTCCAATCAAAGAACAGAATCTCCTGATTGCATTTCCGTCCTGTGCCTCAGTGCAATCTGGAATGAATAAAAAACAAGAGAGAAGAATTTGACACACAGTGTTGAGATGCCATGCAAAGCTCTAGAGGGCAGAACAAAAGGGGAGCAAACCCGAGCATTCCAGCCATGGGAACATCTGTACAGAAGCACTGCAGCAAAAAAGTGCCAGGTGGTGATGTGGCCCCTGAGAGAGAGAGCTGGTCCTGGACATGGGGTCTGAGGGTGTACTTGTGCATCTGGTGTATCCTTGTTGGATTACACTGAACAAGGCTGGTCTGTTCTGTCTCTGATGTTGGTTAGTGTTGACCTGCACTGGAATTGTAGGTTCTGAGAAAGTATAAGCTCGGCCTGTGGTTCTCTAAACCTAACCCTAACCTAAATATAGCTTCTGTTTTACATATATGCTAATAGCAGTATTTATAGATTGACAGCCAGTCCATGTCTGAATGCTAGTTTTCCAAAAATGCAAGTTTTGCATGTATCTTCTTTGTCTTTCAGGACAGCTTCAGTATAAACCTCTTTATTTCTACTTTCGTCACTTCTCTGTGATAAAAACACCTCATCTCTGCAGTGGGTTATTTTAGAACAGGATTTTTATTTGAATTCTAAAAGTATCATTTGCCACTGGTACTCCTGTATATAGTAAGTTAAGGTCATACTCCTGACTGTAATCCTGTCTTACAAGATTCAAAGGCAAGTGTTACTGCCATTAACTATGAGTTTCATATAAAAAGTACGTAGTGGTCATCTTGATCATTCCATTTACCATAGTGGAGTTTTTGTCTCACTGTACCCTTTGGTTGGAAGAGATGGTACTTTTATGAAGTATTTGTTGGACTTGCATATAACAAAACCACAAGCCCTAGAAGTCATGAGTTAAGATAGCAGATATTATTTCCAGTGAGACAAACAATGTGACTAGACTGACAAAAGGGCATATATAGCGTGGCTCCTAAATAGTACCTTGGACAAGTAAGGGCAGTAATTTACAAAATTGGAATTGATCTCTGAGATATAATCTAAGAGCAGAAAATCTGAGCATAGAAGCTCTGGATATACTGTATGTTATGGATAGAACTATGTGAAGTAGTGGAGTTATTCACACAACTGCATTTGACGGAGTAAGTATTTGAAAATTCCCCTTGACCATTGCGATGCCATGCAAAACTTCAGAAAACTGACTGAGAAAGAAAACCCAACAGTGCAACTGAAACTTTTTGTAACTTTTTTGTAACAAAGAAAAGAGGAAAATTTTAATTTTAAATGAAGATATCTTCATTATAAAAAGCAACGTGATTTAATTATTTTATATGTCTAATTTTGTTAGAAGTTATTTTAATTTGCCAAGAAAAAAATAGTGTTTCAATTCTTGTTGACCGGCAACTAATGGGAAACTTAGTAATTCAAATAGTTGGAAACAGAACAGTGGGATGTGACAGTCAATAGGAACAGATTTTTTAATATTCAAAATCACTTTTAAGAGCATTGTGCTGTTTGATATTTTATGAAAGTAAAATCACATGTAAAATGTGTTCAAGTCTCTACAATCATAAGCAATTCAAAAGAAGTTCCCTGACAGAACTTCTGCTAATGGCTTAAATCCTTCTTCTCTGTTGTCCTCTAAAGAATAAAAGGAACAATAATTACTGTCACTGAATGCTGTTATACAGGTGAACAGTAATTCCTGTGTACCTTCTAGACTGGAGAGGGAGGGATTACAATCCTCTTAAGGTTTGGTTTGTGTGATCCATTTGTTTGCTACTTGTTGCACAAATGGTAGCAACAGAATGTCAGTTTTCACAAGCTGTATGGAAAATACCAAAAATGTAACCTAAATAATGTTTAATGGACAGAACACTGTTTGTTTTCAAATAATTGCACTAAATTAAAGTGCTTAAAAGGCAGGGAAGCTTTGCTGAGCTTTACCAGCCTATCAGCAGCAGGAGAATTGTATATGTTTCTGCAATAATAGACAGATGTAAAAATTAACTGTGGCAAAGTATCCTATTTGTTCTAATATGGTGAGTTACTGACTCCTCACCTCAGTGGTTTTCTTGACATTGATCACTTTTAAAGGAGTGAGCCACAGCCCAGATTCACAGATTCTGGGTCACAGATTTAGCTCTTTAAAAGATGTCTTGTTGGAGTTTTATATATCAGATAGTGAAGGAGAACTTGCAAAGAGGGAATTGCACAAATCTCATATGTGTGGGAGCACCTTAGTTCTTGGATTCACAGTGAGCAAAATGTTATTAGAAGGTATTTACCAACCCAGAGCAGTTTTTCTGAATTCCTGCACCTTAATTTCATGCCTTCTGGCTTAGGGAAAGGGTAGAAGGTGTGTTCTTTACATTCTCACTCACTCAATAAAGCTTTCTGGAAACAGTTATTCCTCAGCAGAAGTTAGACTTATAAATAAATTATTATAAATAATTGTTCTCTGATCAGCACAAAGCCAAGGCTAGACTCAAGTGCCTGATGTTAAAGACTGCTGTGCACTCATAGCCTCCAGTTCTACAAGCACAGCAGAGGTCAGAGGGGCACCTCCAGAACACAGTTGTGTCTCCAGAGCTGCAGGAGCACAGGACAACAGACCCACTCTGCTAAGCAGTTGTATCAGTCAGATGTCCTGAGAATGAGATGTAGGGGGACAGTTCAGCACAGCAAGTCAGGGGCAGTTGATTTGCTTAGTGAGGTTGTAAGGCTGAATATTCAATTATATATGGATTAGGTAACTTTGGACAGTAAAGTGCAAAACCTGACCTTGTTCTGTAGATCCCAGGTCTTTCACTAATGTGTAGGTAGTACTCTTAGTAACTTTTTCCTGTATTCAATTTACAAGTGGTATTTTCTTGTGTGTTTCCTTTTGTTTGTCGTAGTGTAAGATTTTCAAAGGAATCTTCCCATATATGTATTTTTATTTTATTAGTAACACTCTGTTAAAACTCATAATTTTAAATCAATCCTTTATAATTGGACTTCCATCAACATTTCAATCCTATTTGTGCCTATCTTGTGCTCATTCTAATTTTCAGTGTTCTTCATATCTATCATCTACCCACAAATCTTTAAAAATTCCATCAGAAAAACATAGAATCTTGCATGCTAAAATAAAACATAATCTCCACACAAACTGCCTCCTTTCTTCCCCCACTACTGAAATATTTTTGCCAGATGTGCTTGGATGAAGGACCAGACACAGTAGAGGTTGATCACATGGTCACAGCTGGAATTAACTTAAAAATTTCTATTCAGTTGGAAATACCAGCTTGTTTTATTTTTCTCCAGCATCCAAATGGTAGCGTGGATGACATCTGTCTTTCCAGCTGTTCTTTGTGCTTGAAGAACCACTCCTCTCTCTCAGGAGTCAGCCAATCATTTTCTTAAAACTGAGAAGCCAGAAAAATAAGACCAAGTATATAAGCAAACTGATGTGGGAATAGATGTAAAATCAATAGTTCAGTACTGCAAAAGCAGCCATTAAGAGTATCTCAAACATTCCTTTCCTAATTTGCTCTCAATTTTTGCACTTCTGCACCACAGTACAGTAACCTGTGCTATATAAATGTTATGTGACGTTTGAACTTGAACAAGTGAAGGCTCCATGTCTGATGGCTTTCCCTTTCACATGAGATTTCTTTGTGCTCCTATTCAGTGTCCTTTTTATCATCTTGTGTCTGCTGCTGCAAGGTTGGGCACCTGTGCTTTAGAAATAAAACTTGTGCTCCTTTATTAGAAGAAACTGCATAGATTTTGGTGGTGAATGTCTCTGGTTGGAGGTATGGGCTCTCCTGTGGGTTTGTAGCACCTGACTGTTTATTTAAAAAGAATTGTGATTTTGAGAGGTGATACATTCTACACTCATTTGAGGCGTGAATTGGTGACCAGGTAAAAATTCTGCAGTACATCCTAATAATTACAGCACGAGTGTGAAGCTCTAGGTCTTATCTAAATGTGTTATCCCTTGGATTTTATTCTTCAGCTCCACTGACCTCTTAACAAAATAATTACATCCTCTGAGGGATCCAGATTTTCAAAAGTATTTTGTGTGTGCTTCTGAAGAGCATGGGCAAAGGCTTTAAGAAAGCTCTTTTCAAACTCCACTGAAGATGCAGATGGATGGATGTTTTTGTATAGACTTGTCTACATGTCTACCTATCTACACTGGATGTATTTCCCAAGGTAGTGTAGAGGATTCCAATGTTTTGTCCTCTAAGAGACATAATTCTTTCACTTCTGCAGCTGTTTTTTCCCATTGTCCAGCATGTTCATTTTCCAAACAGGAAAGAGCAAAACATGATTTTTGGAAAAACATTTAGTTTAGTACAGTACAAAGTATTGCCAATTTTTGGGCTAGTACTTCAAACTGATGTATTTGAAATATTCATATTTATCTTGTACATACTGAGTAATGTGGATTCTGGACATAGTGCTTTTTTTCCCTCCTTTTGGGTTGCTTTGGTTTTTTGTTGTGGTACTTTTTAAGTTTTGTTGGTTGGTTTTATTGTATTGATTTGGGTTTTTTTCTCTTTCCCTTTTTGTGTTTGTTTTTTGTTTGGTTGGTTTTGGGTTTTTTTTTTTTTTTGGTGACTGCTACAAGATAAGAGGCAATTTAACCCAATGAATTTAAATTATATTCATATTTGCAAAACAAAGAGAAAAAATAAATGTCAGAGGAGAATAAATTGAATTGAGAAATAAGGAGAATGGATAGGGCTTGCATCACCTAGATTTCCATTACAAGCCAAAATGTAAGGAAATTGCCAGTTTCTGTATACAGTTATGTGTGAGAGTCTGCTGGCAAGTGGCAAGAACTAAAAAAGATTTAGTTTAGTAGCTTGATTTGCATTTAAATCCAGTCATGTCTCAGGCAAGCCCCTAACTTTAACCAAAAATATGTGTTTGCCTAGAGCTTTGCCATATGTATTTTGCATTGATGGTCTCAACAATGACGATGTGAATAAAAGGAAGTTCAGTGTATTCCCAGGCTACCTTATTGTCCATAGGCAGTTGGGAATGTTGTGCATTGTTATGTAAGCAAATCACTTTCAATGTGTTTTTGCAAACACAAATGTTTACGGGCAGAGATGGGGAGGGTGGGAAGGGGAGACAGTAAGTGATCCATATTCCTGGGGCAGGGCAGTCACCCAGGGCATGGTGTATTCTGTGGGTTCTGTGGATTCTCTTGCAGGCTCACTCAAATAAAATGCTGCTTGATTTATATCTTGAGTAAACCAGGATATCTGTAAAACAAATCTCTTGTTCCAGAATGGGCACAGAGTTCAGTACTTTCCTAGGCTGGGCAAACTGTTCCACTCTGAAACTGCACATATCAAATAGCTGAGCTGCTACAGTAGAAGGGACTCAAATGTTGCTTAAACTTGCTAATATATACACTATTTTTTTCTTTTTTTTTTTTCTCCCCTTGTAATGTCTACTACTGCTTCTTGTTTCTGACTGCTGTCTGGGATTGCATTTCTGTGTTGGTGTTTTATTTGCTGTTTTATTTTCAGATATCATTTTGTCAAGAGTCTGCAGCCCTTGTCAAATAAAAGAATATTGATTATTTTTCATTTTGGCAAAATTTCAATGATGAGACTAATTTAAGGTTGCCCCTAATTCTGGAAAGATAGTGCTTTTTTCTAAAGGTTGTTTTTTTTGGTTGGTTGGTTGGTTGTTTTTTTTTTTTTTTTTAAATATTATTTTCATTTAACCAAATCTAACTGTGTTTACTTCTGTCACTGACCTTATGGCTGATCGCCCTCATTTTGGCAAAGAAGAAGGTTCAATAACACTATAGAAAATATTCAGTCTCAGAGATATTTAATGTTCAATCCCAGATATATTTAATGCCCATTTTAAAGATTGAGACTTAATTGAAAAAGCAGTAAGATTAGGGACAGATTCTGCAGCTGCTAATACATTTTCCAGAGTGAATTCCAAAAGTAAATTAACTGAAATAAAAATGTTGACTCAAGGAGTAGGATATTTCTCAATGTGAGTAAGAAGGGCTATCCCACTTTTAGTTACTCTCCATAAATGGCTGTGCTGTAATTATAGCATGTGTTAACTTAGAGGCTTGGCTGGATAGGAATATTTATAAAAGCTGACATTTCAATAAATTGACCTGGTTTACAAGTTTCTAAAGGAATAGCAAGAAATATGGAAAAACCACCTGACGTGGCAAGCATGTTAAAACAAATCAAACAAGAAGTCCTGATTTGTGAGCCCATGAGTACTCTTATATAGTCGATGGAGAAAACAAATCAAATGCTTGTAAATGCTGTTTAAGGGCTTACACACAACTTGACTTGATTAGAAAACTAAATATTTAATTATTTGTGGTTTTGATTTTATGAATGTTGCTTTCCTTTACTTGTGCTCTCAATATGTTTGACGTCTGGTGAGAAAAATTGTGGATAGTGTTTCCATGTGTGGTGCCCGTACAGCAGATTTTGATCCTCATGCTCTGCTCACACAACCGTCTTCATGCTGGAGTCCCATCAATGTCCATGGGAGTTTCTTAATGAAGATTGCAGTCACAGAAATCTGAGATTAGAATTTGGCTTGAGAGTTCAATTCAGGTTCCTCCCTTCAGCCAGTATGATGCCATCATCATTTTGGTCCCCTGCTGCTTTTAAACAATGTAAGCTTAAAACAAACCCAGATTCCAGTGCCATCCTGTCAGTGTGACCACATTTGGAAGGTCCCTGTTAGCATTTTATTTCGTCCTTGTGCTCTCCCATTTTTTTGCTTTCTTTTTCTTTTTTTTAATAGTTTAAATTGCACATGGCTTTGGCGGTAAGATTGTCAACAGGATTTTTAAGACCCATTTACTATTGCAAGATGAGCGGGTGTATTTGAGACAGTCAGAGCAATCAGGCATGCCAAGCAAATGGCAAAAAAATTATGAGAGTCTAAATGGTTGGTGAGACAGACTTCCTGTGCCTTTGGTTATCAGGTCCAGAGCTGCGTCATCATGAGAAAAACATGTTCATCTTAATTGCTCTTTGTCTCTTCCAAAACCTAGCTCTCACTGAGGAGTGAAGAGATCCTTCTCCTACATGGAGTACACTGTGACTTTCTTTAAAACTGTCAAGCTTAAAGCTTTACAGTAACAGAGGCTTTGTTCTGGTAATGCTTGCAATGTGGGTGGCAAGGCAAAGCCAGGAGTGGTCTAAGGCTGTGGCATGGGCTTTGACTCTAAAACTGAGAGAACTATAAAAAGGCAAAGAAAAAATGTGGTTGTGTAATAGGAGCCTAGTGCTGTGAAAGAGAAAATTCTTCCACAGGAGGAGCAGGACACTGACTCAAGGGTCTTGGTGGGTCTGCTCTGCAGCCCACTGGAGGGGGCAGAGCATAGTGGGGACAGCTGCTTGCTTTCAGTTTCTTCCTGGTGTGGATAAAATTCCTCGATCCTCTCCTTCCTGGAGAGATCTGGTTTTGCTTTCAATAACTCCTGGTTTTCTGTATAAGTTAAGGCAACAATCACCATGACTTTGATACTTTTCTAATTATGAATGAGTTTTAAACTTCCATTTGGTATTGTACACTTTAGTAACGCTTACAGGTACGAATATTATATGAACTTAAAATCTTTTGTATTTGTGCAGGACATATCCTTGTGCAAGAGGGATTAATAAAGATACAGTTTTGAATATCTTTGGTGCTGAACGCCCCATTGATTTCCACTGGCTTCTGTGTTTCTCTGGAACAAAATGGCTAAATAAACCAGCACAGTAAGTCACACACTCTGGCAAAAGGCTGTAGCTATTGCTGCATGGATCCTCGAGTCCTGAAATGAGCTTAGGGACACAAAAAGCCATTCATATTACAAATTACCCTTTGCTTTTGAACTGTAAATTATCTTTATTATTAGGCTGGCCATGGTACTGCAATTATTAGGTGCCCTATGTCTAAAGGTTTGAGCAATTAGAAGTCTGGGGTGACAGTCTCATGATACAGAGCGATAAAATATGTCCAGTCAAGACAAAGAGATGGTCTATATTCGTGTCTTCAGCATGTATCACAGGGAGCCTGGAAGCTGTGCTGCTCTTAAACATTTCAATTAGCCCTGACATGGCCACTGTGAGCCCACAGATTATCTCTGTGTTGCTGTTAAGTTTTTATGAGGCTTTCCCCTCAGATTACCCATTTTCACAGCAATCTATAAATCTGAAACTGCAACATCTGATTAATTCTCCCAGAAGAGAATAGTGAAGATCCAGATTTTTTCATTAATGAAGTTTGTGCTGTTCTGAGCTCTCATATATTTTGGCCATTGTTTTGCAGTTTTTTCCCATTCTAATCTCTTTCCAAAGGTACCAGGGGAGGCAGGAGCTTCAAAATCACCCCTTTCTGACCTAGCAAATTAGACTGACTTTTCCTGTAGCACCATTTTGCAAGCTGATGGCCATTCCTTGTTGTTTTCAGAATGAACAAAGCTTTAGTGTACCATTATTATTTCTTCATTACTAACAATCACTTGGCATCACTTTTCTATTGAGTATTGTACAGTCTTCCTTTTATACACCATATTCCAAATTAAAACTCATGTGGCTTTGCATACTTTTGAGCTTTAAGATCAAATGAACACAAAAATGGAAAATGAAACTGAGCTGGATCTGCTACATATTTCCTGCCATCAAATGGAAGCTCTGAGAAACAAATATGCCTTCACCCTTTGCAGATAGGGAAGCTGAGGCACAGATGTCTCTTTAAAGGTATTCTGGTGGCAGACAGAGAAGAAAATTTCCCTCTCAATGTCTGTCTTATCTAGTGGAGAAAGCTGGATGATATTCATGTGGTATTTTCTTCAAAAAAGACATTCTTTCACTGTAGTATTAGGTAAATTAGCTGAGTGATAAAAGGGAGATAAGAATCCAGATGTCATGTCTAGCAATATCCTTTCAAAGAGCTTGGGAACCCTTGAAGTAAATCTTCCAGGGTTCTGTATCATGGGGGTCATCAAAAAGGTGTTGGAAGAGCAATGAGGTTTGTACATTTGCCTCTCTGATTGTCATGTTAAGATCGAGAGACACATGGACTAGATAACTTCAGCCCATGGGAAGTATTTTCTGAATATTTTAAAATTATTTTTTCAATGTGGCAATACCATGGCAATTGTGCTTACATTCCTGTTGCTTGGCATACTGCTAAAGGAAGGACACGCTCCTCCAACTATCCTTTGCTCCCCTTAACCTGTGCCCACCATTTCCTGAATTAATCCAAACAATTAGCTTAGGGGGGGAGTTCAACTAGGTCTGTTTTAGCTGGTTTAGACTTGCCATCCTTTGTCCATTAAGTGGATACTGTACCTCCTTGCCAGGAGTCAAGACAAGGTTTGCTTTTGTCTTACCCTCTCTGTGGAATCCTGACAAGAACATATACAGGAATGCTCTTGAAGCACAGGGCTGAACTAGATTGATGAAACAGGTCAAACTGTGGCCCACACATCACTTTTGAACTCCTAGAAAGGAAGAAGATCCAGAAGTGTTGTCTAGGACAGTGGTCTGTGAAATACCTTTTTGGTTTGGAAATTGGTATTTCCTATTTGGAAATACCTTAAATGTTGCACATCCAATGCCCAAGAGA
The DNA here is from genome assembly GCF_022539395.1 of Myiozetetes cayanensis. Classification (NCBI taxonomy): domain Eukaryota; kingdom Metazoa; phylum Chordata; class Aves; order Passeriformes; family Tyrannidae; genus Myiozetetes; species Myiozetetes cayanensis. The sequence goes on from NW_026087270.1 coordinate 7,751,728, forward strand.
ATAACTCACCTTCATCTTTCTGTTTGCATCAAGTCTGAATCCTTATGCTTTCATGTTATCCATGTAGATTTCTACTAACATTTATCCTCAGAAAACCTGAGATTGTGTTCTGCTAGAATATTAAACACATCTTGAGATGCAAGAGAAATGAACACTAGTGCAACTCAAACAAGAAGAAAGTCAAATTTGCTGCATTTCTGAGCAACCTGATAATGTATTAAATCTAAATTAAATGTAGACATATTTGTGACCATTTTAATAAGCTTTGCTTATAATTTATAAGGAAGAAAAGAGCATATTGAGTTTCCACTATGAAGTCTTCATAGGAATCTGGGTGTTTTCCTTGCCTTTAGTATTCTGTGAAACAGTGTAGATGAATATAGGTGTTTCCTCCACGTGTTGTGTGCAATTAGGGGTTATGTTTCTTTTCAGGTTATATATATTTATATGAAGGATATTTACCATATTCCTCTCCTCAGCAGTGGAGAGCCTGAAGCAGCCTGCCATGGTTTTTCAACCACATTATGCATGTTGGTAGGAATGCCTGTCACCTCACATCTCATACCAAATCTTCAGCTGCTTCATTTAAATTCTGCCTGTATTTGTTTTTCTTTCATATTCTTTATGTATTAGACTTTAAAGAAATCTATATTAATAATGGAGGATGTAAATATGGTCATGTGAATGTTCATTTCTTGTATCAACTACTCAACAGGCATAATGGACATATACTCAGTATACAGAATTTAAACTATGAAAAGCATATCATTATATTCTGACACATCAATATCTTTGCATCTTTTCCATATTCCTCAGCCTTCCATAATTGTGATTGTACACCTCTCTTCTCTCTGTCAAAGAAAGCCCAGTTCCTTTATCAGTCTCATTGGCATTCCTGGCTGCAAATTCCAACAAGCTGTTTCTCTCAAATTGCATAATAGGTGAACATAATTAAGTTAAATCACAGGAATTGTTTGTGGTCTATATTTATCTTCAAGTTTGCTGCTTCTGCTTCAGGTGAGAAGAGATTCATATATACCCGAAAGAAAGCTTTTCAATTTTTCCTCAAACACAGAACTGGTCTTTGAGATATATATGTTCCTCTTTCTTACAAACTTTGCCTCTCCTTAAGACATCTGAGATTCTTTCCCAAATTGAGGATCATGTCAGACTGCCCTGTAGTAGAGCAGTGTTATATGACCATGATTATCTCAGCAAATCAGTGCTGCCCCAACTCTAGAAATAAATGTATGGATTGTGAATGATATCATTGTTAGAAAAGTCATCCTTTGATAAAGAGACAAAAAAATAGCTCAGCTCATGCAGGGGGTGGAAGGGGGATCTGCATCATTAAACTGATTAGAATGCTCCAGAGGGTCCTGGGTTTTGTGGAGGACTTAACATGGCCCTTCTAAAAGGGCTGGTGAGTTCCTCTGTCCCTTCCTCATTACTGTTTAATTCAACAAATCTTTTTTTCTTTTCCTCTTTATTTCTTTATCCCTCACAATCCATTCCTCCTTTCCCCTGCCAGCTGGCTCCCTCAGCTGCTCCATTGATCTCTCAGCCACTCTGGCACTCCTGATATCAGACACAGTGGGAGGCAGAGTAGCTCAGAGATCACCAGACAGACCATTATAGAAGTGAATCCCAGAGCCCCAGCAAAAAAAAAAACCTCTGAATTTGTTCTTTTGCTCTCTTTCCCTGTAGCAACCCTTTTTGAAATGGTAGATTGGCATTCAAAAGTCTGATGCCTTTAGTAATAGCAGAAATAGCTACTTTCTGCAGTTGTTTGTGTAGGTTAGAGCTCTGACTGAGCCATGGAAGGCACATTATATTGCCATGAGAGAGAGTCCTGGGTCTGGTACCAGCCCTGGACAATTACTCTGTATGCTTCTGAATGCCATGTGAATACAGGACCAGAGTTTGCAATCTGAATTTGAGGGGTACTTACAAATCAGTGTAGGGTAGGTTATAGGAAGGTTGTGAGAACAGCTTTTGGAGATGGTCATGATGAACCATAGCTCATCTTTTTCTGTTTTGTAGGCTGATTGTTGTTTGTGCTGTGTAAAACAAATGGCATGGCAAGAACAAATTCAGATATGATTCTGAATGATTTTACACAATTGTGTACACTTTGCATCCCCTGGAATATGAAAGGAAAAGGTGGCAGAGATAAGATGCAGCAATTTAGCAGATAGAACTGTGTTTGTTTCTAGTGTCATTGGTGGTTAGGTACTGCAGGTCCTAAAGATCAGGATGTCAGTATGCTAAAGATCAGGATGTCGGTAGCTCTTGTTTTGACAGCTCATAAGAGCAACTGCTGAATTTATTTTTAAATTTTGACTCTGTTGTACAGTGCCAGTGGAGGTGCATCACAGTGACTGTTTATTTGAAAGCAGATCTAGTAAGCACAGCCCTAAGCTTTTATAGCCAGTGATGGCTTTGGTTGCCCTGATGTATCAGTCCATATTCTCTCTCCTCTCCTCCCATGTCTCCCTGTCCTTCTTCATAGGCCTATACCAGGTTGTTGGAGACAAACTGGATTAGCCACTTTAATTAGTAAAGAAATTTAATTAGTAAAGAACACCAGGTTTTGGGAATTCAGAACCTGAATGTGGATCAAAAGTTGACATGTGGTTCCTTTTTCAGTCTAGGCTGCGTTGGGCAGATCTTAAACACCCATCTGAGTTATCAACATCTCCATATGAGGATTCCCCAATTTATTTTCTAAATAAAGATATCCTCAGAATGACAAAAAAATAAAAAGGAGTGCCATTAGAGTAAACCAATTATTCATAAAGAGCTGTAGAAACAGGGTATACTAAAGGAAGGAGAATAGTAGTAAACAGTTATAAATGCCCTTAAAAAATAATTAATATTGCATAAGTGGTATTGGTAACAGCTTAAGTATATTTCCATAGGTGTTTCTTTATATTTACATATTAACTAGTGGATACCTCAGATATTATGTTACAGGAATGTCTGTGGTGTTCATGTTTTATTGAAAGACTATGGTGTCCAAAAAAAAGTTGCCGGACATTATGGAAAATTAATTTGCATAGGATTAGTAGAATGCAGAATTTCTTCTTTTGCCACAAATTTTATTCTTCACAACCCTGCAACTGTTCAGTGTGCAGTGCCAGAGTAACTCTGCCACTGACGAGCACCTAATTTCCTAGAAGTTAGGGCCCTTTACATTTACAAAGAATACACAAAATTTATTTTTTCTTTGGAATGAAATGCTGGAAGCCACAAATGGTAATGAGTTGTAAACAGAAGGTACACTTTGGATTTTTCTGAATTTTGAATAAGATTTCTTACATCTGCTCTTGCACATAGCTAGGATTCAAAGAGTTTGGCTAATTAATACTGGCTTGGACCTGTCTTGAAAGTGGTACTGCTCTATTCATCACATTTAGGAATTTACTGTTGTGACACAAGATATTGGCATAGAATGTTTGATTCAGTTTTCTAAGTGTCTGTAGCCCTTGAAATGTCCTATGTTGTCCAAGAAATCTGTATATGGGCAGGCTATGAGATTGTGCTGTTTTGTAACAGCAAGTGGGGAGCTGATGGGATCCCCAAGAGCATTTCAAATGGCACTGGGTGTCTGTGTTGAGGCACCACAATAAAGTTCAGCTTCTCTGAAAATAGAGTATAAGTATGACCCAAAAATCCCCCTTATCAGGACTATTTGGCAAAATTCAAGACAGGGAATCAGAATTTTTCTCTTAGCTGTGCCATTGAATCTGTCTCACCTCATATGAACAGAAATAGTAATTCCTACCATATTTTCATTTATAGGCTCTGTACAGTGCTTTAAAGATATAAAATGCATCATAAATATTATATGCAACACATAGCAATTGAATAACGTAACACTATGAAATTGTCTGATCTTCCATGCAAAGCATGGAATTACCAGGGGTGATTCATTGCTGGGCACTCTGTGCTCTGCATCAGCTCCAAACCAGTGGTGTTAAAGGGGCACTTTGCTGCTGGAAGGAGCTGCCTTTGTGGAGATGGAAAATGAGAGTCTCGAGCACTGTTAATAAAGAAGGGGTGGTGCTTTTAGTTAACACCAGTGTTCAGGTCATTTCCAGCTGAGACAGTTTGTTATTTCTACACAACCCTTTTCTCCATGGAAGTGTTAGTTCCATAGCTGGTCAAATGAAAACCATCAAAAAAATTATGAGATGTGATTTAGACATGTCAAAAATTAAATTTTGTGATACATGTGTTAGATAATTATTCCTCTTTCTCCCTTATGAATTGTTTCTGTATACCATTCAAGTGTACAAAACTAAAAGGATTATAATTCATTAGCTGTCCAAAGGGTGCATTTATAGTCATCTTGGAATGTTTTGGAAGGAAGAAAATTTTTCAGCATCCAAAGAATAAACTATAATTCCCAAGTTCGACACATTCCTATCTTTACATGGCAGAACCAGGATACTTAGTCTGCCTGCTCAGAAGTTGGACTCCTTTTTGGAAAACCCTTTTTAAAACAAAAATGATTTTCCCCTTTCTGTGTCAATTCCTTATGAGGATGTAAGAAAGATCATTTGCAGTTTACTGTCAGTGAGTTTTGTGGTTTTCCTTCGAACTGCACCTTAGATCATCTACTTATTCAAAAATTGCAAAGGGGAACTGGTATAACGACACGTAGGAAAGAAGATCTTAATTAGCTGGAGATATTTTGGGGGCAGCTGATAGTAATTGTATGGACTGTCCCTTATGGTCACTGAGGTCAGCACCGTTTAGCACTATAGGCTGTGTAAATATTTGACTCACAAGTTAATGCAGCCACATGTAACTTCTGGGATTATACCCTTGACTGATCCAGCTATTTTCTGATGGCAGAATCCTTACCTAAGACAGCTGATGTAGCTTGACAAAATTTGCGAGCAGGCTTTTCAGATTTATTTCAATTAATGTTTAGCACTTTAGATTTAAGTACTAATTTGTTGCCAGATACTACTAATTTTGTTGGCTTTCCTTGCTGCACTTTATTTTAATCTATCATGGTTCTGTGTGATAATTCAGAAATAAGATACATTTTTCACAGCCCTCTTCTTTCACAGAGATGGGGAAAATTATTATTTTCTCTTGGGGTTTTTTGCTTTTTTTTCCTAGCTACATAAAATTTATCAACTACAGGCACATCATGCTATAACTCAGAAAACAAAATTATGCTCCCATTTTCATTATAAACTAAACAATCTGGAAGAATTACATTAGAAACATATGAATTAAACCACATAACTCTCATCACAGATCTTTGGATTACAGAGGTCTTTGGATTTTATTAAAGGAAGGTCAGAACTGTGACATCTAAATGATATTTAGCTTGAATGCTTTGTGTACGACATCTTTAGGTATCTTTTGGCTCCTGTGAGAACAGAACCAGGTTTTCTGCGGGAGACTGCTGGAATAGATATTTTCTAGATTGCTTTCTGGGGACCAGTCACAAATATATGTCGAGAGATACAGATTGATGCTTTGGACTCTTTTCATGTTGTTTATGTGTTTCACTGAAATTCTGTTTCATGTAAGGTACCTGAATTTCAAAATTAAGTGCAGTCAATGTAGTGTTAAGGTCGCAATGGGAGTTTTTCCAGAAGGTAGATATACTTTCAAAAATTAGCATCTATTTGTGAGCAGCATTTGCAGGCTTCTTATTTTTCTTGGATTCATCTGTTATTTGTTTAAAAAAAGAGAAATAGGATCATACAATTTATCTCTGATCTCATCAAGCTTCAAGGCATCTTGAAATGGGGATTTCTATTGATGATGGGTGACAGCTTAAACTGTCCACCCATGTTGTTGAGACTGAAGACACGGAAAGCTCTGATCCTCTAAAATAATGCTTTGAAATTTTCTTAGAATCCTGTATTGTAAAATCAGAGCTACAGCAAGGGTTTTTCAAAACATAATCTAATGCAGATTTTTTTAAGATCTATCCAAATTTGAAACTTTTGACCCCAAGTATCTTCAGAAGGAGATAATATTTTGAGGGAAATGGAAGTAAAACCTGAGTGTACAGTTAAAAAACCCTCAAACCATACTATTTTATTTTTTATTAATCTATAAAAGTATAAATACAGATTATGCCCTGTGAATCTGAGAAACTGAATTGTCCAAGGTAGAATTCAGAAGTACTTACCCAAACTTTTTTGAACCTTAAAAACAACAAACACAAAACAACAGATTGCTTCAGCATTAATTATGCAATGAGAGAAAGAATGGTTTGGAAAGTATAATCTCCTCAAGCCACTGGTATATTAAAATGGAAAAAAGTTAAGAGGCTGATCATACATACACTATTTTGTGTAACAATCTCATTCTGAAACCATAACAAAAAAAAGGGATAAGTATAAAGAGTTGGTTGGTTTCTCAGGGAGAGGTGGGGTTTTTTTGTTCATATTGGTCTTTATTCCCTTTATAATGGCAATACAGTGCATTTTCTATTGTTTGGCATGTAGGATATATACAAAAATGTCACCTTAATCCAGGTAGTATGCTTTAGCTACCTGTGAGAACGAGTGCCATGGGAAACATGATGGTGATCTTCCCCCAGCTTTCAGACTGTGTTCTGCTTTCCAAGTAACACAGCTGCAAAGCAGGAGTGCTCCGGAGGCACAGGGATGATGGTTTGGTTTACAGTCTTTTAGTTTATTTAGCAAACTAAAATAACAGTTGCTTTGTAGTCAACTTTGTGGAACAGATAAACAATAGTGACAATTTCATATGATGTATATAGACAGAAGAGGTTAGCTGCAACCCCTGAGTGATGGAGCTTGTCATATTCCCTTCTCCAGTAATGCACAAGGTTAGAAATCAATGTCTTAATCATGGGCAGCTCTGGGCAATTCAGATATATCACACACAAACAGGCTTCTAATTACATTTAAGAAATACATATCATACATATATAAACTGACATAAATATCAGAGTGGTGTTGCTAGCTGTCAAAATGGATAAGTATAATTCCCTCAGTGGCCCTTGACAGGTTCAATACCTGCTACGGAGGTGCTATGAACAGCATTATACGGCTGATTGAGTTATGACAGCTCTAACCCAACAGGGAAGCGAGGCAGGAAGGAATAGCCTGGGCTGCAGACAAATGATGATAAAGTGATCACTTTAAAGAACAATCTCCATAATATTTCATGCTCACTGCACGGTGTAAAGGCAGCCTTGACTGCGGGGCTAACTGCTCTATCAATTGATTTGATTCACTGTTGCAGCTACTCCCAGTCATAATATTTCAAATAAATGGTACCGTGGATAGAAATAATATCTGCATCAATATTAACCCTGAAAGGACTAATGGACACAAGCTATAATTTCCTGGACACCCTAATAATGCATTTTGACTGGGCTTGGCATAGGATGATTTTTTTTTCCTTTTTTTTTTTTTTTTTTTTTTAAATAAGAGCAGTGTATTGTTTACTTAAACTTTCCTTTTATGGCCATGAAAAAGCTTTGCAGCTCAGGCCTCATTCTTAGTCTCAAGTTTAATTTTGCTAAATGCTATTTTTAAGTGTTTGTTTTTATCTGAATATCTTGTATTAAAATTACATTAACTATCTGAGAGAAAAGGCATGATAAGCATTTTTTGGATTTCTGTATTATACATCATTTATCTGTGCATCTGGGTATAGCCAGAGGTTATAGGACTCAAATTATTTTCTAAGTTATATTTAAAATGAACAGAAAGAAACTTAAAATTAATTATAAATGAGAATGGAGTCAACAAACTATTTTCTAGAAACACAAGGAACCAGTAAATTCTAATGATTATACAGGATGTTAGATTTTCTTTTCCTTTAGAAATAATAATAATAAGTACTGTGTGAGACAGGCTTAACGTATAAGAAGTACAAGTGAATTTATGGGTTCATAATCCTAAATCAAACCTGATTTCTATTTTCCATGCAGTTTTTCACATACACTGTAACATAATGGATGTTTATTCTGTTCTTTCATTCATAACACCCTGTTGACATTTAAGCCCCTTTTAAGGATCTGCTGTGCTTATTGTGAATCAAGTTGACATGTATAAATTGTATAATTTTATTATTGTTAGTCTTTTTTCCACTACTTACTGAGTACTTGAGTATCATTGGATTGTGCATTTTAAAGTAGGAGCCATGTCCAAGTATTCAGAAAGTGTTTAAAGAAATACTATTTATGCATGTTAAGAAACAGACTGAATGTGTTTAGAGAACTCTTTCTCTTATTACTAGTTTGAATCTGTTTAAAGATTTTCCTTATCAGATTCTCTGTTTTTTCTTATTTGTCCCTTAAACATTTGCTATAAATCAGAGCAGGAGATACGTAGATTTGAATCTCATGAGGCTTGTTTATATTTAAAGCTTAAGCAGAAAGATTTTATGAACAGTCCTTAGTGAATGCTCCAACTGCAACACTTCACCAACCTCTGAAGTGGTCTTAAACAAGCTTCAAAGGACTCCAATTTATAGTTTTCCAAAAGATCTGGGGAATATTTGTATTTCTTAGGATGCAGAATAAAACTTGAGGGTTCCATGTGAGTTTGAAAGGCTGGCTTGAATCTAAAATGGAAATTGAAAATTGGTGAAGATTGTTATTGGTCTAACTCCTCTATTCACACCAGTCTAATAAGCCACAAAAGCACAGTGTTCTCCTCCATTCTAGACCTGAGTAAACAAGCAAGCTCATGCTTACTAGCATGCTTTCCTAGAGATCAATATCAAATTTTATCAGATCTTTGCCTTTCCTTCTTGCTTTCTCTTTCCTTCCTGAAAAAATTTTCTTTCTTCCTGATCACACTGCATGAGGGTTGTTTTGTTTCTCCATTTCAGACCGTTTCCTTTAACTTCATCTCTGTCTGTTGTCCTTTTTATGCTTATATCATAGAATTGTAGAATGCTTTGGGTTGGAAGGGCACCTGGAAGGTCACCTAGTTCCAACCCCCTGCCGTGGGCAGGGACACATCCCACTGGACCAGGTTGCTCAGAGCCCCATCCAGCCTGGCCTTGAACACACCTCCAGGGATGGGGCAGCCGCAGCTTCTCTGGGCAACCTGTGCCAGGGCCTCACCACCCTCACAGGGAAGAATTTATTCCTAATATCTAAACTAAGCCTACTCACTTTTGATTTGAACCCATTCCTCCTTGTCCTGTCACTCTGTGCTCTTGTAAATTTTTTTGCATCACCTTTTCTGTAAGTTCCCTTCAGGTACTGAAAGGCCACAGTTAGGTCACCCTGAACCTTTTCTTTTCCAGGCTGAATATTCCCAGTTCTCTCAGCCTTTCCTCACAGGAGAGGTGCTCTATCCCTTTGATCAAATTGCTGGCTTCCTCTGGACACTAATACTCGTCATTATTTTGATCATATCTTTCTCATATATCTCTATATTGGTGTAACCCTTCATCATGCAAACACAATTTAACTTAGTCTGTCAAAAAAATGGTTCCAGACTCTTTCCTAGCACTTCTATTCACTGTTTTCCTTCTCTATCTGCTCTAATTCTGTTGAATTACTTACTGATGAGGTTCTCTAAATCAATTTTAGTCTTCCTCATTTGATTTCAAGGAGTTTATTCTTATAGAATCAGAATAGCTGAGGTTGGAACAGGCCTTTAAAGGTCCTCTCGACCAGCCATCTCTGCACTAAGCAGGGAAGTTGAACTAGCTCTTCATCTTCATGAGTGTGTCCTTTGCTTGCACTTTGCTCTTCTTTCTGTATGTTATCTTTCAGATATAGTCCACAAATATGAACTCAACAATTATTCCTCCTGGGCTTACTTCTGCCTTCTTTGATGTATGTTCTACTGGCCTGTCACCATCTAGTGTTTTCCCATGGATGTTCAATATATCACAGTTAAAGCAGAATTTAAAACTTTTGATGAAAACTGTTTACAACAATGAAACTTCTTTTTAGCATATCTCTTGTGGACTTCAGTGTCCAGCGTCCTGGTGCTGTCACTTACTGTCACCATCCATTAACCCAAATATTAGATGACCAGGCCATGTCTTGGTCCTGTTCATTATTTTGGAAAACTATTTCAGAGTGTCTGAAATGTCCTGTCCTATCTGCATCACAATCTCTTTCCCAGATTCTCATCCTCCTCCTTTCATTGTTGCACACTATTTCTTGAAATATAATATTATTTAACTTGCACATGACCACTTTTTCAAAGTCTGTTTACCTAGACTATTTCTCCCCCCCTCCTTGTTTTTCTTCCATTAGCTCCATCACACTTGTAGTAAAATACTTGTTTTCGTGTTCACTCTTTCCTTTCCCGTTATCTATCATCCTGCTCTCAGTATCAAGACATCATATGCCTCACCAATCTTAATGAGTAATGAGTGCCTAGTTTCCACCTCCCACTTGTTACTTTTTCCTATGAGCATTTCTCTTCTGTCAGCCTTCCTTGCGCTCACAAGGAGCTTGCCATGACCATTTGCAAAGGTAATTCACTGTTGTCTTACAGCCCTCCTAAAATTTCTCTTTGGCTATAGGTCCAAAAACTCACGATCAAGCTCCCAAATTGAAATCTTGCAAAAATCAGGTTTACTATGTATGAGTATTTTATTTCCTGTCTTTATTATTGGTTTTGTTTTTTTTTTTCCTTGTGTACTTACTCTCCAATCTATCTGTATCTTTACTTATAGTGGGGTGATAAGTTATTTCAGCTGAAGACTGTCTTTTTCAGTGTTTGCACAGTAGCAAACACAATAGCACTGTAGCAATACAAGTAGTTAAGATAATAATATTATTAAAGCTAAGCTGTGACACAGGCTCATGTAATTAATACAGCCAAGTTAAACTTGAGAAAAAAAAAGTTATTTATTTATTTTCAAATATTAATTATTTAGGTGATCTAACTTCCACAGTAGTGGAATACTAGTTTCAGATGTGACAACACAAAACACAGCTTCCGGACTGGGCCAGCAGCGTGCTTTTTAAGACTGATAAATTATGGAGTTGCATCCATTTTCCAGCTAATGTAGATGAAGTGTAAATACTTGATGATAACTGAAATGTATCCCTTTACAGTATTGTAAATGGGGAGGTGGAAAGACCCTCGATATTTTAAGGGCCAAAGAGAATCACGGGAGCAGCTTTAAAGATTAATTCCTTGTGTCTAGTGTAAAACAAGATTAAATTAGCTTGTGTGAGCTGCTGTTAGCAGATGCACTATTACATTATGCATGATTCTTGACTGCTCGTAGCATGAACAAACTGCACAGTGTTCCATTAGTGATTTTCAATGCTGTGCTAAGCTTTAAGTCACATAGACAGGCCAATGTATTGGGTTTACTTTGTGGATGTGTTTTCCAGGCAATTTCACAACCTACCTGATCACTGTTATTGATTGACCACGTTTGAAATGGATAAAAGAATTAACCTGTGTAAGGGTAGCAGAATGGGGTATATACAGTATCCTATATACTTAGGAAAATCAATAGTACTCTAATGTAGAAAATTTAACCAGACAAGACAAAACCATCTTCCCACCTGCATCAATCCTTGTGTTCCCTCCCAGTGTAACACATTATAGTTATACCATATCCTTATGTGCTTTTAATGTGTTTTATCCTTTGATGCTTCTCTTCGTACTATCCTCTGTAACCTTGTGGATGTGTTTGTGTGCATACTGTAAAACAAACTGAGGAACTCCTGAACAGGAACATTTTTCTCTCATGCCACTTTTGAAGTGAGAAACAGGCAGCTACACACATCTAGAAACTTGTTTCATCTTTCAAGGTGTAAACATATTCCTGTGTTCTGTCACTTTCCCTCTTGACTGACATCTTGTCCCTCTGTTAGTGCTTAGATTTCTGCTCTCACATTCATTGTGCCTTGTCCTGTGCCGTTGTCTTTCATTCATGTGTTAGGCTTCAGCAAGTTCCATCTCCTAACTTATGATATTTTCCCACTCTCTTCCAATTTAATGATGAAATGCATCCAAACACATTTGTGGTGCCTTTACCTTATCACACCTACTTTTCAGGCTCACCAGCTAAACAGTGCTGCTTTTTGTATTCAAGTTAACCTCTCCAATATTGGCCAATGAAATGTTTGCCACTGAAAAGAAGTCCAAGCTTGTAAACCAAATATTTTTGTGGAAACCCCCCTCATGTTATGGCTAATTGAAATCTTTACCAACAATACTACTGAAGCTAACATCAGAGTTGTTACTTATCCTTAACACTCAGATAGTGAGATTTTATATTTTATTTTTGTCATTTAATTAGGTTCAGGAAATCAGCTTTACTAAAGCTCCAGCTGTATTATGCTTGTTCCTCCAGCACCAAAAGAACGTTAAACATACCAAACCTCTGGGCTTCTGGGAATTCCTGCCTTCTTGGCCAACTCCCTTTCCTTCTTGGCTAACTTTCCCTATTCACAACCTCCTCTAAAGGAATAGCCACCCAGAATGGCATTTCTGCCTCTGCTTTCAAGAAACCCAGGAGACTTCAGGAAGAAAGAAGTGAGAAGCAATAGTGTTGCTTAGGCTGTGCTTATTCCACAAGATGGGAAAGAAAAGGGTAAAGAAGGGGACCTGCTATGCAGTTTTAGAATGTGCTTCCAGCGTATTGCTTCCAATCACCAATTTGTATTTTTACATGAATTTAAAATGCAAGTGTGTTTTGGTTTTTTTTTTGGTAAAAGCTAGAAATCTCAAGATTTTATTCTGTTTTGGAATTAATGTTTCTTTGAAATATGAATAAATTTATTTGGAATATGCAATAAATTATCTGTAAACTCTACTAGGAGGGTGGTTACAAGGAACAATATATGGCGAGCTGGTGCAGTTACTGTCTTTTTAACAGAGCTGAGCCCAAACAATCTCTGTCTTTGCTAATGTTCTCTTGCATGGTTTTGCAATAATTTCGCCCACAACCTGTGGACATTTTATTTTCTGTAGCTCTCTGAGCCAGTGGCTTGGAGCTACGAAATTTTTTACTAATTTCAGCACTGATGGTCACTCCTGCTATGCCCTTTTTATGTGTAGACTTTCCCTGTGAAATGGCCCTTAGAGTGGCTGCTCACTGCGCTAATGTTGCGTTAGCCGATGGCTTTAATATGAACTAAGAAAATTACACAAAACTGGTAACATTTCTTGGAGGTAAAATTTGATTGCAGAAGTTACTACATGACTTCAAAATGCTGTTATTATTGTTTAAAGGAACCAATAACTCAAGACCTTTTTTTTTTTACCCAAGACAAAGGGATGTAGAAATTAGAAAAAACAAATCAATGATGTGGATTTATGTATGAACTCTTTCTGCTTCAATCTCTGCCCAGACAGGATCAACTTGGGTGGTAAGGTCAGCAGGGTGACAGAGCTGGCTAGCAGTGTCACTGCTTTACCCATGCACACTGTCCAAGCACTGTGGAGTTGTGGCCAAATCCCAGCGTGATGACAACAGTACTGACAGAGGAGTTTGCAATATGCCGAGGAATACTGCTAGCAGAAAAAACAACCTTCCCTCAGTGCTAATATTGCTAAAAGGGAAGACTATAGTCCAGTTCATGGACATTTAAGAGAGACCTGTGCGATTCCTAAGCAGTCAAATATTCCTACAGAAAGCAAATACTTTGTAAAAAAACTCACTATCGACATGAAGCAGTTTCAGAGCAACGCAGTAGATACTGAATCAAAGACCACTACAGTTCTTTATTGCTGGGGGGAGGAAGTGGTCCAAATATTGCTTGGCAAATTACTGTTTGCTAGGGGCACTATTACCAGTTGACACAATCATTGGTCAGCAAATTGGTCACATTATCGGTTAGGAAATTTGAGAGTGCAGAATTATTTATTGGTAAATTAGAGATGGCAGAATTATTGGTTGGTAAGAAAAGAATTGCAGTGATTGGTTAGCAAATTAGAGATGCTTGGTTTTGTCTGTGGATAAATCAAGGTTGGTCAGATATTGGAGGCCAAATTAGAGATGGTCATGTTATTTATGGTTGCTCTGGTGAATGTTGAAATCCTGCTTTTTTTTGTTACAAGCAAGTAAACATTGGGAGGGTTTGTCTTTTTCTTTTTTCCCCTAATTTATATTTATCTTTACAGTTCACAGTTGAAGAATTTCTGTGGATATTAATATGGAAGTAAACATATACTCTTGCTCTCTTAGTTTTTAATGGACCTATGTGTTAGCTGAAATTGTGCAGAGTACCAGGGGACTTCTGAAGTTGCTTGTATGAAGTGACTATTAAAGAAAGGTGTCAGATTTCCTGGGCTAAAGCCCAAATCCTTTGCAGTTCCAGCACTAAGCTGGTACAGTGCAGGCAGTACGAGCTACTCCTCATGGGCAATAGTCAGCAGGCACCAGGAGCAGCTGGTGATGTGAATCCTTCCTGAGAGGCTTCCTTGCTGCTGGTTGAGAGCTGTAGTCCTGCTTTGTCTGTGAACTGAAAACAGCAAAGATATGGGGGAGGGAGTAGTGCCTTCAAAGCAGTACTTTCTGTGGGATGTGGGGATTTCTGTGGGCAGTGGCCTCCAACTGCTCAGCTTCTTGCACAAAAGCTAAACCTCTGCATCAGAGTCAATGTCCAAGCACTGTTACCGTGCAGGGAGAGGTTTTTGCTGAAGAACTGCAGCTGAAACCACCATGGACTTGCTCAACAGCTCTTAAAGCAGATTTTTTTTTGTGCCATTGATATCACAAATGGCACAAACTTTCTGTTGAAATAGAGTACTGCATCACAAACTGTTTTCTGGCATTTTCACATTCTCAGTTATTTTGGGTTTTTCTCCTGTCTTTCCCTTTATGTGAAGAATTACTACTTAAAAGCAATCCTGCTTTTTTATAGCGTGTTAGAGCAATTCTGAAGAAAAATTCTGTCTCAGTGTCATTCTAGAACACTAAGAAAAATTCTGTTCACTTGACAAACTTTACAAACACTGCACAGAACACAATGGTTAAACAATTAAATAATTTTAGATTATATCAATGCTGAAAACAATAATAGAATATGTGTTAAGAAAAGTCTCTGGCTGTTTATATAGCTGTTGAATTCTAGAATGGAGACTGATGCTAATTAATCAGATTTACTTTTCCAAAGGGACTCTACATAATGCTTTTGACAACAGTACAGATGGAGTCAGGGAGGATGTATTTTAAAACTTTAGGAAAGTCTTAAATTTTAAAACATTAAAATTTGCTTTTTATATGAACTCCTATAACAACAGTGCCCTTACCTTTCTTGTCCACTAATTCTGCCAAAAGTGATGTGTTTATTTGGAAACAGTAAAGTATGTCTGACATTTTTAAGACATAACTAGGGGGGAATTTTGCAAAAGTGAAGGGGGTGAAAAGAATTTTTATCCTGCTAAAGATGCAACACAATCACAAGATATCTGAGTTTTATAAACCTCCTGGATTGAGATAACATATGCTGCTCATTTTTTGGTATTCTCATTGAATCCAAAAGATAGGACTTGGAATATACCAGAGTGTTTCAGTAACACAATGATTGTTCAGTGTTGAGTCCAACTTGAACTGTTCATCTGGAAAGTTTTAGCTGAAACCATTATAATTAATTAGAAATGGTTTTTCTAGTTTAGAAAAATATAACTGTAGGGCTCCCCCTTACCCTGGGTAGATCTCTTCTCCAAAAATGAAATAATCCTATTGGTGCCAACCACATTCTGCTCTCAGCTCTCAAGATCAAGTAGGCTGACATTGTAAGGCATCTCAGCCTGGATTATTGCATACTTTGGAGTCTTTATAGTGGTGATTTGTTTCATCATATTTCAACCCATAATCAGACTTTCTCAAAATCTGGGGTATTCAGCTGGGACAAATTGTCTTCAATCACTATTCAAAGGTAGCACAAGATGGGAAATGCAAATGAGCAAAAGCACAGCCATGGTAAAATGAAGAAGTGAAGATGGTATGGAAATAAAATAGGGCTTGTGGATGGCATTTAATTTCCTCCCAACAAAACCTAATAACTTGTAACAGAAAACAGCTCAATGCAGGAAGGTGGAAGCAGACCATCTTAGTCTTAGAAAAGGCCAAACTTTTGGTCTACCCCTATTTCAAATTCAGATGAGCATAGGATTTAACAAGAAACTGCAGGCTGTAGTTTCAGCTGCTAAAATAAAATTGAGAGGTAGGTTGAGCCATCAAGCCATTTATCTAATGTGTTCTTTCCAAGCTCAGTGCAGAAACTAGATTAAATCGTTCTACCTGGGCTCAATGGGTCTACCTCTCTTTTCAACTTTTTATAACAGAAAAAAATCATATTTACTAATTAAAAAAATTATTATTGTCAGATTAGTATCAGCAATAGTGTAGGTCTACCACTATTTATTAATTAGTAAAAAGCTTAATAGCAGGAGGTTTCACAAAATGTAAAGCTTATAATGAAAAGTTTGACCACTTGTAAGCAGGAAATTTTTGTTCTGATTGTGACATTCTGGATTTCTATTTTGCTGATCTTCACTGAGCACTGAATAAACTGAGAACTCTGGTTTTAAATGTAGGTATTCCTAATCAAATCTTCATCCCTATGCTTAGGTTAAATATGTCATGTGATATTGTTTGTGTCCTTTGATTAAAGAAATTATGCAATTATTCCATTTGAAACTTCTTTATGCTAAGTGCCAAATTTACATTTTACAGTTCTCAATTTTTGCAGTTGTTGACTGATTTACATAGTGTATCTAATAAAACATTAGATACAAAACACTTCATTTATATTACCAACAACATTGTATAACATTTTTTGCAAGCATTTGTTATTTGTAGAGACAGATTGTTGGCAATTCAAGGACTACAATTCCTGCGTTTCTAGGAAACATTAGAGAATTTTCAAAATGATTATAAGGATTTTTCGTGAAAGGAAAAAATGAAAAGACCTTTAGGTATAATTTACATTTCCAGGGTTTTTTTGCCAGTTGAAATTCCTACTTTTTATAGGAGTATGCAAGTAATCACTAAATATTTGAGGCAACAAATTAAAACCTACATTACACTATCATTGTAATAATAGCCAAATAGGTGAAGTTTAAAATCTAAGTGTCTAAGATGATTAAAATATTTAAATTTCCTCATTTGAATGGAATAACATGAGATATCTTCATCTGGCTTACATACTGGGATCACAAAATAATTTATAAAAATAAAAAATAAATGTAAAAATGTATCCTTTTTGCCAGTTGTGGACATTGAAAAGCCAAAGGCTATTCAAACTGTGCTGTGAATAGACTATTCTCTAGTGTAAGAAGAACAAGTTCTTCCCAGGATTCAAATAAAATATTTTTCATCTTCACTGTGAAGAGCTTTTTCCTCTGCTTTTCTTTATAGGAATAAAAGGCCTTTCTGTTCTTTCAGTTGAGCGACCTCTGCCTTTTAGGGGGAAATGGAGTTTCTGCTCCACTCACCCATCACCACCACCCAGACATTCTGCAGTTTCCGTGCCTGAGTTCGGTGAACAATTGGTCCAGGGGATGGGAAGGAAGAAAAGTGAAGTATGTGAGCACTCATACATACTCTTTCCACAAAAGAAGGCAGGAAGGTTGGTGACCTTAAGAAAAAGAACTTAAAACATCCCTCAGGTAGAAATAGTTACATTTTGTAGTATAGCAATGTGATCAGGATTTAATTTGAAAGCTTGTTGTTAAATGGCTTAGGCAGCATTGCAGTTACATGCCAAAGGGATTCCCTTTATGCACTCAAATATGCAATACACAGTCTGTAGTGTCATTCACAGTCCATCGAGGTGATTTTGTTACACTGCAGTTTGTTAGAATGTCACTAATGTCACTGTCTCAGCAACTTCTGGTTGCTTTTTGCTGTATTTTCAAATAGCATTCATTAAGTGTTCTTCCAGCTAGTCTGGACATACTTGGATGGGCTTGAATTTTCAAGTTGAAGGTTTGAGGTCCTAGGGTGTAAAACCTGTGCATCTTAAGAGATAGTAGAGAAAAGGAGTTCTTAAGCACAAAGTCATCCTGGGCAAAAACTAGCCTATCTTGTGATTTGTTGGTAGATGAAGACTTTAAGGACTTATGTGAAATAAAGAGCAAGTGTCCACACTTCCAAGACCATTATCATGGTACACTTCTATTGTTCCTGGCAATAAATGTAAGATAAAGAGATTTGAGAGGGACACAGGTGTGACAATACTTATATAAACAATTATTCCTTGATATGTGACAAATTCTTTAATGTTAGTTTGTAGCTGCATTGTGTCTGTCATGTGTTCTATGGATTTTGGTCATTGTCATTATGAATCATTCCTAAATATTGTATATGTTGTGCTTTGGTTCAAATACACCTGTTTGCACAAAGTTATTAGAAAGATTTAAGATGCATATGCAACATTTAAAATATGCAAATATATTACATTTATCCTTTTAAAAATTGGCTAATGAATTACTTTAGGCAGTGATGGACCTCTGTTCCTGCAGTCTGTATGTTTTCATTAAATTTAATTAAAATATTTTCATTTTATAAAGTAATAAGTAAAGCGAAAGTCTTTGTAGGTTGCTGTTTTTATTATGTCCTAACCTTAAGTAGAAAGAAAGCCAAGCCAACTTGTTGTTCTTGCTTTTATTAAAGTTCCTGTTGGCAGTGCACTGATGGGACACATTAATCTTAGTATTAATGCTGAGGAAAAGAGGCTTAGAAGCCTAGGATGAATAAATCATTCCAGAGCCCATTTGGATCTGTTGGCACCTTCCCTGCTATGTTGTCGCTGGATAAAAAGGCTTCTCTAAGTGTTAAAGGGTTGGATAACAAAATTGGCTAATTGCAGAATGGCCCACAGTAGTTTGTGAGTGGTCTGAGTGGGTGTAGAAAGCAACAGGGCAGGATGGTTTGAGCACGGCAAGGCTGTGAGCTGGCACTGGTAAGAGGACAGACGTACATTTTCTTCTGCTCCACAATCACTGTGTAGTCTTTGTCACTGAGACCAGTGGTGCTGGTGGTGCATCCAGTCTAGCTCTGGGGTATTTGTTGATATTAGAGAGGAAGAAGAGGAGCTGAAATGCTTCCCATTTGTATTACATAGGTCCATCTCCAGTCACTTCATTAAAATGTTTGGAGGCTTGGGGATCAGCCACGTATTTTTCAATTCAAAAGTCACGTTATCCATTTCTTTCCCCGTGAAGACTGTCTATGAATAGATAAAATCATCAGACTCCAGGAGTAACTTCTTGATTCGGTTCTTTCATATCTTGCTGTTTTCTGGGCAGCTTTGGGGTTTTTTTTTTTCAGTCCATTTGTTTCTGCAACACACTCCTCTATTTGTGGTTGGCTCAGAAGGCCTTCATTGCTCTATTTCACAAAACTGCCATGTTCTCAAAATCCTTCTTCATAGCAGAGTCTCAGAAAAAGGTTTTAACTACCAGTCTCTTTGCCTCCATCCAGATTCAGTTCAGATGCAGTTCTGGGCAGGTTCAGTGTAGGATGGATGCAAACAAAATATGTCTTCATGAGGTTACTGGGGTGACCAAGGTAAGGCAGCAGAAGGAAAGACAGGGAATGACCTGTGCAAGTCAGACTATGGAACTGGGAAGTTCACAACCTTTCCACCACCCATCTCCTGATGCCAATAAATCAGTGACTGGTGTGATGTGTTTTCACTGGCCCCAGGTGGGCTGTTCTGTCCTCTGGAGTATTCTGTGCACTTAAAAATTAATGGGGCAGGATTGGTCTCTGTGGGTGAGTTTTTCCCAATTCCCACAGCTTTAATTGCTGTTACATGAAACACTGGCTGCAGACATCAGAGGAAGATTGTCATACAGTAGTAGCTGAACCTTTTCAGTGGCAGTCAGTGAACAATTACATGCTACAATTTACACTATCTTCTCTGGTCTTTGCTTTCTGTTCTTTGACTGATGAAGCACCTATTATTAGCCAAGCAATAATCAAACACTTGAAATAGGCATATAAAAGAAGATTTGGAGAATAATACATGCTACCATCTAATAAGCATTTCACTCCCTCTAGAGATGCACTGAAGTGTAGAAATTCAAGCTATATCACTGTATTTTTAACTGACAGAATTGCTGCTGAGACAGTTATATTTTCTCAATGTATTTTATTCATAAAAAATCTTGTTTTATAAACACAGATCATCTTTAATGCAATGAATGTAATGTACAACAATTATTTTGGATAACCTTTAGTTGTTAGATGGCACAAATCACAGTTAAAGTAATACTGAAACAGAAGGAAGAAGAAAAACAACATGAAATGTCTCAATACATTTTATTTTCAATGAAATAATAGATTATCACTTTACCAGTCCTAACATAAATGGAATCATTTGAAAGCTATCAACCTGTACGTGTGCTGTAATAGATAGAAACACACTTTTTCAAATCAGCTGATTGTCAGTAGACTTGGGAAGGGAACACTGTTATTCATATACATGTGGTCCTTGTAAAGCTGTTGGTTACCAACAGTTTGCAATCTGAAAACTCAAGCAACGAGCAACACCAACAACAGAAGAGAAAGGACAAGAAACACTGGCTTGTGTTTTTTCAGAGTGTGACTTTCCCAAGAAAGTAATAATAATCTAGTTCATTTCTTAAGCAAGGGAACAAATCCCTATGAGTCTATCATGATACAGCATCTTATTTCCTTTCTAATTCCTTCTCCTGCTGTCTCTGGTCCAGAGCTCTGCTAAGTACAGTGGCTTGTGCAGTGACCTAATGCTGGGCTCAATTTGTAGAGTACAGATTGTGAATAAACTGTAAGTCTAATTTTGTTCAAAAGCTTCCAAATTGAGCATATATTGAAATTACTATTTTTAGAACAACAGTGTAAAAGAAAACAACAGCAAAAATCCCCCACCTGTTAATTTACACTGTTAGAGCATATCTGCAACAAATGCTGAATGTAAACTTCACTTATTAGTACTTTTATAGTCCTGTTATGTATTTGGGCTTCTGATTTGAACATTACAATAAATATATTACATAATTTTAATATTAATGACTGATATAAAAAGAAAGCTTCTATCAGGTAGAATACCAGAGTATGTTAATTATTTGGTATTTGGAGATCAGGGGAACTGGTTGTAGGCAGTGGAAAATGCTTGTCATTTTATACTATGTCACATTAATCACCCTAATTTTTTATTTTTAGGTGTGAGATGTGATTCTCCATTCCAGGAAAACCTAAAAGGATGTTCCTTTGCACAGAAGTAAATACTGAAAGTTAGGACATTCCTTTTGAAAGCTTCCCAGAAGCAGGCACATTTATTAAGCTTATTTATGTACTGCTGTCCCAGGAAGGTGAAGAAACAGTGAAAAGGGAGAAGTGCACACTGAGAGAAAAACTATTTTATATAGCATAATAACCCTGTCAGGAAACAGAAAACAAAGTCCTGCCCGACCTAAAGCTGTGGAAAACCTTGAACTCACAAGAAACAATAAGCTCAAACCATATAAGAGAAAGTGGCTCAACCTTTTGATGTTAAAAAAGAGGATCTGTAATTCTGAAGTGATTTGCAAGTAAATGTTATTATAATCAAAAATCCCTTTTTGAATTCCTCAATTTTCTTCTCCATTTTCATAATTTGGTCCTCCCAAAGTGCCAGAGAATAAACATCCCTGCAGTGGTTTTATCACGTGGTGTGTCATGTCAGACGAGGTATGTGAGCCTGGCTCTCTGGGGAAGGGCCAAGTCCAAGGTATCTTTTATCTTAGAATGATGTAATATCTAATGCTTGGTTACACTTGCTACCAATTGGAAAAGCAGAAACTGGCCTACTTTGTAATACCAGTTGTTATTGCATTGCATGGTGGGCCTGAGTCTAATTTTACTCTGATTTTACAGAGCCATTGACTTCAATGGACTTGTTCCAAATTTTTCACTGGCATAACTGTGAGTAGAATTAGGCCCAATAACTGTCATGTAAAGCAAAATCATTCCATCTTGTAAACCATAAAGCAGGTTACATGGTAGTTAAGTGTGGGCCAAATAAATTCATCTTTCAGATGATGTGTTTAATGGCAGCCTTGGATGCTTGCAGTCAATTAAAATTTCCTGGCACATTTTCATAGGACAACTAACGTTTGTTACTAATCATGTCCAAAAGAAATTCTGGCTAGTGTAATTGTGTTTAACTTAGCTAAAATTGCCTTTGTGATTATAGTTAGGTAGTTATTCTTCACTCTGTCTTTTAGAAAGCCCACACTACTTTGTTGTTATTCTTGGTGCAGATGATGGCTGTGGTATCACCCAGAAGCAGCATGCAGTAGAGCTTCTCTTACTCTGTATTGTTGAACTGCAAAGTGTCTTTAAAGTCTTCAATTGGGAGGAGGAAAGGAAGTATCAAGACTACTCTTTTAATATTTAGGGGCAGATCCTCAGCTAATATAAATTACCATAGGTGGGTTGAAACATCATCTTAATTGATCTGCGTTTTATCTCTTAAAATTATGTGCATTTTAATTGGTCATGCCCCTTTGGTTTCATTAATCTTACCTATTCCTGTAAAATATGTTATGATACTTTGGTCTTTAAAAAAATAAGAAAACAAGGTACAGGCTTTTGCACTTTTTCTGGTTCTTTCTTCTTGTGTTAGTCCTGAATTTGGCCTAAAGTAACTCTGAAACTCTTCACCTTAGCTACCATAATAATAAATATTCTTTAAAAATACCTGTCTTTCTGCCTACCTCTTTGGAAAATCAGATCTGCATTTAGGACCACTTCATTTAACAATCATCCAAGATAATGTGGATTTTTCCAGCCATTTGGAAGGTGTTGTGGTGTGATCATGCTAAGGAATTCATGCTGGATTATAAATGTCTCCAAAGAAGATGCCCCAGATGAACTTCTAACAGGTATGTGGAGAGCAATGTGTTCCTTGCATGCTCTGTGGAAAAGCCTATCAAAACTGTAGATGTGAGAGATTAATTGAGGAAAGGTTTTGAGGGAAAGCACAATGGTCAACTCTGACATCTACAGAGCTGCTCAAGTGTATGATACTGTTCCTCTTCATAGGTTGTATTTTATAGGTTATTTTTACATCATCTGTAGTCTGTACAACTTCATTCTTTCTGCCTTTCAAAATGGTGTGTGCAGGCAGGGAGCAGTGGCATTTTTGTCTCAGACCAGCTGATCAGTTTTGTGAAAATATGTTGGGCATACTAGTCCAAATGTTTCAGCAAACTCCAGATACGTCCACAGGCAGAAATCGTCATTGCACTCTAACAAACAAACAAACAAATAATGATTTTGCTGGGGGTAAAGTCTGGTGATAGTTCTAAAACATTGTGCACATATTTGTATGCATTGAAGAAAGCCAAGGAAGTGGCTTTATGAGGCAATACCTGCATATATTTAGTTAAATGTATCAGGAAGAAGAAGTGCTTGTGATCAAGCTAGAAAATTGAATGCAAACGGTGGTTTTGACTTACCAGCTACAGGTCTCCTAACCTGAAATATTATATTTTTTGGATTTCAGTTCCACACGGCTTCTCCAGTTCAAGTCAATAGCAAATGATTTGCATCCTGTGCTGGGGTTAAAAAAAAATTGAGGAACAGCTGCTGTTGGCTCTTTAGTCTGACTTCAACTTATTCCCAAACTCAGCCAACAAACACAATCCTCCTACACTTGTAGAGCTTCTGGTTTTTCTTGGCCCATACAGCCCTTTGTCCTCTGGCAAAATTTCACTGAAATCTCATGCAAATAATGTTTGATCTTTACCAACTCATCTCAAGCAGGAGGACCCATGTTTTAGCTTCTTTTTCTTCTCTGCAGCGAGGAAAGGAGGAAGGTAGAATTTTATGTGTGGAAACAACTGTGTACAGGTGTGGTCTCAAGACCCCCAGGATTTCTTGGATAGCTGTGACCTTGTGTTTTCCATATGTTCTCAGTGAGGTATTTGCCAGGATAATCAGTGACTGTAGTAAGTGTAATGACTTCTTACTGTGTTTTCTGCCTACATTTTCCATGCAGTTTACCCAACACTCTTACCCTCGAGAGGAGTGTGAAAACTTCCTCTCTATTAAGGTAAATGCTTCGGCTTATAGGAAGAGGAGTCAGTGCCCTTCTGTGTAGGAAAAAAAAAAGATAGGGAGCTATGGCAGTTAGCTTTTGATCACTATCACCCTTGCTGATCAAACTATGCTTATGTGAGATCAAATATTCTTTCATCCTCCAGAAATTCGAGTCAAATTCTCCAAATTTAGACTTCATAATGGCACTGAGACCAAGGAATATCGGAAATGAATGAAAACACCGAAATATTGAAAGCCCAAAAAGACAGGAAGGATTCATGCAGAAACTCAAGTGCCTCTGATAGCAAAATTAACGATGAGATTTGTCCTGCTGCTTCTCAGGTATGCACCCCCCAACCATCTAACCAATTTCTGCCTGCATGAAGTAGAACACAGCAGTTTTTCATGTATGGCTGATGATTCCTCTCTTTGCCTTCTTTTCCTCCTGCACCCTTTGCCAAAAAATTTTAATTGGCTGCATGACTTCAGGTTACATCTCTCTGTATGCAACTGGTCCATAACTATCTATAACTTTCATTTGCTTTCCACAGCATTCTCATTCTCTCACTATTCTGACTTCACTGCCTGCTCATGCTCAAGTTTTAAACATACCCTATCCCTTAATCAGAGGAATCTGCATAACTAGTCAACCTTTTTTTTCCTGATATCAAGATGGCAGAGCTATTGAAAAGCAATGTCAAAGAAGAGAAAAGAAATAGATTGCAATAGTCGTGGATTTGTTAACAGGAACTTTACATAGTGAAGAGTTTGTCCTGAAAGGGATTGTGGCAACTTGACAGTTTACCTACACAGAATGAAACATAAAAAAAAAAATTGGTTTAAATATCTTTAGCAGTAAAATCAGGATGCTATCATAGATTGTATTTTCTAAAATGTGAGATAATGGCACAATACAGGAACATTCAAAAACCTATTATCATTTATTAATAGAAATTAATAAATGCACAGTAAGTTCTAATTGCCAGCTCTATTATGAATTCATCTTTGTTTAAGGTTTTGAAGGGTCTGACTCAGAAAACAAACTCATCCTGTTTGTAATTCAAGCTATTTTTAACAGCTAAAACTGAGTTCCTTTAAGAGATTGTTTTAAAAATCACTTTGATTTCAGAGATCTTCAGATATCATACTAGATGTGTGTCCCAGATATCTGAGCTGTGTGGGAAATGAGTATGCTCTAACTTACCCAAAGTTTTGGAAAGGCAACCTGAAACTTAAGAGACTAACTTTAGATATTACAGTGGCAACTATAGGAGTGTCTAAACCCAGCTAGTCAGAAGTACTTATGCCCAGTCTCTGGGCTAAAAATGAAAAATTGTCAGTTTTCAATTGTATAGGGAAAAGAAAGTTGTTTGCTTTCTGTTCATCTACCAGGGGAAAATGGTTAAAAAAAAAACAACCAACTATCACACCAACAAATATGCATTTTCAGATAAAATGCATTTCTGTTTAGCTTAGCAAAAGAGGAACTATTGTTTTAACAGTACTTTGGTCACTGAAGTTGTCTTTTTCTTAAAAATATTTTTGCAAACAAACTAACTTGGCAGCTCAGAGTCATTTAGACTAGTGCACCTTTATTCATTTTTTCAGGCCTGAGAAATAATCAGATACTTACTTTGGAAATGTAGCAGAGAGTCACACAATTCTGGGTGTGGGCAACCCAATCCACAGAAATATGTCTAACGGTGGTTTGTTCCTTTCATAAACAAGATATTTGCTCTTCTTGTATCATTGCTTATTCATTTGGATTATTAACAGACTTTTTAAAACTATTAAAGCCTTGCCCCTCATCTTCAAAACTGCCTCTAGGCATCTTTGATTTATGTGGTTTGCATCTATTCCCTAAGGTCTTATCGACCTTGGCAGTGTTAGAAATCATATTTTCACATGCATGAATTGCCCTTGACTAATTTCTCCAGTACAGTTTGAACATAAATAAACTTCCTTTGGCAGTTGCATTTTTTACTTTTCACTTGTTTATTTTTAAGAAACATGGTGTGAATGACTATATGGAATATACAGCAAAGTAAATCTGCATTGAAGTTTGGTTAAGAATGTGCATTTTTGTTCCCCTTGAATGTGTTCATGATGGATGGATTTTTTTCTTTCTATTTTTCTACTTTGATTTTTTTTCCCCTAATCTCCCTTCCAAGATTATACAGTTTGCAGTGACTTTTGATGTTATTCTCCCCTGTAGTATTTATGCATTTCTAAGACCAGAGTGAAATTAATTTTCTCGTTGTGAGATGGGACATGTACTCCATGATAGTCCTCCCTATTTTGGTTAGCAAACATGAAAAAAAGTAAAGGTTCAGAAAATTTTGGGGTTTGCAAAATTTGACTTCCAGTAAAAAGCTTGTCAGGGCCACAGGCACTTTGTAAGTAGATACAACAACCGACAGCTCAGGAGAGAAATGCAAGAACAGAACTTTATTATCAGGACCCAAGCATCAAGAAAATATCTTATGCTGTGTAACCTGATGGCTTCCAGACTGGAAGCACAGAATATGAACATCACATGCAGTTCCCACTGAAATACCCTGCCAAGCTGAGCTTGGCATCGACAGTGATGGTAAAAAGGGTTGCAAAGCAAAATTCCTCGTTCCAAATTCAAGCTCCACAGCTGAGCCATTATAGCCCAGTGTGTAAAGGAAGCGATGTATTACAGACTGCATTAATTCCCATGACATTAGAAAATCCATGTGATTTGGGTACCTTCTGAAATGTGTTAACACCACTAGTAGAAAGCAGGTAACTGTTTTTAATGTACTTGATTGAGGTAAAACTTATGAAGCTGTAAATATAGAGAGGATGGTAAGGTGAATCTGATAGCAAATAATTATTATTGAGTCATTCAGATTTTTATTCTGTGTTATTACAGGCCTGTTAGGAGTGTACTGAATAATTTGCTAGGAGTCTCTGATATGATGTATGCAATCATCTGTAGATACCTCCTCAGTGATGCGACTAGAGAATAGGTGGGTGAATCTACTACAAGATTGTCACAGCTCATAGAGCATTAGCCGAGGCACAGCTCAGAGATGTGTTTCTACACATAGTCCTTGACTAAGAATAGGAGTTTTCCTTCTCACCTGGAGACATATATTTTCAGTTCCTTTTACAATGTATTCACCAGACATATTCCTAACCTTTAGCTAAAATTTTATTGACAGCAGTGTGAGTTTCATTGTCTAATTCATGTTTGAGATGGAAGCAATAGCTTCATTTACTGATACCGTATTCAGAAAATCTGGCGTCAGTCCCAGCACTACCTCACGAGCTATGACAGGGCTATGGCCAGGGCTGGAAAAGGATTTACCTTGCAGTCCTATTTCCAGGGGTTCTCAGGGTGCTGAACTACACCCTCAGGAGCAGCACTCAGGAGTGTTTGAAAGACAAACTCATCAGAGTTAACTTTCTCAGTGTGGTGAACTGGCACCTGTGTAAGACTGAAATTCCTCTAAGAGGCACAGAAGCCATACTTAATATTAATGACTTGAGTATGTCAAGCAGAAAAAGATCCTTTGAACTGTTTAGTTTTCATATGGAGAATCCTTTTTTCCCTCTTTTTACATTAAAGATTTTTTTACAAAATATTACTGCCTTTTTTTGCTAAGTGATATCCTATGGACTTTTTCCTGGACTCCTATCAGTCACTATTATTTCTGCTGATAATATCTTTCAGATCTTTGATTTTGTAAAATAAGTATTTTCTGTGACAATCTGATATAAAGTGTAATCTGACAATGAGAACCTGGATTACTACAAGTCTCCTTGTATTAATATGCATTGTTACAGAAATTAATAACTTTCTATGAAGACTGAAGCCCTAGTTTACAGGGTTGGAATCTAGCTGGGCTTCAGCCTAAAGAGAAAAGTCTTCAGCCTAAGAAACAACTGTTCTACTATGATTTTCACTTTCAGTGCTGTATACTAAGTACATAGGTTACGTGCTCCTTAAAGGCCTTAGCTTTAGCTACCATATTATAAACTATCTAGTGTTTTTTATTTAAGTTGAAGACTGCTGAAAACTCTTGAGAGCTTCCTGTATTACCTGTGTGAAGTGCTGTCAGTATGGCACACCTTTTGTTCCTCTTAGGAAAGGCATAGGACAATAGCAAGTTGGCAGTGGATAATTTTCTAATGATGTGGCATGCTCCCCATTTCACAGGCTCACTGGTTGTTTCAGAGTAACAAGAGGATAAATTTAATACTGATCTTCTATCCACACAATGACACCTTTGAGGGTCTGAGAGAAAGTTCCAGTCAAATCCACATGCATTAAGGTAAGGATCTTATGTAACTTTCCTTTATAAAACCTTGATGGAGTGAATACTTTAGATAGAGTAAGCAGCTTTGGTCACTGTGTTTTATTGAGCAAAATATTTTTAAAACCAAGGTTTAAGCATCAGGTCAGGGTGAGAAAAGAGAGAACTGTATCTCTATCTGAAAAAAAATTGCAGTCATAGCCTGGAGACAAAGCCTAAGGGAAGATGACCACTAAATATTTTCAGAGCCATAAAGAATTAGCTTATTTTAAATATGTTGCCTCATCAGTGTTTTTATTCAAGCTGATGTTCTGGACTCTTTTACTCCATTCTGTTGTTATGCCAGATGAATAATTTATTACACTATTGTCAAGGCAGATAAGGTGGCTTTTTCTCATTTTTTAACGTTATTTGGATTCACAGGATAAGACTATTACACAGTTTTCCTTATATGCTCAGTGTTAGAGCTAATCTCATGTCACTGTTGTCACTGTCTAGGTCTATTACAAAGAATTCCATCAAAAATTGCTCAATAGGGTTCAACTACTATATATATCAGTCTCTATAAATTTGTCTTTGTCACCTTAAGATAAGAAAACATAAAACTCTGAAAGGATTTGCAAAACAAAGCTATATAAAATCTTCACCATATTGTCTCACTTTTATGTTACCACAATGTTCCACTGCTATGCATCTGCTCTGGATCACTTGGTATGTTTGCTCCAAAGGAGGATTGACTTCGGCTTACAGTGAAGATCATTCCTGACTGCAGTGCTACCTTAGGGTAAACAGCTGAACTTGACTTATTTAAGATACTTCCTTACGTGGTAGTTTACCTAGATCTTGCCAGAGAGTTGCAAATACATGCTGTAGGTATAGACTACTGATCTGAGAATTGCTGTTGGCTCATTAAGTCATGGGAGTAATGCTCTGATTAATAAATTATTTATGTGCAATTATTTTGGCTAATTCAGAATTTATATGCTGCCAAACCTTAACCAGAATATGGATTTGAAAGAAAGCAAGCTATCATAACTTAAGGAATACAGTTTCATTAGATCAATTTTGTTAGTTTCCTCCCCATCTTGGAAGTTATGTTAGGATGAATTTTGATGTCAACTTTTGGAATTGACTTTGGAGTATTCAGGAGTAATTTATGCTCAGTGACACTGACTTTGCTATAGTCAACACAGAGAAGGAGGAAAGAAGAGGGTTGTGGAAGCGGTTCAGAATGGAGGCCGGAACTAGAAGACCTGAAACACTGTCTGGAGGAGGACTAACTTCACAAGGTGAAATTTAACTTCATATTTGGGGGTTTTGCAGAAATTCTGAGCCTCTCACTGACAATCAGCACTGACAATACTCAGCACTTTGCAGAACTGAATGCAGCTTCAGTTGGGCTTGCAGAGATGAGACCATCTGAGGATTTCTAGTGACTAGAAATACAAGATTCTGCTTAATAATGGCGAGGAAGCACATGCAGGATTTTTGCAAACACAGATATTTACAATAGTAGAGACAGAGTTTGAGGTGTGTGCTAGCTTTGATTATATAGAACACTGGTGATACAGTGAGTTGTACACTTGGAATGATACTATTATTCATTTCTCTGCTCTGTTTGGTCATTCTTAATATACATGTCCTCCTAGTCCAGATAAGCACACAGAAGGATTGTCAAACTTTTTTACAGTTGGGAAATTAAGTCGTTGCCTGAAGCCACATAGGAAGTCAAAGATTCAAGAGACTTCCATCTCCCATTCCATGTTCTAAATTACAGAACCATCTTTCCTTACTTTTTGTAGCTGTCCAAAGTGAGCTACAGAAACAAGTACTTATTTTCTCTGTGAAGTAGATTTCATAGATATACAATAAAGGACATTTAACAATCTTTCTGCAGTTGCACCTAGTTACTCAGGCTCTTGAATATGCATTGCAGAAGGGCCTGTGAATTCATCAGTCTCACTGCTCAGCTTTAATTGCTTTACTTTTTGTTGTTTGATTAATTTGTATTGTTGTCACATTGATGTTCTCATTGTTCTACTTAAAATAATTGAACGACAAAACCTTAAAATTCTTTGCATGCGGTGTCTGTAAATTTACACCTAAAAACCCTTGAATGTAATGTTTCCAAGCCACATAAAGAAGAGTAACTCACACCTGCCTGTGCAAACACCATTCTATTGTAGTGTTTATCACAGTAAAATAGTGGTTTTTTTCATTGGGCTTTGTGTTCTGAGCAAGATGCACAAGTGCATAAGGCAGGAGAGCCTGGGGCTGTATTTGATCACAAGCTTCACACAATCTGACTGGGTCAATGAGTTTTTCCAGCCAATTTAGACAATTTTCTCTGTGCAGACAAAATCCCTGGATTTCTCCTTAGTGTGCATCAAGGTAAGCTTCACTAAGTATTTCAGAAGTATCCTTTTTTCTCTCTTTATTTCTTTCTTTCTTGTAACCACCTACTCTGGTACAAAAAAAAAAAAAAAAGATATTTAGGACTGATGTACACTTCTATACATCTGTCTGAAGATCAGCATAGTCACTACCTCTGTATCTTGTGTTTAAGCAGAATAGAATTAGCTGTCCACAAGTATATCTGGACTGCCCGGGGGATCACATGTAATCGTTGCTATACATAACTCCACACAGAGTGGGAATGCAGAATATGCAGAAGAATGGTTGCCAACACTATCTGCAAAGAGCACAGCAAATTATTTTCCAGTTGATGAAGACAAGGCTCTACAACTATGCCTTGCAGCATGACAGGCACTGTTGGAATGAGTTCCTTTCTTCTAGAAGTTCACCAACACAGTTCTTGATTAATCCCCCTTTATGCTGCTGAAGTGTAGTTTGAATTTAGAACTTTCTAATATTACACTTTTCCGTGTTTTCTGTTTCAGGTTTTTTTTTTTTAAAGTATGTAAATCTGGCCAGAATTTTTGTTGAAGTACTTGGCATTTTGGTACGGAACTATTAAATGTAATGAGGTTTGAAGGCCAGTTTGGAAGGCAAGCCATGTTTGCCTTCGTACAGTGCATCAACTATTCGTGCATCCAGAGTGAAACAGTACTATGTGTAGAGGTTTTGTGGGGCATGGGGGTATATCATACTGTATTTTCCCTTCTTATTTGGAGAGTAATTATTTTAGTTTTGATGTTCAGGCTGCAAAGTTTCTGAGCCTGAGCCCAAGTAAGGTTTTGCTGTGATGTTACTGGGTTTAGTTAGCAACATCCCAGTGCAACTGAAAAGAAACAGGAATAGTTCAACATGGGGCTTAATTTCTTGGCAGTGGAGAAATCCCCTTAATCTTAGAGTCACTGCCCGTATGGTTCGTGTGACAAAAAGAGAAGCTGTTAAATTCTTTATGGTATCCATGAAAGCTGATAGTGGATTGCTAAAGGCTAAACTTCTATTCTTAATTTTGGCAGTATTATATTGTATATAAAATTATGGCAATTACTTAGAGTGTAGTAGAAATCACTGAAAATACTAAATAGATTTTTCTTTTTTGTAGTTTCAAATAGAGTTAGAGAACAAGTATTTAGGGTTTATGTTTGGTTATTTAGTGTGTCCATACACTGATAGATAGTGATGCATTCAATGAAAAATGGCAACAGTTGGAATGTTTGCAAGGAAGAGGACGGGTTAGGGTTTGTACTGGTGACTTTAATACTGCCATTTCTTGCATCTTGAACAATTTAATTTGGAAGCACTATGTTCTTGGAATGAGATAAGAATTTAGTATGCTGTGCATCTTCGCTTAATACATCTGCTGTCTATACAAAGCAAGGTGGACAAAAAGCAACAAATAAACCCAGAGAAATTGTCTCAGGAGCACTTAGTTTTACATCCTATTTAGTGCAAAGCCAAAGCAAATCAGCCCACAACAGAAACAAGCAAATAAGAAAATGAATGCACCTAGAGAAATGGACCATCTGAAGCACCAAGTGGGACATAAATAAAAATTGTATTAGTTTTACAGGAGGGTCTTAGAAGCAGTCCTTTCCCAAAGTAGGACTAGGTTATTAGGTATATTTTCCATTGGTATGTGATATCCATAACTGATTGGAAAGCTGACTAATGGTGTCACTGTTGTGTGTTGTAAATAATACATAAAAAGGTCATTATTCTTCCTTCATTTTCATCACTCTTTCTCATGGTCGAACTCTTCCTTGAAGATCCTTTGGAAAGGAAAAAAGAAAAAGTGCTTTCTTCTATCTTGAGTCATTTGACTGCATTGAATTTTAATAAAAAGAAAAATAACAATAAAAAAAATAATGTATTCCCAGCAGAATCAGAAGACTGTAATAGGGATTTCAGTGCATGCCATACAGAACCTAAAACAGGTTTCCATACTTCAGCCCAACAATTAGACCATATCCAGCTCAATGGGTCCTACATTATAAGAGGTATAATCTAGGCATTCCATCCACACCTTCTGGAAGGAGCTACTATTTGTGAAATGAATTCACATACGAATAGATACATTGGCAAAAGTGTTCTGAGAAATGCCACCGGTGATCTCTTGAAGGTTTTGAAGATGAAAATTTCAATAGTCAAATTTTTCCCTTCTTATGCCCCTTCAGTTTTGCATTTTCAGTTTACTCGGGTTTGGCTTTCCCTCTTGCAGGTTTGCCCCAGTCTTCTTGACTTTCAGTGGCATTCAGTTCTGTAAAAGTGTCTTGCTAAGTTATGCCAAGACAAATACTAGCAGAACTGTATCCACGCTAGGAAATTGCACCAGTGTAACTATAAACTGAGACAGTTAAATCAGCACTGTGTGTAGGCTTAAGTACTTTGTTGGATTTTAGTCAAAACACTTTAAAAGTAATGTTAAATTTTGTTTTTGTGCCAGCTGAGGGCCAAACTGAGCCACCTGTATTCATAGTCTGTGCTCAGCCATTAGTATGCTTCAAGTACATTCAAAATTTAAGACAAGAGAAAGTCCCACTGAAGTCATTTAGAACTTGAGGATATACATCTGCTTAACCTCTTTCCTGACTCAGGAGGGACTTAAGCATGTACTTAGAGAGACTTATATGCTAACATTTTGTGCTGAATAAGTGCCTTTATTTCTTAAAATGGCAATGAAAAAATTCGTATTTTGAATTTAATAGGAAAATTCCTAGATTCATTCAGCCAAAGATAATTGCTGTTTGGAGAGCTTTCCGTGCTCTCCAGTAAAAGTACGTTTATCCAAGGAAAAAAATACCTCTCTAAATCAGTATAACCTACAACATAATATTATTTTTATTGACATGTATGCTGTAATGCTAAAAATTGTTACATGTTTGACTCAACCCAGTAATTACACAGTATAAATGATATTCAAACAACAGTGAATTGCATGGCAAAGATTAATTAACCAGAAGGTTACTTTACACCATTCTTCAGGGAAAACCATATATTTTACTCTAAGGTTACAGCCTGTTGCCTTGCCAGAGTACTTTAAAGCAGTTTTGAAATTTCTTTTTTGAGGAGCAAGGCAATAAATTATTCCATGGGACATATTCTGCAGTGCAAAATTCTGCCGGTAGACCAACTTCAGAAGTTATGAACTACACAGTTGACCCTTGTTGGGCCATAAATGCTCCAGAGATTATCCGTTTCAGGTTGACTACACTAGAGAAGAATTTCATATCTATACACTCAGGGGAGCTCCATTGGGCCAGAAAGATTACTGGTCCTCTCCCAAATCTGAGAGATTTTCATCCACTGCTGTGCCCTCAAGAATCTTATCTCTTCTTCTTCTCATTTTTTAGTGTTTGAATAATTCTGCTTGAGATGATAATTAAACCTCTAGAATCTGATTCATGACATATTATTAAATACTTTTTAATCTTTCTGTGTAATGCAAAAAGACTATGCAAAAAGAGTACCCAAAAGTCTTCTGAAAATAGGGCTTTAAGAAATCAACTCCCTACCAAATCATTAGACTTCATGGTCCAAGCTCTTTGGTAGTCTCTTGGGAGGAGTATTTGTGTAGTACCAAAGGAATTCATTCACATTATTGTATGTTTCATCTCTGTAGTCTGGGTGCTTCAAAACTTTCTTATTAGGTGTGTTGGAATTTGATTCGTGCTGCAGAACGTGCTTGCACAGACCTCTGTGAGATTTTTTCCTTTCTATGCAAAAGGTGAAACAACTTTTGTTTTCAATCCCTTTTTCCTTTGCCACAACTCTGCTGCCTCTCTTCTGTATAGGAGCACGATAACATAGTTAAGCAATGCACAACATGGCATTTTAACATTAATCCTTAATGTTATTTTATTGAGATGTGTAAACCTGTATATTTTTCACTGTCTCATACATGTCTAATTTCTTTTACTCTGTTAAATTCGGGCATAATTTAGGACGGAAAAATGCATTTTAGAATTACACCTGCAGCATGTATGACTTTTTCATGGCATGACAGTGATGTTTCAACAATCTATACATATTGATTTAGGCTGATAATAAACAATTTGATTAGGCTCTATCTATAGGCTGTCATTTCAATCACTGTCACTGGTCCAATAGAGTGGAAGGCAGCTAGCAGACACATATGGCAAGATTTCTCAAAATAAAAACTCTGGCCTGATTAGAGCCCTAGGTTCAGTGAATTGGACAAGACAGCTCAGCTGCCAGGTTATTAACTCCCTCAGAAAATACTCTGCCTTTTCCCCGGGGCCAGCCTGAATATTCTGATCTGGATCGATAAGCAATCTCCGGTGTGTACAAAATGCCAGCTAGAATCATTTGTCTCAGTGCAGTCTCCTCACAAAGGATAAAACACCTGCAGTATATGGCCTTCCCTCCCTCCTCCTCCACCTTCCCTTTTTTAACTAATGACCCACAAAGAAGGAAGAAGTAACTGAATCTGTTCCATCATCAGGAAGGCTCTCTCAGGTTTGTTTTAATGATCACAATGGCTACCTTTCAATCTTATAAAAATTATATCAGTCATGGTTTCCCTGTGGCATGTTTATGTAAGTAATGTGAACTGCAGTGTAATGACAAGTGTACAGATGTCATTGTAAGAGGGCCCTTGGCAAGAAGATATCTCAGAATGTCAGAATTTTAATAAACCGCGGGCTGCTGGTAGGGTTCTCTTTGGTGGTTGTCTTTTATATTTGTAATGTGTGCTGTGATCTGTTGCTTGGGCCAGAGATTTTTCAGGAGTGTTTAGCAACAAAGGATATTTTACAATTGATTAGAACAGAATTTTTATTTTCCAGATGTTGTGGTGTTTGCCCAGTCTGGTACATATCCGCAGTTAGGTTTGTAGGGGTGGTGGATTGTAGCCATATAACTTTTACTTTCTTTAGATACAGACCAAAACATGGATTTTTAAAATCTGACTGAATTCAGTACTGTTCAAAGGTTTGGACATTATTTTCTGAAGAAAGAACAGCACTTTATAAGTGCCTTACTCTTCCTTCTTTTGCTTAGAGAGCGTAGCAAACTTCAGAGTCCCTGCTTTAATATCTCAGCACTGTTCCATTTTCCTAATCTCAGCCAGAATCAAAATTGTAGAAGGGAATGAGAATACTATTAGGAAGAACAATCCTTACAAATATGAGGTTCATTCAACGCTTGAAAGAAAATACGACTGTGATATCATGATAATACAGGTTCTCTCTGTCTTTTCATCTGGATTGTGGAAATATGAAGAATCACAGGTGGTGATTCTTGTCTCAGACAGTGGTCAGCTGTAAAGTTAACACAGAGCAAAGAATTCCCAGGCTTTGATGTGTGCAGCTTCAGCATTTTGGTTCTGGTTAATCAAGAACCCTTGTCTTTTTTAATATCTAGGAAAAGAATATGTGCTTTTTCTTTCAAAGTTCTGCTTAATAGATGTCTTTTTCTTCTTACGTCCTATCTTCAGAGTTTGTTCCCTGGATATACTTATTGTCTTATATGCTTGAATTTAAATACAGTAAAAAAGAATGTTGATCTGTTAATAAACACCCTTGACTCAAAATCAAATAACTGCAAAATTGCAGAAAATCCCCAGTTCTCCAAGTTTTCTCTCCTTCACTGGTTATGTATTATACCTGGAGCCACGAGGCAGAACCTCCTATTGCCTAACAAGTCTAACATCATATGCCCCATGTTGTCAAGAAATAAAAGCTGAATCTCCTTAGCTATCTACGTAGAATATTTACTGAGCAAATTCTGACACTGAATACCTGTTTCTGAGTATAGATAAGATTCTTTCAAGAATAGAGGCCAGTTTTAACCTGTTTTTCCAGGCTATTGAACTAGCTCCTCATCCAGCTGTAAATGATAACATCCTTCTGACCTCAGTTTATGTAACTGTTTAGCTCTGTATGCCTGTAGAAAACTTACCTTGAATTAATGTAAAGTGGAGGTCCACGCCTACTTAAAAAAGAAATTTTTTTTGGTGTCGCTTTTGCTTATGACAAATTAGAAAGAAAGCACTTTATGTTTGTACTGCCATCACTTGGAAAAGAAGGTTTGCACTTACTCCCTGTCTTTTTTTGCTGCGTGAAGTGTCTTTGCCCTGATAGTGTTAAGAAATTAGAATACTGTCTTCCAGACAGCTTCTTTCATATTTGCCATCCAAAACTTGGGGAACTAAAGATGCTTTTTAAAAAGAACAATGTAAGGAACAACATTAATGAATTGATTTCTCAATGTAAAAAACACATTTCCCATTAAGACACTTATTAGAATGTTTATCTCAGAGAAAATGCACACAGTTTATATGAAAAGCTGATGTTATGTTAATTTCCATTATTATATACAGATGATATTGAGGAAGATGGAACAAAGTGCCTTTAAACCAAAGCTGATGACATTTTTTTTTCTTGTTTGCTACAGTTTTATTGTAGTGAAATATGTTCATTTTAGCAGTGGAAAACTGCCCTAAATAGACAGCATAAGAGCAATAAGATTCAGAGCACAGTTTTAAAATGATGTGCTCTGGAAGTAAGGCTTTTAGACATTTTGGTTTATGTATTAAAACTTCCCACAAATTTGATTGAGAATGAGTCTTTGATGGATATTTGCTGCAGTTATGCTGCATTAGACTCGAT
Source organism: Myiozetetes cayanensis (assembly GCF_022539395.1). Taxonomy (NCBI): domain Eukaryota; kingdom Metazoa; phylum Chordata; class Aves; order Passeriformes; family Tyrannidae; genus Myiozetetes; species Myiozetetes cayanensis. The sequence goes on from NW_026087270.1 coordinate 7,789,031, forward strand.
TTATCCACCACCTCTCATTGTTGCTATTGATTGATTTTTAAATTAGATGAAGGCAATCAGTAAATACCACCCAATCAAGTCCTAAAAACATACAGGAGATTAGACAATTTAGGGTAATCAATGAAAATATTCTGTGATTTGCTACCACTCAATTTTGACCATAAATTACAACCATAACTTGCAAGTTAGTAAGCCATAAAACAAGTGGATGTGACAAGAAAAACTATAAGAAATGAATTAAGGAGATGAAGAGGAACCACTAGTGTTGTCATTTAACGAGACAAAATTACTCTTTATACATATCTTGGGTTTCTGGTTGAGTCTTGCCAACAGTAGTGGAGTACAGGAGCACTAATCTTTGCTCATTTTTCTAGAGTTTTTGGGATTTTTTAGTAATATAAAAGCTGTTCTCTTGTGTAGCAAAACAGTTTGAACAATAACTAATCTACCTAATTTTATTGCAGCAAATAAATTAATGTAATTTTAGGTTTAAAACCGTCTGCTTGCTAAAACCCCTCACCTACATCACAGACACTTGCAAACACTAATTTTAAAGTCACACTTCTCTACGGTGTTATATCCTACAAGCTTTAAAATGTAGCAACAATTTAATGTTATTTTAGGACAACACTTTGAAGAAGCTGTGCTTATACACATTCTCTGTGATACATGTCACCCATTTTCTATATTCTCACAGCAGTCTAATTGGGAACTAATAATTCACATGCCTTAAAAAAAAAATCCCCTTTAAAGCTTATTACTAATTGTAAATAGGTGTCCAGGTTTTTTCTATTTATGAACTTCAGTATCTATTTGGAATTTCTAGGCAGTATCCATCCAATATTTCTAGGTTGAAAAGCTGCTTATAAATACATAAACAATCATTAACAGCTACAGGCTCCATAAGTTGGTGAAATAAAACAAATATTTATCAAATCTGCTCACTTAAAAAAAGTAATACAGATGTGACACTACTGAGTAGCATGCAAAAGTGTTCCTGGTTAATGCCTTTACGATCCTCCTTAGAATAAGGAAGAACATTTGGAAAAGGACAATTTTTGGGAGTGTTAATCATAGAAAAGTAGGATATAAGATGCTTTTTGACAAGAGGAAAATTCATGTGCTTTTTTTCACATTGAACAGAAATCTGAGAGGCCTGTAAACTGCCCAGTACACCTGGAAAGATGATGAGAATATAACATAGGACAACACAGGAGGAGGAAAGAACACCTTCACTGCACTCACAGCCACTGAAATACCCAAGTGCCTTTGCAGAGTCTGATGATAGAGCAGTTCTTGTGCTAGCACACAAATGCAAAATGCACAGGTGGAATTAATATTGAAAATACCTGGATTTATATTGACTGTGATTTCACATTGCAGTGGCAAGGCAAAAACCTGAGTAAAAAGAAAGTGTCAGTGATGTTATAAACAAAAGATTAGTCAGCAAGTACTGACTCTGCATCCACAGGTGGACTCTGTGTGAGATAATGCAGAATCAGAACATTTGCAAGGATTTCATGCAGACACTCCAAACGCTTGCTGTAGCAGACAAATGTCTGGCACTAGTGTACAAAAAAAAAAAAAAAAAGGGGTAGTTCCTAGCTGGTTCTTTTTTAAAAGTAATTTCCTTTAGCCTAGGGCTTTAAGATTTAGGATTCACTTTTCTGTGTAAGTGTGTGGAACAGCAGAACAGAATAAGTCCATATAAGTCCTGGGCCCCTTACAAAAACATGTTTTACTGTGTTAAAAGCACTTACCACCTGAATTCTGAATTTAACATTAGAGTATTGTCTAAGTCTGGTCTTTCAGGTTTTCTGTGTTATTTAGTACATCCATCTAAGTCAATCCAGTCTGAAGAAGAACTACATGAATCCCTAGTAAAATACAAAATGTACACCAGCTTGCTAAACATATTTTAAAAAAAAATAATTGAAATGGTCTTTTCATTAACTCCTAGATTTTATGTGTTTCTACAGGCTCATAAGATTTTAAGAAAGAAATCAATTCAGTGCTAATAATACTTTTTCTTCCTTCCATTTAAATTTGGTACTAGAGGAAACTTCTGTGTCTTACATCGTTGGCATAATTTCTGACAAGTATGTATAATGAGACTGGAAGACAAACAATTCTCAAAAATAATATTCCTCCCTCTGAAGGTAACATTTTTTTCTGAAATTTGAGACTTTTATGTTAATTTGAAATCTCCTTTGAAAATGCATTTCCAGCTTCTTTCTAAAAGATTTTGGATGTGATTGAACCTTTGGTGGAAATTTGCAAGATACACAGCTAAATTGTGAAGGCAGGAAATGAAACAGCTCAGAATCTGAATGAACTCTGGAGCATTTACATTCTCATATTTAAATATTTGCCTGAATTACATGTGAGCTGTAACTTTTCACTCACTGCAATTTTTTGCATTCTCTGTAATTAACAGTACTAAGACAAATCGATGTTTACATATTTTAATATATCAACATATCATGTTCAAGCTCATGTTTCTGGGAGTTTAAAAACATACAACACAAAACCCCAATAACTTCTAGCAAGGAGGGCAGGAAATGGAGAGAATAAAGAAAACCCCTGACTTAAAACAAAGACAGGGACCTACTTGCAGTTCCTGATGGACTGGTGCAATACAGTGAGGCTGGTGTATTCAATATAACTTTTAGAATAATTGCCTGGGAGGTAACCAGAAGAAGTACATTTTACTTTATCATGGTACATAAATAAAAGGGCAGACTAATTAATCATATAGCTTACTAAAAGTGCTTTTTATTTTGCCATTTAGTATGCCAGAAAGATCATTTTCTTTAATGTATATACCCAGTATTAACATGATTTAATCCATCATGTTCTGTATTATGAAATTACTTTGTTTTACTCCCTGATCCAGCTGAAGATCATTAACCCACACTATTTTCTAAGTCATACATCATTTGAGTGTATTACCTCATATAGCAAAAAAGCTACTTCTCTCGGTTATACACTCCAACTAAGAAATCATTTTTTCTGGATGTTGCTGACAAGTAGAGCTGTTTTCATTAGAAAGCAGATGGTTCACTATTTCGATTCTGTTTTACCTTCACATTTGCTCCAGCTCAGAGTTCTTTGCTGCCAGTCACCTCATTACCTCTTGCAGCATCCACATCCTATGTTCCAGACCTGTCTATAAAATGTGCTGAAGATGCAAGTACTTTGCCTTACCCCAAGACCTCGTTTTTTACCCTGCATCCTCACGTGTTGTAAGTCTTCAAAAAGCAGTGAAAGTGCAGGCAGTCGTCTGAGCAGGAGGTTGAACTCCCACAGTTTTGCAGGTGTCTGTTAGCTGAGAGTGCCAAAGGTGTAATTTACACTTTCAGATTTTAAGCTTGGATGTGAAGTCACACTACTGGTGCATTTGCCTCATGCAGCTCTAGGGCAGAATCTGGCCTTCTGTCATTTCTTGCAGTTTGCAGTTGTGATGTTCATGACATTGATGTTTTCACTGTGTGTTCTCCAAGTCTGTATCCTGTATGTTCTGATTGGGCTGCCCTGATACCCTGGTAAGTGTTGATAAATAGTGATCTGCAATGTAAACGAAATGTGTGCACAGTAGAGTAATGGGTCATTTGGAGTCAAAATGAAGACTGGATAGTTGCTTGAAGATATATCTTGGATTTTTTAGAATAAAAAAGAATAAATGATATTTTGAAATAGTTGCACTTCAGAAGTGCAGAAGTAACAGAAGTAGCACCTGCTGAGTTTCAGACTGATTTCAGTTACCTCTGAGCATTTGCTTTGAGAAGTAGACTCTCATGCTAGTAAGGCAAGGAGAATAAATGCTTTCATTGTTTATATGGGAAGCCATGTACTAGAGATTAAATCCTTAGAGGTGAATCCATCAGTACATAACTTCAGTTCTTCTACAGCATATATGGTTTTGTTTTGATCATTCTATACTGTAGATAAGACTCAAACATTGTAATAATATATTATACCTGCTTTGTGTAGTTTTCTCTGGTTTCTACACAATCATAAACTCCGTTTTTATTATTATTTTCAGGAAGTTTTCAGGAGATGAGGTTTCCTTATTTTTTTTTTTTTGCACATACTTCATAACTCATGCCAAATTTACCATTTATTGTGACCTCTTACACTTGCCATGTGTAAAGATGCTATCTTCTTTATTCAGAGTGAAAACTAATACAGAGCTTGGCAGAAATAAGGGTAGAGTATTGGGATGGCTATTTGATTTTATTAATTTGAAGGACAACCTGTTCACTGATCTTAAACTGTATCATGGGTGGGATGTGATTTAGAACAATGATTCTTGTAGAATTTTCACAGAAATTGAAGGAAGAGTAAAGGCCTCTAATGAACATGCTTACAAAATTCCAAGAAAATATCACAGATTTGGAATTGTTCCAAGCATATATGAACCTGTTTAGTTATGTTTTGTTATGGTTTAATAATCCACTGTACAAAGAGTTTTGAAGGAGCTGGGGGGAAACATAAATCTACAATGTTAACAAAGCCAAAGCTGAAGGTCAGTCTGCAGTTAATAACCATGCTCAGTGGTATTATTTTAATGATGACACAATATTTAAGCTACTGAACTTGGCACTGTAAGTAGCTATGCATGTTGCACAGAGTGAAGAAGTATGCAATTGGTTGGGCTTGATTTTCATGTGTCTGTTCATACTGTCCATGATTTCTGTTCTACTCTCAGTCAAATGTAGCTTCAGCATCCAGGCTGAATAAACCTCACCTGAATAAACCACACAGCCATAATTCAGCTGCAAATAAAGCAGGGCAAAAATAGTAGGTGCAGGTGCTGCTGCTTACACATTGTGAGCCAGAAACAGAAAAAGGTAAGGCATAACACAGATTATCTTCTGCAGAAGGAGTGGGGTGCAGCTGTCCCTGGGGCGTTAGAGGCAGTGCCTGTACACAGTCAAGTCTCTGCTGCAGAACTTGAAGCTCCTCTCATTTGTGTGGACAAGATTGCCAAAGTGATGAGAAAAGAGAAGACTCCACAGTCTTCTGAAGGGACTGGATTAACCCACACTGAACATGCACAGCTCCAACTGCAGTGCCAGAAATCACCTAACTGTCCAGTTTAAAGTGAGCCTGGGCATGTGTGTGCAGCTGGAGTGTAGCCCAGTCCATAAACAGCCTCACAGGCCATTGCTCTGCAGGCAGCACAGACTCTGCCTTTGCACAGCTGTAGAGGTGAGTGCTGTGAGTGGCATTAGGTGCCCTCTGTCCAAGAGATTTCTGTACCAATACCAAGTTCCCCAGGGCAGCTTCCCAGCTATGATAGTGACTGTTAAATGGAGTTACCCTAAGCTTGTCTAGATATCATAGTCTACTCCCCAGCTATCAGTGTATCACAGGTGTGTTGGTAACTATCATTTTCTGACTGTGATGCCCAAATGATTTCGGAATTTACCTCCAGTAAACTGAGAGAAAAGATGGACTGTTTGGTTTGTGCCTTTGAGTGCTCCACAGAATGGGATTTAGCATTCGTGTCACATAAGCCAATTTTTTTTTTCTGCTCAAGACAGTATTGTGCAACTACCAGATTCTGTAGAAGAAAATAATTATCAAAACTGAAAAAGGATATGGCAATAACAAAAAAAAGTAATACTGTGAACTGTTGGTATGAAACTTTGTTTTCAGTATAAATAATTAAGTGGGGTTTACTTCAGCAATTGTGAACTTTATATACACAAAACTTCCCTCAATTTTTCTTGCCTTGATTTTGTCCCTACCTGAATGCTGACAAGTATAACCACATAACATTATAAAGTATCAAACCTTGGTAAAATAATTCCTAGAAAAACAAATGAGAAGCCATGGAAAATTATGGCATAAGATCTTGACAAGATAAAATAGACAGTGAAGTACAGCAGGTGTCATTTTAGGATTTGTGTGTTTGTGCATGTGCACTGACACTCCTGATGTTCATATAAAATACAGGGAGAAACCTCATTCTATGGGAAAAATTTATGCAGACTCTTCAAAATTATATCAAAAGCAGTTAAAAAATGCAAACTATTAAAAAGTGATATAAGATAGCAATTTATTTATAAAAATGTCCTTTGCATTTTTTAACACTGTTTAACTTCCATGCATGTTTTACTGTTTTCAAATAACAAATTGACCTTTCCAAATTCATAATGAGGTATGAAATAAATGAGAGAGTACTGAAGGTGAGTAATTCATTAATCATAAGCAAAACAGGGATGAAATCAAGGACACAGGAGCACAAACTGTAAAAGTAATAGGTTGCATAATCATTGTATTTAATATTAACTACATTATGTTTTTCATGTAGGTTCTGAGAAGCTGGTTTTTTATGTTTACATGAAACTAGTCCAAGGTAAATTTTATTTCCCAATATTATTTTCCCTAGTGGTTGCCCTCTTTTTAATAAACTAGAAGACAACGAGTTCTAGCTTGTCACACTGTTATGAAGATTTAATAGAGGGATTAGCAGGAACATTTAAGCCTACTGAAACTTTTGATTTAAGATATTCCTCTTTTGACTGGAATGTACCAAATCATGTAGCTATATCCCCTTCTTGTTTGTCATGGCAAATCTCCCATTATGGACATAAATTCACCTGGAATTGCTTGTTTTGGCCAAAATAAATTGTTATTCGTATTGCTCTGTCAGAGAAGGACAGAGGATGAAATATTAGTTACACAATTCTGAGTCTTTATTCTTCAGAAGTTCAATCCACACTGATTACACGATGTGCCACAAGGTAGTTCACAGTTTACAGGTGACATGAGTATTTAAATAGTTAGTTAATACTGGTGGATATAATAAAAATAATTTGTTCCCCCATGTCAGATTTCAAGAATATTTATTCACAAGAACAAACTAGGTTAGAATATGACAAGGTGAAGTGGTGGCATAGCAAGGAGTCAGCTCACTTCAGAATCACTAAATAGATGCTTTTCCCTGTCCCATACACATTCATTTGGATGGAGTTGGTGTTGATGCTGCTCTTACTGGTTATTTTGTAATTTGCTGAACTGAGAAGGAGAATGAGGAGAAAAGTGCAGAATGAGAGCTATGCACATAACTTGCTATTATATCACTTTGTTTTGTGATCCCCAGTGTGATGCACATTCGCACCCTGGTCAGCTTTTTGCTCACGCTGTTTTTAATTATAATTAATCCATGTTGTTTTAGTGCATATAAATGTCTGACTAATCAATTACCTGCATTTTGACTATAAAACAGGCATTTCTCATTATTTCCATTCACAATTTTTGCAGCTCGAAGCCAAGTTCTGTCTGCAATTCTGTATTCTGAGAGGGGAAAAAGTAGCTGTTGATTAAAGGTACATACTCTATCACAGTCATATGTTTTCCATAAACCTTGATGATCTTCATTTTTAAAACTCCCATGTAACTAATTTCCTATTTTCTCTGCTCGAACATTTCTACATTTTATAAATTATATTCATGTTAGATTCACACTGTGCTTAAGGTGTTTCTTCCTTATGTGAGAAAGTATATATAAGCTGCAAGGTGCTAAAGCCAGTAATTGTTAGTGATGTTTTTCTTTCAAAAGAAATATAAAGGACATGATGTTCCATGAATAGACTGGTATATTAAGTCTGAGGAATTTGCCCAGATCTCTTAAAATCATACATTCCACTCCTACGTAAGCGGAGAGATCCTCTTAATATATTTACCTTAACTTTAGATGCAGGTGGTTTAAATATGGTACTCTGGTTTAGATTCCAGAGCAAATAGGTTACCTATGATATTATCATTCCCAGAAATATATTGCCAAGCACTACCTTTCTCAAGCAGTATGGTTAAAGGGTTCACTGTGTCCCCAGTGGTCCTCTGCTTGAATGCTTTTCCCAAGCTCCAGATCAATCTTTAACTCCTCACTTTTAAATTAAGGTGAAATACCATGGAGAAGAAAGGGAACATAAATACTTCCAAAATGCAAGCAAATAGGTTTTCTCACTCCTCCTTCCCTCTCCTAAGCAAGATATGAAAGTCCATGAAGTCTTCTGTGTTCTGGACCAGGTATTTTCAAATTTTCTGAACCAATCTCTAATGTTTCAGCAGAATATATTTTTTTCCAAGACACCTTCTAATGCTGTTGTAGAATCTTCAACTCGGTATCAGAAACATTTTGCTATGGGCATGAGAAGTCTGTCACTTTAGAAAATTTCAAAAAAAAAATATCAGAAGAGTTTTCCTCTCATAGGTACCCTGCCCTGTTCTTTGCACAGTGTCTTGCATGACCTGGGCTTCCTCTGTACCTCAAACAATCCAACTCTGCAGAGCTTTCAGAGGCTGTTCTGGCAACAGATGGATGGTAACTTTCTATCCAAAAGTTAAAAGATGAAAAGAGTTTGGCTTCTGGGGGTACTTGGACTTGTTTATGTCTTCAGCATATTTGAAATTTCTGTTAAAATATCTACCAATGCATTCATGAAACATGAATAGTTGTAGGAATGCATTTTAAGCTAATGCCCTTTCTCAGGTTAATGATTAATACAGTGAGAACTCAGCTTGGTAGTTACTGTATCATGACACAAGTCAATTGAACTCCAAGAAAGTCATTATCTATTTTATTTATTTGTTTTTTAAAGTATGCAATGTCAAATTATTAACTTCTGGGGTAGAAGGTAGTAAAAACACGGGTCAGGCAGTACCCATGGAGTCTTGTGGGACTCATTTGTTCACACCCTGTGTGGTATATAAAGGACATAGTTCTTACAGAAGGTGGCTTTCTGTTTCCAATGCAAAATCTGAATCTTTAAATACATTTTACAAAAATATACATTTCTGTCTTCATTACTGTATTAAAAAAACCCTTGCATTCTCTATCTGTTTTTCACTTGTTATCAGAGTAAACTGCACCTTCTGTTCTCTGCATGTATACAGTGCTACTTATTTCCTGTGGGAATTAATTTTTGAATTATTATAAACAGAGAAGGACTAGAAGTTTTCCATATCTTAGGTACTCAGAGACTTCAAGATCAATTTTTACTCATGCTGAGATTTTTCAAATAATTTTGTTTTCATTTATTTAAGCTTTATGCATGTTCAGTTTTTAATTTTGTTCTGCTCTTCTCTTTATCATGTATTGAACAAACATTTATTTAGAAATTGAAAGGGCATTTTACTATATGATAATAATTTAAATAATTCAGTCATCAATAGTAACTATTCAGTATTTCTCCCTTAGAAAACAGGTGGAACTACAAAACTGCTATAGGTAAAGTAGAGTTCAGTAGAGAGAGAGAGATTTGGTAAAGTAGTTTGAAAAACAGCTTAACTGTTTATTTGAGGTTTGGGACTATGCTAATGGAAACAAATTAAATATTTTGCTCATTCTCAGTATTCTAAAAAGTCGAAATAGCAAGTAGAGAATACGCTGTAAAAGGACTTATTCATCAGGAGAAAAGATCACTTGAAAATTTGGCCAGTGTTGAATGTCTTTGAAGTTCTAATTTGTATCAACAAACATGCCTAATTCAAAATCAGTTTTCAATGGATCAACTAAGAGCACTTTACTCGTGTATTTTCCTGCCAGATTTTGATCTGATCACAAACATGTCAGCACTGTGGCTGTTGAAAAAAATTAAAATTTTCAACGTGCTTAATTCTGTAGGAAGGGTGTTTTATTTCAGTAGAAAAACAGGTATTTTGCTTGGAATGGAAATATTACTTATCAGGAAAGATACTGCTTGGAAAATTCTGCCTGAAATGTGAAAGCTTCAGGAAGTTGCAAAACCCTAAAATTTTTAGAATTTGGATTGGAAGAAAAATACTTGGACAATATTAACTATCCCATTGCTAAACCTGTAACTAGACCTCCCTTATCTGCAAAGACTTTAAGGTCTTTCTAATTCCATTTTGCAATTCCCAATTTTTTCGTGGTAACCTAGCCACAGTTTAAAGGCTCCAAGATGTTTCACCTAATTTTCCTTATATCTCCAGATACTGCATGGCCAAGTTATTTAGATACAAATAAGCCTTGAGAATATCATCAAATCCATTCTAATTTCATTCATGCCTTGGAGATAATAATTTAAAGAGCTAGTCACTGCTTGCAATTAAGCATGGAGAAAATAGATCTGTCCCATAATTTATGTCTGCAAAGGTTGGGCTGGATTTGTAATTAATGTTTGCTCCTTTTAATGAAATACTCCAAAGGTCTGCACTTCTGTCATTCATGGAGGTAATTTTTCAATTGATTAGTAAAATAATACTTGAAAAGTAAATGCACCTGCTTTAGCACAGAAATGTCTTAGTCAAGTAGAGACAATGATTGGAGTGCTAAAAAAATATCATTTCAATACAGTAGAGACTGGAGTTTTACTCCTCCAGAATTCAGAACTCCCACTAAAGAGAAAAAAGAGAAAAGGTAATTAAACCTCCAACAACTTCTTCAGCATGCTTTCATCCAGTTTAATTCCTGAGTGGTTTTCAGCATAGCTAAATACTTTTAGGAACACATGCTTGAACTGTGCATTTGTACAAGTGAAATATGTCTGGAAAGCATATGTTACAGCAAGACATAATTTTTATATTTTTGTACCTTAGAATTTTGAAGGGGCATGAACAAATCATTCAAAATTGGAAGTTTGTTTCCTTTTGGAATAAACACTTATAATTTGACAGCTCATTTGGATTCTATTCCTATTTCCATTTCAGAATCAAACCTGCTCAAGCAGGCAAAATGGTAAGACTTGAGAATTAGGTTTACAATGGCTTGTTACATCCTTCCTATAAAACAACCACTATCAAAGAAAAATTAAATAAAATAACAAGCCACTTCCAACTGTTTTCAGGGAATTGGTAAGGATTTCGTTTCAATTAATCACTCACTGCTTTTTTAATTTAGTCGTTTTGACACAAAGTCTTACTATTCCTCTGCTACAGAGACCTCATGTTTTGTAACAGTGAGCATTGTGGGACTTGACTGTAAGTTGATTAGACAGAATGCAGAGCAGAAGCCACAACCTCTGCCAAATTTCTTGGGGGCCACAAATATGGTGATCCGAGAGGTTTTGAACCCTGTGTCATCTGTGACAAGGATTTTGCTTTCAGAGAAAGAAGAAGCAAGAGAAGTGAATAAATGTGGTGAAAGAATCCCTTATCCAGTGCTCAGCCTAGTGAAGCAGAGTAATCCAGACAGTGGAGCAATGTGTGTCATCAGAACATTAAACTTTAAGGGTAAAAGTTTATAGTTTTAATGCTATGGTTTTAAGTGTTTGAATCATCTGAAGGATCCAACTATCATTAAAGCATGAGCAAAGCAGCATCTAAGGACTTAAAAATCTGCACCTTGAACTTGGTATAACTCCCATTAAAGTCAATGCATGCTGAGTCAGACTTTAATTCCTTTTGCACCCTAGAGATTCAAAAGGTGAGAATCCTGGCACTACTGATGTTTTGCCAGTGACTTGTAGGGTCAGGATTTCGTGCTAAAAGCCATAAAATGACACTGACATTTCGTCATTGCTGTCTTGGATCAGATTCATAACAGTGACCCAGGAGAGAAACATCTGCATAATCCATTACTACTGTGCATCTACCCAACACTGTCTCACCACCTTCTACCTTGTTTAAAGAGAGGGAATAATCTATGATTTTGAGCTGCCTTTATTTTAGCACAAATGAAGAAGAATGGAAAAATCCTGATATTCATTTTTCAATCACCTTATTTAAATGTTCTAAGTAAATTATTGATTATTTTGTATTTTATGTTAACTTAATTGGAAAATTTTCTTTGCAAAATGAAGGAGGTTTTGTTGGATAGTTTTGGTAATTTTTTCAATGCTATTCTGAAAAGGGGTTGTAGTAAAACAAGAAGGCAAATTTCAGATTTATAGTCCCTTGTGAATGAAGTGCTTATGATTAACAGTGAGATCTGTAGAGAGTTTTTATAATTCCTTAATGATCCTTAACGAAATATTTAATTAAAGACCAGCTGGAAAGATATTCTTGGTTAATAAAAGGAAATCGGGGGATGAATTGATTTCTATAATGGCAGAGGACATGCAATATGTGATAGATGCTACATATCATCAGCAGTTAGATACAAGAAAGTGATAAAATATAAAATTATTCTGCTGCCCCTATTAAATTGTTTTCCAGATTGCAAAAGCAAAATATTGGCTGTGCATGCCAGATGATAAAAGTAATAGTTTCCAAATTCATGGATATAAATGTACTGAAAAATAGAATTTAAACCTTGTGCAGGAAATAGTACTATATTATGTGGCTACTGATTTTCAGATTTTTGATGCTGTAGAAGAATATGAACCTAATTGTGTTGCCAGTTAGAGTGAAAAATAAAATCTGAAACAACTTTACTGAATTCAGTGGAGTTTCTTGAATTTGCTGAAATTTATTAACTTTCCCATTGCTGTTCTATGCAAATTTCTCTAAAACCACAGAGATGAATCAATAAAAATCACATTCACAGAAACAGAGAATAACTGAAAAAGAAAACTTCCTCATCTTATTAAAGAAGAAATGAAGCTCAGCAAAAATTAAGTGAATTTTAGTTGCATGAGGCTTTGCCTCAGATTTGTGGGATCACTGATGTAATTTCTTGGCTATTCTAGATAAGCAAATACATAGAAAATTTGTCATCTCTGTCCTTTCTGCTAGTCCCTATTGCCCTGCATTGCAACTTCTCCACGTTTTTAACTTTGCAAACAGAATTATCTTATTTGTGACATACTAATGAGTTATGTAATTTAACAACTTTTTTGGTTATAAGCTGCATATTTTCCTTTTGTGCTGCACACAACTGACAGTGAAGGATATTGAAAACATATACACAGATTTGTCAGCTGGGATCTCACAATAACTAGATGACAAGAAAAAGAAATCATGCTTTTGGTAAAGCCCATCTAGGACAAATTGTACAGGAAATTTCTCCCAGCTGCTGCTTGTTATACACTGGGCCAACTGCAGCCAATGTAATACTCTGGAAGCAGGTCTGAAATCCAGGAAAAGATCTGTGAAAATATGAACCTGTAAGAGAAAGTATCCAACGATGGACAAAACTGCAGTAGAGTTAAAGCAGTCCTATTAAATAATGAGCAGTAATAGGTGACTGACTGCTGTAAGTCACCCTATAAAGCATCTGCTACCTGCTGCAGGCTACAGGATTAATTCTGAAACATGTAATTTAGCAAAGGATGAAGACTTCAGTCTGTTTAGTCTTCAGCAGCAAATCAATTGGTGGCAAATGCTTTGGCATAGGTTGTTGCATTACTTTGTGGCACTCCCTCAATTATAGTTCTGTTTCTTCCTTTTGGCAAAGCTTGGTCCTCTGTGTTCCTCAACTCAGCTTATTTTATTAATTGCAACTTTGGAATTTTTTAACGTCTATTTCTTCTTTCTAGGCTCATCTTCAAATACATGTATTTTTGAACGCCTCATTTTCACAGGTAAGAAATTCTCTCTGTAAACTGTCTGGTCAGGTGAACAACTTGTCCTTGTTGTTCAAAGTCTGCATTCTTGTTTTGAAATTCATTCATTTTGCTCATTATATTTGCAATAGAGTCATATTTTAAAAAATATTCTGTATGTACAGGGGAAAGGGAATACCATTGTTTGCCCACAAGGCCTTTCCCTTCTGCTACTGCTCTTTGTACTTAGCCATGCATGCAATTACCCAGTTCATGCTGCAGCTCTGCTGGTTAAGGCACTGAGTTTCTTGTGTAATTTTCAGATGTATTTCCAAAGCTACAAAGCTTGGAAGAGCAGCCCCACACTGCATCTTCTGCGTGACTAAAATCGGAAAGCAAATCACCTGCTGCCACAACTATTATTAGTAACATTCAAATGAGAACAATGTGTAGCTCAAAGCAAGGGTAGAGACTCTGGAAGCATAAGCAGAAGGTGTCACTGAGACAGAACTGTTATTCTGCAAAAGGCTGTGTCACCCAAATGAACCAAATATTCTGCAGAGCTACAACAGACAGGTATTAGAGTAAAGCCAAACATGACACATGGGGCAAACTGTTTCAAATTATCAATTCTGAGCATAAGCATTTTAATATAATTTCTATTTACAAATGTTCAGGGGGTTTGCATGTATTTAAGAACAGGCATAACTTGAACTGCAGTTGATCTACTTATTAAAGCAGTAGATGTTTACATGTTTCATTAGAAACTATAAATCCTACCTGTGAGTTTTGTGCAAACTTTGTTTACCCTTCATTAAAACTTCTCTTTGTTAAGTAACTGCAGATATTGAGACATTAGGTGTACTCATATTACTCAATTTTGTTTCTCTGACCTCCTTCTGAAGGAGTCTACAGAGATTAATTTAAAAACCTCTCTTATATTCCTAGAGGAAAGTAGTGTGAACATTCCTGTTTGTGTCAAACAGCACTCAGAGTGCATATACTGACTTTACTGGAGTTGCTTGGGCTTTCCACCACTCAATGAGACCTTGGTGTCCTATGAGTTTTATGTAGTTGAACATCCAAGTCAGGAGTGATATAAAATTTCTGAGGAATGTGTATTTAAACACAGGTTAATAATAAGATTTCAACTGTTTGTTTTCCTCTTAGCATCAAAGAAAGCATAAATTTATATGTTGAGCTCTTGAAAATGAATTTCCTGGACTTCTCTAGGGATATAAGGATTGTGTACAATGCACAGCTTTTTCCTTGTATTATTTATGAACAGAGGGGTATAATCTAGTAGCAACTCCCTTTGTGCACAATTTTTTAAGCACTTGAAGTCACTGTAGTTGCACTGAACTTTGAGATGAGAACAAAGCCCTCTTTCTCTTTATTGGGAGTTTTTACTTGGAATGCGAAAAGTTTACTTCCAGAATACCATGTAAATTTTTCTTAAAGAGGTGCTTTGCAAATAAGCTATTATGGTACTAAAGAAAACATTGATTAGTTTTAAATGGCAGTAACAATTCAAGTGCATGTAAAGACAAGTGCATTTGCTTTTGATGTTAAGCCTCTGAATTTAATAATTGAAGGAAAAAATACAATAAGGTGCAGCAGAAGAAGCTTCTGTGAAGTGCATTATGCAATTATGAGTGCCATAACTACAATTGCCTTAACGGATCATAGTATGTTTTCTACTCAGACTGTTTTTTAAAACAAAATAATTTTTATTATTTTGTTATTTGGAAAGATGTACTATTTGGAAAAGGTTGTATGTTCTGTGATGATTCTGTTGATTTAGGAAACCACTCTTGGTTTGGGAAATCCAAAAACTCAAGACACCATTCAAATGAGTACAGAATCCAGCTGAAGCAATCTATTTATTTTTAGTCTTGTCAACATTGTTTTTACATGTGAAGACTCTGTTTTTAGGGGATTTCTTTCCCAGTTCCCTCAGTTAAATCATGTTACATTTTGCTTAGCATACACAAGACCAGAATTATTAGAGACAGATTTTTACTGTTTACTGTGCTGCTTAACTTGGAGAATTGCATAAGTCATTAATTGTCTAGATCAGAGCCTGACTGTACTATTCACAGAACCTGTGTGCTGGAAAGAAGCTGTGTGATGGCTGTGTTTACAAAATCAAATCTGTTGCAAAAAGGAATACTATAACCTCTTCTTCATCACATAAAATAGGCCAAGAAGTAGGACTGCAATTATGGTAGCAAAGATTTTGATAGGACTTAAGAAAACCCACAAAACGACCCAACTTTTATAATAGCAAGATACAAGATAATAAAGCACTGAAATATATAGCCTGGGAAATTTAGAAGTCTCTGTCTTTGGAAATCTGCAGGAGCAGGTTAAACAACAGCTGTCTGAAATGATACAGATACACTTGTCCCAACTCTCAATGTTTATTTGCATTATTCAAACAAAACTTCTGTGCTTCATATCAGGGTTTGGGTTACAGGGTTTGGCCCATTTTGTTTTTGCTTTATCCAGCTTCATGAGTAACCAGCAGTTACATGATTTATAAAATGTGTAACTGTGAAAATATAAATGCCACATTGGGAGATAGCAAACATATGTTATATTTCAAACCATATACCCATGAATAAATTTCTGACTTTTTATTCAGTTTCCTTTTTGTGTATGCATTATACATTATTTTTGCAGGACCTGTGCGTACTTTGTTCTTTGTTTATATGTTTAAATTGCTGTTAAACACATGATACAAACAGCAATTTGTGTGTAATATTACCTTTTTTTACATTTACTTTCCCACTTAATCCTAGCAGCTCATGGAATTTCTTACAAGTATTAAAGGAAAAACGAGTATTCAGAAAGATATATTGGGGGGTGGGAGTGAGACAGACTAATAAGGAGATAAGCAGGAAAAGATATAAGAAAAAATGTAAAGGATAGGGAAGATGAATTTAAAGCAGTCAGTTATGACCCAAATTAGGATTCTAGAGACTGAAATTCAATTTTGCATCTTGAAAACGGAAGAAGCAACAGAAGACTTAGCCTGGATGACAGAGGAAGTACGTGTATTAACCAAGAGGTTGTACTGGATTAGGCTCAAAACTATACTGAGTCAAGGTGGAGGGAAGGTGTTTGGCTAATGAAACAGTTTGCTAGTGGAAATAAAAGTCTGATCCATATTTAAGGGATTTTGGTGTAGTTCCAATAAGAAGCACATTTTAACTGTGATTGAGCTAAGGTTCCTTCGTATGAATGAAGTGTTGTCGCTTAAGTGTAAAAGTAAAGTATAAATGTTAAGAGTGACTTTCCACAAAGAAAGATTTCCAAGAGTCTCTTCTTGTTCCTTATTAAAAATGTGAGGTGTAGGTTAGGAAGGAGTTTGACACAGCCATTTAGTTAAAGTGCATCTTGGTTGCTCAAATCATATCTATAACCCCTCTGTGTGTTGAAGCTCTTCATATTTCATATCAAATCTTCTAAAGTCACTTGATCTGTTTTCTATGGATGCTGCTATGTGCATACAGGTATGTACACACTCATTTACAGTGATTTCTGATCTAGCATACTTTTGTAAAGACCTCCAGCCCAATAGCATTAAAGATGATAAATGAATATATAAATCTAAGGGGAATGTATTAACATTAATAGTGAGGGTGGGTTTTTTTGCATAAAATAACAATAGTTTCCAACATTTTTCAAAGAGGTTCCTTCTCAGCTAACTGTGTGCTGATAAAGATCTGTTCTATACAACATTTCCATCTCATCTCACTACCCCATATCTGCAGTTTTTCCTTATGTCTATTCTTTTTAAAATCCAATTTTCTAGTTATACTAGTATTTATTAAAAGCTTGACTGTGAGGTCTTTGTTTATCCAAAGATCTATTTTTATCATAACTGTTTGTAATGATTAAACCTCAACAACTTAAACACTTTACACAAAATAATGTATTTTCAATAAATTGAAATATTAACCAATCATATGTAATGGTTCAGTTCTAGCAAATGGATTGCTAGAAATCCTTAGGGTTTCATATAAATTGAAAACTGTATTGACTGACCAGGCTGCACTCGAATTACATTGCATTTGGATCAAAAAGCATAGAAAAAGTTCTCATTATAGTTCCCTGACATTAATTTGAGCATTTTTATATGTGTGTCCTATTAAGTACTTTAAGTGCTTTTTGATAATTGTGCTTTGTAGTTTTTACAGCACTTCAGCCTATTCCCAGTTCAATTTCCTCTTTTATCCGATGTTTGAAATATTGATTTCTGACAGATAAAAGCAAACCTTATAATCTCAGCAGCATGCAATAAGTGAGTAAGACGGGGCTGCAGAATGCATCAGGGAATGGTCATATTTGAAACCGTCTTTGTTTTATTACATTTCGTCAACAGAATTTACTTACCGCTTGCTGATATTTATGTAAAAGCAGGACTCCTGATAGTCCAGTGATATTACCAGTTCCTGGTATACTTTTGCATTTAGTAAGATAAAAGAAGAAACTCCCTTGGTGGTTGATGATTGCAGCTGCTTAAACTGCTGTCAGCTGGCTTGAAGTAACTGTGATTTATCTTCCTCAGATTGTGCAGCGTTGTGTCCGTGAACTTCCAGGGTTTGCATTAAAAAGTGACAGAACATCAGAGTGCCAGAAGCTTCTCATATTGTGGCCCTGAAGGTAAAAGCAAAAGAAACTGTGCTTGTTCTGTGTTTGGGAACACTGTCCAAACCTTCTGCAAAACTCTTGTGACATGAAAGAGATCTTAAAGAGATGGGTTGGGATTTTGAACATGGACTAAATACAATTAAGAGATGCTAAGGAGTATAGACTTGGTGCTTTGTCTTGCATGTTTTCATGATGTTTCTTCTGCAGTTTCTAAAAACTAGAAAGAGGTATTCTGTCCAATCCAATTTCTAGTTGATTAGTTGATGATATGTTAAGAATTCAGTTTGCCTTTATTTCCTTTTCCTTGTCCTGTGCAATCCAGTGTC
Source organism: Myiozetetes cayanensis (assembly GCF_022539395.1). Lineage (NCBI taxonomy): Eukaryota > Metazoa > Chordata > Aves > Passeriformes > Tyrannidae > Myiozetetes > Myiozetetes cayanensis. The sequence goes on from NW_026087270.1 coordinate 7,807,416, forward strand.
TCACAAATGACATTGTATTAAACATCTCTACTCAGCTCCAATAAACACCTGCAGTAAAAGACCGGAATATACAGGAAATTATCAGCTTCATTTCTGGCAGTACTTCCTCTGAATTTGTGAAAATTTAGGTCAGAATACTGTTTTAGAAGGTGAGAAAAGTTCTTCAGGTTACACAATAGCTTTGGCAATCAGTAGTAAACCTATCAAAGTGAGAACACAAGTCTCCATCCTGAATATCAGGTTAGGAGCAAACTGAGTATCTTTCTCTTGAGAAATACGTTTTTGAGAGGGATCAATTTACCTTAGAATACAAGCACGTGAAATAAAAGAATGGGGGATATGATTTTTATTATTTTCGACATTTCTAAGGTGAACACTGAGATTTTACTTAATCCCAAATTAGCAATTGCTAATTCAATCACATGTTTTTTTGTTCAATCCTGGAAAAACTTGAAACAACCGCCTTGTATCTAGGCCTTCACACACTTGAGTATAGAATCATTTTCATACTAAGGACATTTAAAAATGAATTTTAATTATTATGATGGACTAGAACTCTGCCAAGTCACTTAGCAGTTGAAGTTTTCATAACTAAGCAATTAGCATTTAAAATTTTAAGTGATAAGTGCTTAACTGCATTCTGGAATGGTGGGTTGGTGATAGGAAAGCCAGGCAGGGTTCTGAGGAATGGCAAGTCCAGAAAAGGGATTTGGTTAAGGCTGTCAGGGAGAAAAGAGCTTCTGAGCTCTACAAGCTTTGCTCATGACTTAGAAATAAAGGCTGGTGGAGCCGAGCTTGGTCAGTAGCAGAACGTGCTAGAGATGGTGCCTGTAGGGAAGAGAAAACAGTGGAGTAATTAGGAAGGCTTGGTTGCCTAGGAGTTGAGTTTAATATGGCCAGAGCTAGAGGTCTAAACACAGGGATCGTGGTACATGGCCCAGTCAGTCCTCTCTCCATCTGGCCTTGGCTGCTGACATCAAGGTGTGCCAAGACATTTACATACCAACATGTAAGCATAGGCAGAAAATGCTGTGGCTGATAGAAAGTGAGGGCTGACTGGAGCTAAGCTTTGCAGCAAGGTTACTTTAGTGATGATTTGACAGTTAGGAAGCTTGGACTAGCAAAACCACAGAACTGAAATAATTCAAGATTTGTCAATAAGGGAAAAGACAAAGGCACTATTGGCTGAATTATGTGTATATTATATGTATATTTGCCTTGAATATTCAAGTAAAAATCTATAAGCCCCCAAAACAGCAAAATAATCTCTCTTTATGTTTTGGAACATGCTGGCTGCACCCAACCCAAATTTCTGTGTATTAGGAGATCAACACAGAGATATGTGTACATGTGCAGGTTATGTTCCTATACATCCCACATATGCAGGTAAAGCATCAGCAACAAGGATTCTGCAGTGAGTGATATAACTGTAGACAATCTCCATTAGAATTTCAAAGGAGCTATTTAGCATTTTTCATATTGGATAGGTTATTTACAGTTCACTATTTAAAAGGAAAAAACATTGAGAAAGGTTTATCTTCTAATAAATCAAAACCATTATGACATCAAGTCACAAAGCCTAAGGGTATAAAGGCAGTTGCAGAAGCTGCCTCTTGCAAATATTATGTATACTATATTATACTGGCTAGCTGAATTAAAACTGTTTCTATGAAGAATTAGAAACAATTAGAAATGAAAAAATGCGATGTGGAAAAAATAGGACGGACAATTTTTTGTTGAGATTCTTGTGCGAATCAAGTTGGAAAACAAGCCATTGAATACACCAACTGATAATTTCTAATGGCATGTTTGAATTTGACATTATATAATGTTGTATGCATGTGCATTCCAATATTATAGCTGAAATAACTATCCTAATGTTTTTATCTGTGAAATTTCATTTTAAAATTTAAATCTCAGTGTTTCAGCTGGTAGCACTGAACACATCAAAATAATGCTGTTAAAACTGAAGTGTTTGGAAAAGCTTCAGAAGACCAAACTATATTATCCCTAACTTTGTATATGGGAAGGATTGTGTTGGCCTCAACATCTAATTCTAACCTCTGGGACTCCAGTAGGCTGCTTGAGGACTTGGTGCTCTATGTGCATATTTACAAGTATCTTTAGCATTTCTTTGTAAAAGGCAAACTGGTAATATTAGAATATATTTATATAATTAAAGAGTAACTCATCTACTTCATAAAACCAGTGTAGACTTAATTCCTTTTTTACCTCAGTCTTTCCACCTTCCTCTTTCTCTTTATTCTCTTTGATGTCTGCAGCTGTTGTCTGACAAATAAGGCCAGCAGCTGCCTGCAGTGCTACTGTTTTACCAGCTGCTAAAGGTCTGTGTTCACCAGGCACTGGCTCCTCTGCCGGCCTGTGGTGCAGAGTGTTTGTCAGCCTGGTGGCACACACAGCCTTCAGCTGACAATTCAGTCTTGTCACGAGCTCTCAACCTGGAAGTACTCAGAGCTTGTGTGCTCATGTTGATTTCCTTGTTAAACAAAGCGTCCGAAGTGTCAGAAGAATGAATTCAAGCACGTTACGCTCCATAACCAAATGACAATATTTCTCTCATTTTGGCTCCTTAATATCATCTTCATCTGAGTGGGAGAGAATGCAGATTGCATGACCCCAGGCAACTTTGTTTCAACATTTGTTATTGGGAAAAGTATGGCTTTCAAAAGATAAAATGTATTTCAAATATCAAATCTCTCCCTGTGCTGAGCTCAATGCTACCTTGATGTATGCATTGTGCACTCTAAGTTGACAGATGTGAAGTACAAGTAAGAGCAGAATTTGACCAGCTAAATTTAACATAATAGAATTACAAATACTGCAAGGGCAAAGGATTTTCTAATTCCAATGAAATGCTACAGTGTGCCTGAATTCTGTTTTCAGATTTAGTCCTAGATGGTCTGGTTGTGGGGCTGCACAGTAGCAAACCAGCAAAGGAGTATCTTTGTTTTGAGGTGGGGATCTTAAATGTACACTGTTTAGAGTGACAGCTACTCTTTCATGTACTGGGAGGACTTTATGTAAGTTTACCCTAATACTTAAGCCTTTTCCCCCCCTTCCTTTCTCAAAGAATTTGAAAACATTCTTATCTCAGAATATATTCAGGAAAGTGTTCAATTTGCTTGAATTATTTAAAGCTATAATAGGAGATTTTTTCTGAATTCTAGGGAGATTTTATTGATGTTAATAAAACCTGTTTTTAACAGTGTTTGCAAATGGGAAGCACATTGTTCAACTGAAACTTTTGCCAGTGACTGGGGCAAAGTTTTATCATAGTGACCCCCCTGTCATGGTCTTGTCTTTGCTACTTGTACCACAGAACACTCACAGAAGTAATTGCAACACGAGATCTTGTACACCAGCGTTTTTTTCAGCAGCTAAATGTAACAAAATAAATTCGTATTTCTGTGCAAAACTCACACAGGAGCATATAGGGAATCTTCCAGTGATGTAACCTATCTTCCAGTGAGAAAACCCTAACAAGCTTTTCTCAATTTCACCAATAGTCAAATTTCCAGGAAAAAAATAAAAAGATAGCAAAATACCTCCTTTGCAACAAAATGGATAGTAGCTTGGTAGTTAGTGATTATCAAGGTGAAATCTCAGGATTTTTCCTTCCTACATGACTTCTTTTCAGAATTTGGTTTTTGTGTGTTACACAACTTCAGTGGAATTGATTCCCTACCAGGACTGGCAGGACAGTAGTAACGAGAGCCTGGGAGCTTCGTGTCTTGTTACCTTAATGAGGGAGAGCTGTGAAGTGAAACAGCAGGAACTTGATTTGAGGAAGCTGCCAGGTTTGAGTTTGGTCAGAAAGGTTGCTGACTGCTCAGGAGCCATGGGATGCCAAGAGATGTGCCAGTGGGCTGGTGAGTGAGTGGGGCTGCTTTGTGGGGGTTTTACCCATGAACCCTTTTACTATGGATTGGGCCACTGAGGCCACTGCTTGCTGACACCAGGTTTAGAGTAAACCCTAAAGGTTTTATCTTTTTGTAAAAGAAAGAATTCTGGGCTCAAGGAAACGCTGCCTAGGATTAGAAAGGTATGAAATTAGTGTTGTGTGTGCTAAAGGAAATGAAAGCTACCTGCATAGCCCTCAGGGGCAACCTCTTATTGCAGGGCATTGTCTTAATTTTATTCTCTTGACTTATACAGCGAGCACCTATATGCTAAAAAAGCAGTATTTTATGTAGGGATCATGCTACCCGGGATGAAAAAACAATATTCCTGAGCACTATGTATTCAGGACCTGGGTGTTTAGGAAAATGCAAGAAGATTGACTAGGTAATGCTTTGAAGTTTTTTCTCCACTGCCTTTATATATGGCTTCTTATGGAAATACCATCTTCTTCTGTGAGAAAAAGTGTACTATGCTGTCACCCCTGACTGCATTGGGCACTGTACATCCAGTGGGAAAACCTGCAAGAGAATCCTTGTTTTGTCACTGACTTAGGGCATGGAGCCTTTATTTGTGCAAGTGTCTTCCCTTCTCTGACCCTCCTCATTTCTTTACAGTAAACTAACTGTAAAGCACTGTTTAACATCATGTTGCTGTTTAACACAAGTTTGCTCTGCTTTTTCAAGAGGGTCTATTACCTGTGCTTTAGTTCTCTGTTAAGATCAGTATTTGGGTTTTTTTCAGCTCTGAACACAAGTGGAGGGAGTTCCCTTTTATCTACTAGATATACCATAAAAAATACCGGTAGGGCACTGTATGGTCCTGGCACGTGCTTTGCTTTGGTACTGAAATACAACTAAGAATAAATCACTGGTGCAACTCACTAACATGAAAATATGAGTGTTGTACCTTGGAGAACAAGTATTCCTGACAACAAATACTGTGTTTGGCTATTAATTACCCTAATTTAAAGAGAAGAGCAAAAAAAAAAAGAGTGGAGGAAAAAATTGTAAAATAAGGTTGTCCCTGTACTAAGACCAGACATTCAGCTGTTATAAATTGGCAATGATCCACTGGCTTCCACACAGCTATGCTGATCATGCCAGCTGAAGGGCTGACCCTGAATGTTATCAAAGTTTTCTTGGAGGTGGTAGGAAAATAAATCCTTTACAATTTCCTCTTTAAGAACTCAGGATTTCCGTTTTTATAACTGCAAACTTTCAGAATGAAATGTGGAGCACAGAGACAGGCAACACCACACTGACTGTATTTGATTAGGGTAATCCTTTTTTTCCTTCTATGTGGTTACTACAGCCAAGCAATTATTTATCATACTATCAATTGCTTGAAGCACTGTAGACTACAGGTTAAATATTCTTATGTCAGTGTGAGCTTCTGCTCCAAGGTCTCATTGAAATCTAATGACTTTCATCTTCAAAAGAAATTTTAATGAGCTCAGAGTATCTACCCTTCTGTTTTAATTGTTGTACTTTGTACACTTCACATTCTGCAGATCAAACCCACCTATTTTTCTTTTTTTTTTTTTTTTTTCACCTGAAAATAATGTTGACAAGCTCTTTCCGGAGCTCTCTTCTTCTGTCCACTTTTTATTGGTTATATTCATGTAAGATATAAATCCAGAAACATGCAACACATGCACATTTAAGAGCTGTAACAGATCTAGTACTTACCATTGAAGAACGTAACATGTGCCAGCCACTGTTACTTTGATTAGCCTGAAATCAGAGATGTCTCAGATGGTGGTGTCTGTAACAGTCAAATAAACCTATTAAATAAGTGGTGGTAAATGCATTTGGTATGAGTACCAAAACTTCTCCTGGACTACATGTGGAACAAAAGCTCAAAAAGAGGTATTTCTGTGCCTCTCTATATAGGCAGCTACATATATAGTGTTGTCCTGTTCTTTTCTCTTTGTGGGCCTGCTGTGTGCATGTCTCAGGTGCCATTTGTTCAGTCCCATCGGCATCTTCACACATTCTTGTGTTTTCATAATCCCCTTTTTGCTATGAGCATCCTTCTTTCACTCATCCTCATAAATATTAATTACTGTGGTCTGGTTGAAATAAATACAGTTAGACAGCTTTTCAAGTGGAAAGTTATCGGGTTGTTTCTAAGAAGCTGTAGTCTTGAATTCAAAGTTCTGCTCAATATTTAGAATGTAAAGGAAATGGGTGTGGCCTGGGACTGGCTGCCAGCAATTGTAGGGGTTGTAGCTCTCTCAAGTATCTGACCTTAATTAAGTTTTCAATGCTCTTAACAGGCAAGATTTGATTTGTTCTGTTCCACTAGGCCTTTAGAGAAAATTGTGTCCCACTCTGTTTCTTATAAAATTCTATAATTTATGGCGTTTTAGTACCTTGCATCTAAGTGTGAAACTTTTCTGTGTCAAAGAGAGTGAGCCTGGTAATTCCTTGGCATTGCATGATAGGCTGAATGAATACAAACTGAGGGATTCTTTGATCAGTTCTACAGATCTAGAATTTATTTCTTATTCTGCTCACCTGGTTGTACAGCAGGTGACAGTGCAGAGAGCCATGCAATACTGCTCCAATTACAGCAGCTAGCAGGCTGTTAAAAATGATGGTCTCCGCTCCGTGCTAAAGGTGGGCCACCATCAAATCTAGGTACAAGCTGTTAATATGTATTAGCAAAAGTTCAACATTAATGTTTTGACACAGCTTTTGTTACTGCATGAAACCTTCTTGGATGAGTTTAGTATGTGCTTGATTATGGGAAATGAGGAATGCAGCACAAAAATATTCTGCTTACATTTTAAAAATGTATAAAGTGCATCCATTGTGGAAGATGGAATTGGATGTATATTGCACTCAAGAATGGTGCAGACCCTTGAAGCTCTGCAAAATCTACATGGTGTTTAGAATAAGTATCAAGTCTGTTTTCAAGATTACTGAAGTAAAGCAGTGAGACACAGATCTAGATCTGATCTAAGTATTCAATTGTTTTTAAAATTATTTTTAGAAAAGAAATTACAAACTAGTAGTTGTGCTCATCTCCTTATATGATGCTCCGGGTTTAGAACTCGGTTACCAGTTATTAAGGAATTTTCAAAATTTCCCTTTTTTAGCTACTAATTTACTGTCAGCCATCCAAAGACAGATTCATAGGATATAAATGAAATGCTATAATTATACAAGGGAGTGGGTCACTGACCTCTGGATTGCAATATCTTGTCTCTTTTGTCCTTTCCTTATACCACCCAGTCTACAGGATGAAATTGCATCTTTTTCTTCGGTTGTCTCAAGAATGAGGTGGTATTGGAAACTAGTGAGGCATGGCACAATGTAGGTGTTCATAGCTTGCAATAATTTACCCATTTTCATTTTGTTTGATTTTATTAACACCTGTGTCTCCAGGGAACACAGGGAGCAGGGGAGGAAAGGAGAGAATACTTCAGCAATAATCTAATGATCTGCACTTACTCTCCCCCCCAGCTCTGCTGTTATGTCAAATGTCAAGATACCTCACAGCCAAGCAATTTATAATACAAAATGCGTATCTATAAAGGAAGAGGTGCAGATGGTAGAAAGCTGTGTGTCATGCCATACACACGTACATGGAGGACAGCAAGGGAGTCATTAAAAATATGGATTTCTTTTGTAATGCAGTGGCTGTTTGTCAGCTGGTGTAATTGTCATACATCAATGGAACCACTCAGAAATATAACATCTGAGGAATTAGTCACTTAATGGAAGTTAATCAAAATTCTTTATAGAAGAGTGATGAATTCTTGAACAAAACTTGGAGACAAAGGAAAAAGTATATAAGGAAATATGGGATTGCAATCTGCTGAAATTTCATCTGGGTGTTATTTTCTGGAGTATTTCTGAAGATGTTGGTATTCTAGGCAGTAGAAGACAAAGATTTGCTATCAAGTTAGCCAAAGCATTCTGAGATTTGAGAAGTTACAGTAGGGTTCAGTTACTGACCTGATTTAAACATAATCAAGTTCAACTGCAAACTTTTCAAGTCAGAATCCTAAAAGTTTTGTTAGTGTCATTTCCTTTTCTCCTTTTTGGTTAGAAAACTTTTTCAGTACAGTATAAACAGAGCATTACATTGACTTAACTGTCAGTATTTTATTTTTTGTAATATTTTAAAATGAAATAAATCTGAACAGAGTACTATGGCATTATCCCTATTTTGCTCATAAGTGTGATTAATTAATCTTGTTTTTTTAACAAAGTTACTTTTTTCTTTGCTATTAAATAAATCATATGTGAATTTTCCATATTCAGGGAAATGTTGTATATTTAACAAAGCTTTTCTTAAAAATCCTATTTGCATTTCATTTCTAAATATGGTTTCCTGTGTATTGTATTAAACTTCTGCCACATTATAAAACCAGAAGGCATAAAATAGCTCAGATTTATAATCTCTTTTAATAGGAACTTAATATCTGCAAAATCTGACTGTGGTAATGTAACTATTGTGGTTATGTGCTCTGATCTTTCAGATATGAAAGATCAGTATGTTCACAATCTCAATGGGAGGTTTTGTTATTTTCTTTGTTCTCCTGTGATTCATATATGTGGGAATCTGGTGAGAAGAAGGAATTGAGAGAAAAGGAGGGGTAAGAAGTGCAAAAAAATACACAGATATTTCCTTCTCATCACCTGCCTTGTCCTAGGAGAAACTGAAAGTAAAACAATTTTTAAGGTAGTGGTATTCCAGGAGTTTAAAGTGTGGAAAGAACAAATCAAGCCTACTGCCCAGTGCTCCTTTCTGACTCTTTATAAACATTCTCATTGATTTTTAACTCTTTGGGTACAGGACTAGAGAAGGTAGCACTGTTGAGTTTGGTATTTAGCGAAACAGAAGGTTGTTGTAATGTCTTATTCTGCAGGCACCACTTCCTAATAAGAAAGAATGCTCAAGATGCAAAATACTACATCAGTAAAAGCATACTGAAATAGAAGGTATAGAGTGAGGTCTAAAATAGTGGGTTGCACACTAAGAGAAAGCTAAATTTAAACAATATAAGTAAATTGAAAAGCCTGTATTCTCTTTTGAGCAACTTGGGCTTTGAGGTCTTAGGACTCTGAATCCTAAAGCACAGCACATAAGGGTGTGCTGCTCTGCAAAGAATCTCTGAGCTAACCTGGGATAACCCACCTCTGCAGTCAGAAGCAAGGGAGCAAGGTGATACTGCACTTTTATTGCATTCACTTTGAGGAGCTTTCTGGTGCCGGAGCTGCTGTTTCTGAATGCACACCTGAGCTGAGGTTTCTGAATGCACACCTGCAGCATAGAGGTGGCAGCTCATTTAGAGTTACCACAAGTATTTATATACATGGCAATACATCAGAGTAATCAACCTTATCAGATCTGTGGTTTAACATGCCTATGAATCATTGGTTTCACTCAGTTGATTTTTTTTAATAATCGGGCTTTTTAATTATAATTGAACATGACTTAGGTTTTAAACAAAACATTATTTCAGACTTAAAAGATCAAATAGATTTCCCCCTGAAAATATCGCCTGGTCAAGAAAAAAAGAAAGCTGCTGTTGTTTGTGGGATTAAATTCAATCTTTTGATTTTTCTCAGTTGAGTGAGGGGAATATGGGTAAAGAGAAAGACAAAAGGTTGTGCAACAGCAAAAAGAAAACCACAACAGAACATCAGAAAAATGAAAAATAAAGGCATATTCACATGGTTACTGGGATTTGCTATGACTGTCAGTTCTCTTAAACACAGGTTTTGTTGTAAGATACCAGTTTTGTAGCAGGCAGCACGAACCGTGCCAGTCCAGTATTGCTTTAGTGCTGGAGGGCCAAAGTTCTGGGAAGAGTGAAAGGTGGTCAGCAGCTGTATGAGCAGGCAAACTCGGATGTTATCTTCATCCTCTGTCTTGATCTCAGTCGATCATCTGTCACATGTTGTTGCTGTGTAAATGTGTGAGAGTGAAACGAAGTCAGTGGCCTGGCCCCACGTTCACTAAAGAACCAGAGCCACATGGTGTGCAGGTGGGCAGTAGAGTTGCCCTGGCAATGTAGGAGGGAGAGGAGCATGTTAACAGATTCCAGAATTTACATCCACGTGTGTATGTGCCCATACTGTTACTTTTTACATGTTGGTAACTGTTTAGTATTTCTGAATTCCATCTACTCTACACTGAAGCTGACTTCTCCTTCTGCAAGTGAAATGAGTAACAACACAAATTGCAATTGTCAGTGGATGCTAGCTTGAAAAATTATTCATACACAGTGTTCTGGCCATCTGTGTGCTAACATCTGGATGGAGAGCAGTTTATTCCCTCATGGAATGGTGCTTCTGTCCATCTAGTTGACTTAACTAAAACTGCAGTCTGCCTTTGGTGAAGAACTGCATGTAATAAAATGTTACGGGGTTTGTCTTTTCCTTTCCCCGTTGTACATGTCTTTGAAACAAATCAAGATCCCCAAGGAACCTTGATCAGAGGATTATTGGGAGTGTTTAAAGGTGAGCAATTGCTGTGCAGGACTAGGAAACAAACTGAGGTTACAAAGAAAAAGTCAGCAATGGAACCCCTCTGACCCAAACTGCATCTTGCTGAGTGAGGTGAGATGCTGAACAACACCTCCTTCTCTAGAGATAAGGGCAAAATAATGTTGCATTCATCCTCCTGAGCAATGCTTCCACTTGCTCTTATATCAGAATCCCCAGGACATCAAAAAAAGCAAAAAGCATGAAATCTCACCAGAGCCATAAGCCTCTCCTCACCTCTCCCATCCACTGTTACTGTAAACAGACATCAGATCCAGATGGCTTCTGTGGTAGTCTCTGAGAGGTATTGGCCACAAGGTTTCAAGAGAACAAAACTTTTTGTTGTCATTCCTTAAGAATTTCCGGTTGGGAGAAACAAAACAATGTGAGGCTTGGAGTTCAACAAATCATTGCAAGAAACCAGTCGGTGCATTTTGCCCTGATTGCCCCTGCTGGTGGCTTGTGCTCCCTTTTTTTCCATACTGTCATCAAATACTATTACTAAGTATGCTTATATCCACCTAATAACCTTGTTGCAGTTGTTCCAGGACTGGTGGCACATGATGGAACCTCACAATAACTAGTCTGGAAATAAGAACAGGCTCTTTTTTTGGGCAGCTTGGCAGTAACATTTAAGATACTGTAGTTGCCTGTGGCTGTTCCTTATTTCTACCTATGCCTACCATAACCATTTCTTCTTTCCAAAATCCTGACTCTTTGATTTTAAGAAAGGCAACTTTGGTAAGTGCTGGGGGTGTCTGGCATATCTGAGGTCAGTGAAGTAGCCACAGGATAATTCCAAAGATCTAATTTGGAGATGGAAATAGCAGGAAAAATGGAGCTCATATGGAAAGGATTGTTTCAGTAGTGCTCTTGGAATTCTGTTCAAGAAGGTGCCTTCTGAAGGTGTGGCTTAGAGTCAATGACTGATCTCTTGGTCTGGTAACTAGGAAAACTTCCTCAGTCATCTCTGTGTTAGACATCCTGCAAGCTTTTCAATAGCATATTGAGATTCATCAGCATTAATGGTTAATTTCCTGTACACTCAGAAGAAAATTCTTTGCTAAAATCACTCTTTTTTTCATCTCCCCACGCCCCCTCCATACAATTCACTGCACCACTTTGATCTACTCTGAAACTCACAGGTTTTGTCAAATACCTCTCATTCACTTCACTAATGTGTGCAACCACAGCAAACATTTGCCCAAATAGCCACAGGTATGCAATTTTGCAAGCTTGTATGCAAATTATTTAGCTGTGATTTTCCTGTGTGCAGAGGTAATAGCTGTAGCTTTTGCCTAAGGTCTTTTTTTTAACAGTAAAATATTCACACCTGAAGAATGGGATGCCATCCAGAGGGACCTTGAGAAGTGGAACCATGAGATTTAATAAACCATGGGTAGTTTGAAGACCCCATTGTTTCCCTCAGCAAAGAATTATGTGATGAAATCAGTACAAACTGACTTCAGCTTGAATTAAAAGCTCCCTTACAGGGAAGGGCAGAGAAACATCTCGAGTTTATTTTCGTTGAGGGCACTTCACTCTTTTATAGTTTGTTCTTTAAAGCTACTCTAGGTGCTAAAGTAGATCAGTATTCAATTTTTCTACAAATCCTACAAACCTGTCTACAAAGATTTAGGGTCTCTTCTTCCAAGAACAGTGACATTTTTTATATCCTCCCAAAATCTGAACATCACGCAGCTACTTCATACTGCACTTTAAAACACAATGGAAATAATTTAGTCAAATAGAACACACTTATCTGTGTCTTGTTTTTGATTAGGACATGAGGGTTAACAGCTTGGTAAATAGGCTGTGGTCAGCTGGGCCAGTAGTGGCTACAGAAATTCAAACCTTTAATCTTATACCTTACCTGAATGTGTTTACTTATATTACAAATAATTCCATGCATTTGCTTATGTTACAAATATCTTCATACTACACAGGGAAAATACTTCAGTTCAAAACCTGGGGAGAATCTCAATGTACCACATCCTCTGTGCCACTTTCTGAAAAATTACTCTTTTCTGAGTGCTGCTTCCCAATACTGTGCAGAAGACTTCCTCCTTGAGGAGGAGGCCCTTGGGGGATGTGCAATAAATACGAAAAAGCTCTAGTTACTGGAACAAATTTGTAGTCTCATCCAGTATAACTGATACCAGTGGAGCCAGATTTTGAAATGATCGCTGCAAGAGATCTTTTCAGCTGAGATGCTGCAACCCGATCTTTTCAGGAGCTCGGTGGCTGTGCCATGAAATCCACCCCAGTGGGCACTGACCCACTGCCACGGCACAAAGCTTTTCATCGATGCGTTTGCATACAAGTGATGGCTGACTCCGCCAGCTGTACTGCCCACATGCGTGCCCTAACCCTGTTTTAGCATGCTAAGTTCCTTATGGCTTCATTCTTTCTCAAAGCAATACAGTTTCTATTCCTCACTTCACACTGGTGTTGTTCTGTGCAGCCTCTGATCTGCTTAAACAGCCCAGTGTAGCCATGACTAACAAACCATTTGCATTCAGAGCACCAGCTTCAGGGGAAAGACACATGCTGGCTATCAAGGGATTTGAACACAGAACAAAGTACATACACTCAACCTGTTTTAAATAAATAATCTTCCTTGCTTTAAAGAAGTTTGAAGCACTGAGCTGTGGTTTGTTCTGAAAGGTCCTTCTCCAACATGCTGAGTTGTTTCTTTCAGTTTAAGCAACCACCTCCTTCCTAGCAGCTAGAGTAATCAATAACCTGAATTCAGACTACTGAGAGTGCTGATTTAAGTGGGTGAGAGAGAGAGGAGTGAGTTTAGTTCCATAGCATTCCTGGTTTGTGTGTGTGTTTTGTATTTATAAACAGAGATGACCTTTGTAATTTTTAGTGATAATTTTTTTTTCCATCTGAATAAACAACTTCCTATCCGTCTGATCAAATCCATCATTTGGGACATATTCCATATTGTTCTGCAGGTTAGTCATACATAATCAAGCACATTAACACCTATTCAGCTTCCCTTGTTCACCTTCATAATACTTTGGAAATGATACTGATGTAAAAAGAAGTGGGGTTTGGCCTCTTTCATGGGAAGTTTTATTGACTGAGTAAAGGGTCACTCTTTAAGCCCTTCGACATTCCTTGTATTCTTATTGGCAGAATCTCACAGGTAGACCAAATTTGTTGGCTATGTATACCAAAAACTCCTGTTAAAGCCAATGGAAAGTCAAGTTTGGGGTTCTTTTGTTTGTTTGTTTTTCCAATGAGGAAAATGTTCTCTGGATCAAAATTATTACTGAGATCAGTGAAAAAATTGGTTTTGTGACTTCAAATGTGATTCATTTGAGTCTCTTAACGTGTACACACCAGGCTGCTGTTCATTGCTTTAATGCTCTGTTGTATTTTTTAAGGCATGAAATTTGCCTAAGAAAAATTGGCTGAGATAACTTTAGATAAACAAATTTTAGACAGACAAAAACAGAAGTACTGTACTTAACTTCACACATGGCATTGCCAACAAAGTACTCAGTAGAGATTGAGCCTGAAATGTATATGGAAGTTCTGGATGCTGAAGGTTGTGTTTTATGAATACAGTACATTAATTGATAGATATGAAGTAACAATCAAAATGTAAATAGAACTTGGTTTACATTAAAGCCTAAGTTTGCTGTATAGATATATTATATATGCTTTTAGAATGCTGAACTCAATTTCAAAGTACATCTTTAATTCATGAATTGTTGAAATTAATTCCATTTGTGACTTAAAAAACATTGTGATTAAAAATTACGTTTTTTCTGAGCTGAACAAACTTCATAATTTCACATTATTCCTGTACTGAAAGCTGAACCTCTTGCTTGTTCTGAAAGCATTGCAACCCTTTTTAGTAGTGTGAAGTAATGTTCAGTTGACCAGTTACTTTCACTGTGACAGCTGCACCTTTAGTGGATTCTCATGAACCTAGCTTAGGTAAAAGGCAATATTTCATTATTGTTATTGATATATGCTTCACATATTTAAAGAACCACATTCAGAGGGACATGTTGTATTTTTTCTAGTTATACATTTATGGCTTGTGGATGATAGTTACACAGCGGGACAGAACTCCTAAGCTGCTCTGCCTTCCACTAATTGAGTGCAGGAAAGAGCACCTATATCAGTTGGATATTTTTACCCTTTACCTTTCTGTTGAACTGTTCTAGAGGTCTCATTCTTTTGGGTGCACAAAATGTAATCATCTGCAGAACCTTAGGTAAATTTTCTCCTCCCCAGATGCCCTGACAGTTGACGAACGTTGAAGGTGGATAGGGCAGCTACTCTTTGAGCTATTGAAGAAACTCCTTTGGGAAAGGCATGGCAAGAGTCCTGCGGGTAGAAGCAAATGAGGAATTTAGGAAAATCTGAAACTAGGGGCAGGATTGTCGAAGTTGGTAATTGGGCAAACTGAGTTGATTTTCACTGGAAGTAGAAGTTGCCTTTAGTAAGGTGTTACCAAATCCTGGATGCACTGATGAATGTATCTAGAACAGTAGTGAAAGTGTCCATTTGGGTTTGGGAAGAGTCAGTGCATTAGGTTAGATTAGATAAGGAAGAAAATCTTCACTGCAAGGGTGGTGAGGCACTAGAACAGATTGCCCAAAGAATTTGTGGGTGTCCCATTCCTGGAATTGCTGAAGGACAGGTTAGATGGAGCAACCTGGTCTAGTGAAAAGTGTCCCTGCAGTGATAGTTTAACATGAGCAGTCTCAGCACAGAGATGAGTGAGTGGGTGGCCACTTCTCATCTCTGATGGAAGGTTCTCTTGGGGGTAGGTTTATGTGATGACCTACAAACCTCCAATTCAGGAGGCAATTAGGTGACTGTCTGGATTATGCCCTTTTATTCTAGGGCAGCAATCAGTTAATAACCCATCTACTAACACGTGAGAGATGCATACCCTTTCCCCTCATTTGCAGCCTGTATTACATGTGTTATTCAAAAAACAAATATTTACAGTCAGATCAATGCATGAGCCTTAAGCACATTACTGGGATATTTACCCCAGGCTGGTATTTTTTATATTCTGAAAGCTAACTGACCACTACCAAAATAATTTAAAAATGCTAAAATTATCTCAAAAATTCATGTGGGAAAACTTTAAATAATAAATGCTTATTTTGTAGCTAAGCATACTGTTACTAATGGCTACATTTAGTGATGGAGACTATAAACTGTAAATCATACCAGTGTTTCCCATGGCAGAGCAAGCTGCAATCGTGATCTGACAGTACCCTTTGACCTCTCTAAGGAAGGCATAGTGGGAAGTATGTGAGGACATTATGCTTGATTAGTCTCTCCCTAGTTTGCCTGGGTGGGAAGATAATTGAAAACACAATGGACTTTGGAAATTGAAGGTTCTGAAATGCACTTTGCAAACACATGCAATTTTAAATCTTTAATGTGTCATCTATATCAGCAGTGGACATTGTCTTCATTACATAAATACAATTCTTCTGCTAATACGGTGCAAATAGGGGTTAGGCAGCATCTGCAGCTATTGTAATTCACACTTCAAACAGCAGCATCCGTTTTATGTTCTTAAGTTCTGAGAATTAAAAAAGAGCTTGGAACAGAAGAACTGATTGGTTGGTTGATTTCACATTCACTGATTTACGGCATTAAAGAAGTTATGTCCACTAAGTGATCTTATTAAAAACAAACAAGCAAAACAAAACAAAAAACCACTATAGCCTATACTTGAGGAAAATCAGGAACTGGGAACAGAAGGAATTTGGTTTAGCTATTTTAATACACTGCATCTATAAGCTAGTACCAAGACTATTATTCTGGATGTTTTCTGGTCTGTTGAGTCCTAATGTAGCTAATCTCCAACAGATAGTGCTGCCCAGGGTTCCTGTAAAACAATCATCTGCAAACATATTTATTAACCTTTATTATTTAGTTTTCTGCAAAGTGCAGGCCACCCTGCTGAACAGTCTGCAGCATTTATTTACAATGCTGACTCCTATTAGATATCATTAGGTACATAATAATTATAATAATTATGTGCATTGCTTAGGCTACCCTGCTAAATAACAACCACTTTTATTCAGAAGTCATAATTGCAGCAGCTAGATTTAAAATGAAATCTAATTAGATTTCAGTTCCCCCCCTTTCACACATAATCTATATCCACTGTATAGTGATGAAATCTGTCCAGCAAACACTAATTCATTTAGCCTGAAGAAGTGTTATCTCTATGGTCTGTTAGGTAAAATTTACAAAACAGTAAATGTTTTGTCAAAACAAACAGAATTGTTGGAGTAGAACTTCAGAGATTTCGTGTGTGTTTTTGAAGAAGGCATAATGCTTTTTTCCAGAGCTATCTCAGTGTTAACCATATTGGGGTTATGCAGCCATAGCTGCATAATTGAATGAACGTTAATGAACATAGTAATTCTGTAACGTGATAGTGGAATATAACCTTGAACTTAACTGTTTCCTGAGTTTTGCAAATTTGAATTTGATCATAAGTGAAGCTGTAGTCTTCCCTGTGTGAAACTGAGAAAGTCCCCATATCTCTTGAGCAGGGAAAGGTGGAAACACAAACTTTCGAGATGAAGGAAGTGTGGAAGTGAAATAATCTTTAAAACTACATGATTCATTTACTAAACTTGTTTTCTTTCAAAGGACAGAGCCAAGAATAGCTGATACCTTCTTGACATTAAACATTTTCCCTGGTACCTGATTCCATCTTCACATGTTTATAATCTTTTTGCATGGCAATAGCTGACACTGATCTTGTTTAACCTATGACATTGAGCATTTCACTGTATAAGAAGTCTCCTTAAATGATTGTAGTAAAAGTTTTGAAACCTTGAATTCAGCTAGGAAGGCAAAAAAGTGAGTGGAGTGATCAAGGAATAATAAAGAACAGATTCAGTTCTGAACATGTAACAGGTTAGTATTTCACAGGTCAGAATTTTTTTCCATGAAGTGTTTTGGAAAAGGGAGCAGGTTCTTTCAAGAAGGCTGCAAGTGAATTTGAGTTCCCCTAACAAGTTGTTCAGCGGCAGCTTTTTTCCGGGTAGTCTAAACGTAGCTGGAAACAGCTGGCAGTGCAGTAAGACCTGTGCTTGCATATTTGAAAACTGTAGGCTCTACTGCTTGGTCCAGTGTGGGAAGGGGGGTAGGAGTTTTCATACCAGTCCTGAGGATGTTTCCAGTCTGAAATCTGTTTAGGGTGTTCTGCTGGGGCAAGAGGCTGGCCCACAGCAACCTCGACCTCTCCTGGAGTTCCTCAATCCGCACTCCAAAGCAGCCTGCTACTTCCCAAACACTGAGCTAATTATGCACAGCCAAATCCAATTCCAAAACCATTTCTTCCTCTTTCCACAAGCCCCTGTGCTCCTTTCAGCTCTGCCTACCTTTCTGCCATGGATTTCCACCCACTTTGGATACCTAAATTTGAGGTTTTGAACTTGAAAACCTCTCTGATGACTGCCTGAATTTAGCAACTTCCAGACTATGTAGGTCCTGTGGTGACATACTGTAAGTGGCAACATTTTGCAAGTGGCAGCATTTTGCCTGACCATCTTTGATTACTGTACTGTGTTATGCACCTTGAGTATCATCTTCACGTAGTTTCTGCTCAGTAGAGGGAAGTTATAATTTTCCGCTGCAAAACTGTTTAGACTCATGATTTCCTTAGTTGTCCAAACAGTGCTGACCTCTGTGTCATAACAATTAGAGTGCTACTAGGTTAATTCTGGCCTATAACCATTAATTCTAGGCTATGATGTCTCTATATCCCTTATCTGGGGGTAAAGCCTATCCTTCCTTACCCCTTCAAAGAGGTGCTGAAAAGGTTGCAATTGGTCAGTCTGTGGGCTATGTTGAGTACACACCTCCTGGAACATTTTGGTCTATCTTTTCACTATAACTGTCATCTACAGCAATCATACCAGATCTGACTTAAAACTACATTGGTTGCTTTCTGCTAGGAATCCTATTGCAGGGATAACTAGGTTAGTATGGCTGATCTAAAAGAAAATTACTTGATTGCTGTGGTTGCAATGGAAACACAGGGCCATATAAGCACACAAAAACATGTACATGTATACACACACACACAAACATACATATATATATATGTGTGTGTGTGTCCTCTGAGAGACTGCCATCAAAAGTTTTCAGCTAGAATTTTAGAACCTTTCCCCCTGGCATATAATTGAAACACTGACATCAACTCTTCATGTAAGATTTCCAGTTCTGTGCTTTATTCTGGTTGGCCAGTTCTCTTATCCCTTAGTGAGTCTGAGCATGCACAGCTATTTAATGCATGTGTATATCCACAGGCATTTCATTTGTCTCCGTTGGACTAACTGAGATGTATTCATCCAGAAAAACGTGGGTGACCAGTATTGACAGGCATAAGATATTAGGAAGGGTTCAAAAGTAAATCTGCTTCAGGAGTTTTGGAAAAGGAACCAAGAGACTTTGAATATCTTGAAAGTTCAGATTATTATTACTCTGCAGTGCAACGCTGTGTACTGGTATCTTTGGTCTTGTGGCACTAGTGATACTTTCTTTTTCCTCCCAGGTGATGAATCAGAGGTTATGGGCACCTGAAGTTACCTGAAAAGGTTTTATTGACTGTGATAGAAATTAATATTGTAGGCTGACATGGACCAAAGTCTTGATACCTGTACCCATCAGATATGAACATTCATATCTAACTGAGGTGGACATTTAGCTTTTGAGGCCACCTGTAAATCTCTGATGTTTATGGATCTTTGAAATATGTTGTTCTGAATCCTCACTTATTGTTATCAGTGGCATTCCAGATGTGGCTACACAAGTGGAACAGGTTGTGGTGTCTGTCTGTGCAGGTTTTTAAGAATCAGCTGCAGAAAGGCATGCCTGTTCATTTCTGACAGCAGTCCTTGCCTGAATGGGAGGTTGGACTAACTAACCTCCAGTGTTCCCTACCAACTGACACTCCTATGGCTTCATGATTGTCTGCAAAATAATGCTAATTATTTTGTATGGAGTATGATTTCTATAAATTGACTAAAAGCTTCAAATTGCGTGCAACAGTTTGGGTGTTTGTCATGAGCTTTATGAGATAAATCAGTCAGAATACCAAGGCAGATCTGCATTTTGGCCATGAAATGTCAGACTAAGAGTTTCTAAGTGATATGAACTTTGGAAAATCTGCACTAATTAGTTAACCTTAGCTGGCTTTCAATTTCAGTGCTGGCCTTTCCTGGTTGTACTTGTTTGTTTGCTTGGTTTGGGAACTCCCATCAGGAAAGGAACAGGACTATATTGATTTTAAAAGTACAGATGGATATCCTTGACATGAGGGAATTCATTTAGGTAGAAATGCACTTGAAAAAGCAATATCGTGTTATGTGATCACTCTTAATTTACATTCAAATGAATATAATTGTCAGCAGGGAAACCGATTAAGTATCACATATACAATATTATGCAACATTGAATACACAGATAAAAAACAATTCTGAATTTCTAATAAACAATTAAGGATTGTAATTTCTTGCTAATAGTAAATTTGACCAAAGTTGCTACCAAACCCTGATGGGAAGACTTGCATGACTGGGAAATTATAATAGCAGATAATAACTTATTTAGGAAAACCTGAATGAATGAAAAGGAAAGGGTTTGCAGTCTACTTTAATTTATTGAGTTTACTTGTTTCACTGTCATTCATGATTTGAAAATGTATGGTCTCACATAGAAAAGGATCAGTGTAATGGCAGACAAAGCTTGTGATAGGTGACCTCTATAAACAGAAGAACCAAGCAGCTAATCAAGCCTCTGGTTAGAATATCTAGTCAGAATAAATATATTACCAAGATTAAAACTTGCATGGTGACTGCAAATAATAACAATGTTAATAATAGAGATGGAAATTAGGTTAAGGTTTTCTGGTTTTAATAGAAACACTCATAGTTTCAGAATGTTTGAATTTTTTTGTTAAATATCAAGAAAGCAAGGGCAGTAGGATTGTAGGTGGGGTTTGCTGCTGTTGTTTGGAAAGTGAAAATAATTACTAAAAGATATATACAGATATGTAACAAAGGCATTGTGTACAGAAATAAAGCTGAAGATAGGATAGATTTCTGTTGATTACTATAAATTAGGAACTGTAAGAACAGTTTGAACTTTTTATTTTTAACATGCCAAAACCAGAAGATCCTCAGAGTGTGATTTTAGTGTGTTATCTGTAATTAATAAAATCAAGTATAATTATAAATAATGGTACAAATGTTCCATAATATTCTGTCTTTGGGAAAAGCTGCTTTGTGGTTTTGTGTCATACAATACTTATGATAAATTACTATCATTTACTTAACAGAAATCTAGAGGATTATATTATATGCCTACATTGATAAGGGAATCTTCAATCTAAAAATAAATAAGAATTAAATTTAGTAACTGCTGAAATTAGACAAGCTCAGGTGATACGAAATGTAGGTTTCCAAAAAGGAGACATTGAACACTGATAACAGGGACTGTCTAACACTGGAAACATAGAGAGCAGAGTGTGAATATTTTAAAATGTCCTAATTCAACACAAGTGAAGGTCATTCTCATACAACATCTGGCCTACGTTGTGCAGGTGATCGAAATGTTTCATGAAGGCAGCAGGTTTAAGGCTGCATTTGTACTCACAGAGAGTTGAGAAGGGATGTGAAGTCAAAGAGTTGTTCTTTGCAGAATCACAGACTGTCCTCCAGGACAGGTTTCCAAGTTCCTCAGTACCATTTTCCTTAGGGTAGTTGTGCCATGACCTTACTAGAGGGAAGGAACAGTCTTTGTGAAGGCCCAGTAATTTCAGCATAAGCCTTTGTAGACTCCAGGAGGCACCTGGATGAATCCAGGAACAGTGCCTGCCATTGCAGATGCCAGCGTTCCTCAGCCAGTGTAACAGAGGGAATATGAAGCCTTTTTATGGTTAAATCCATCCACTCACTCAAACCTGAGGTGGTTCTATTGTTTGTTTACTGTTGAGGACTTGTCTTGGTGTGAATACCCTCCTCCTTCACCTCCCTCTAATTTTCAAGGTCCCTTGACATTTTTATCTCCAGTCTTTAGGAATCACAGGCTTTCTCTGGGTGGTTTAGGACTCGCAGGTGAACAGAACTGTGAACCTGATGTAGCTGGTGTGGCTACAGTCAGTGGGAGAGGCTGCTGATACAGCAGGAGACAGTCAAAAAAACACGTCTGAGAGAAGCCACAGTGTTAGGCAAGGCTGTCAAAAACAAGGAAAATGAAGGGTGGAAACAATCTCTTGAAGTGTCTGACACTAGTCTTGTTTGAAACTGGAGTAAGTCAGGCTGCCAAAGTGAGCAGTGGTGATGGTGTAAATAAGGTAGAATGGGGTCCAACATCTGACTGGTCAGGTGTTAGTGAGACCCATGAGAGAGACAGTTTTCAGTCCTTTTGCAACCATCGTAAGTTAAGGTGGGATTTCTGTGCCTACATTCAGCAGCAATTCTAAATAGAAAAAATGTCTGGGTAAATCCCTGCAATAGGTTGCTGTGTGCAGAAAGAGTGCTGCTTCCTGATCTTCAGAACGTTCTGGTATAGCTTTATTTGTTAAATATCATGTTTCTTAAGTAAGCAGCACCAGAACATGGCAATTTCTGGAAGCACAAGCAGTCTAGTGTGCTTCCACTGACAAATGTTGGAAAGGGAAGAAATTGCAAGACTGAATGTGGTTTCGTACTTTTTGATATGCTGTTTCTGTATTATGGAACTCTGATCATGGCTGGTATATATCTCCAAATAATTCAATTTTAATAAAGTAAAGTTGGGGAAAACTATCTCAGGAATGCAAATGTTTTTAATAGCATGTGAATAAATACATAATAAGCAGAGGAGCTCAAAGGGCCAGTCCTCTCTCTCCTTGTTTCTATGTCATTATCTGTATAAAAGTGGTAGGACAGTTTTAAAATGGGAACATTTTAAAATAAATATTAACAGTAGAAGCCCAAAGAGAATGTTTCTAGAAATCTCCTAAGCAATACTAACAAGAATTTTTTTGTGATCGTTTGTTAAATCAGCCTAAAGTTTTGTTGTTCACTTGCTTATAGAGGTAACATAAATACTGGAACAAGTCCTGTCATAAGAACGTTTATCTTGATTTTAGAAGCAGTAGAATTAGCTTGGAGTGAACAGCTTGTGGTCCTGCATTTGAATTGCCCCAGGACTTGTATCACTCCAGAGAACTTGTTTTGAACTGTGTCTGGAAATTATTGCATACATTTTCAAATGCTCCTTTATTGAATTATATGCTTCTTCTATGGAACAGATAGTGAAAAGGCATTAATATATATCCCTATATTGTTATATACATTGAATGTATAACTTAATGGCTTACAGAATGTCATTTTCTACAAATACATTTAAAATAGTTCAGTTAAATATTAAAATGGCAGAGGTAAAGCCTGAGTCAAACTGGGTCAAAAAGCAGAGTTAATATTTTCAGCACAACATACTCTGTTATATACAAATTAGTGAAGTACATTTAAAAAAGGAAACTGATCTTGTTTTTTTAGAAATTGGTTCCTGACATCTGGCACTGATGTATTTCACATCAGTGAAACACATATCTTGCTCACCATATTCGTAAGATCTCTGATAAGATATTTACCCTTCAGCAGTGAAACAATACCCTGATCACTGGATAAATATTGGGGTTATAATTTGTCAAACTAAAATGCTACCAAACAAATGAAAAGTCTTTTTTAAATTTCTGTGTATCTCTGCATATGCTGACGCAAAAATCAAAGCAACTTGCGTTGAAATTTAGTCCTTCCTCAGATAGTTATAAGGTACAATGCACTTAATAAAAACCATTGGCAAATAAGCATATTAATGTTCGTGCCTGCACTGTGGGAATTTTGTTCCTCCTCATATTATTGATAAAAAGCAGCCTGACATTTTTACTTCTTTCCTTCAGTGTGGTGCGACAATCACTGAGGAGTGATGCTGCAGTAACACAGGCATTCTGCAAATCCATTTATTTTTGCAAGTGTAGGTACATAAGATCTTATCTGCCTAAGTTTACAAACATTTTCTGAAGCTGATATAAATCATCCCACTGCAGACAGTCTGAGATATGTCTCCCACTTGAAACACTTAGTGATCCGCTATCCACTCAGACTTTAGAAGCAGCAGTTATAGCACTGAGGAAATCAGGTGCTTTTTCTCTTTTAAAGATATGTAACTGATCAGTATCATTTTTTCCCACAAAAGTGACTCAGAGGGATGAAATATATCCACGTTATTTCCTTTTTTTATATACACAGAGTATATCAGGCCTCAAGATACAACAATATTTACAAGCTCATGCTCTTGTTAAGTGGACCATGCTGCCACATAGTGGAAGTCTGATACACCCTGTCTTCACCCATTTTATTAAGTTGCAGGAATATAAAGATGAAATAATGGGGCTTGTTCATTTATGTAATAATTAACGGCACATTTACACTCCTAGCATATCACTGTTGATGTTTACTATTTGATCAAGTATGATGGATGCCTTGTGGTTGCAGATTCAGATTAGCATAATTTCATCACCAAGGGACCCATGAAAAGGTTCAATTATAGAGCAATCTCATTAATACCAGGGCTTGTTAAACTAATAGAAATAGACATCCCAACAGCTCTGATATGTATACGTGTGCTTGGAATATAATTAATGGAAAAGTAACCCCTACCTGAAATGAGCTTGAATGATACAATTACATGATATACTAGACTGACTGAGACAAATGCTGTTAGAATATAGAGAATGTTGTCTTAGCTCTGCTCAGAGAAAAAATATCAGCAAAAATATAAGCAGCCTTTCTTCCAAAACGTTAAAAAAATTTTCTCTGTCTTTAAGTGACACACATACCTTTCTTTTTTATTTTATTATTTTGCCTTTTGATGAAAAACTATTTAACTCATGCTGTCCTTTGATAGGGTAGCATGAGAAACAGTATCTCTCCTCCTACCCTTTATCATTAGCCTCTTCATTTTTAGGCAGCCATTTTTTTCTAGAACTTGGGAGAGAATTTACCTCCAAACGAGAACTGTGGTGAGGAAGTTTGCAGAAGTTCTACTTATTGTAGCTGTGAATGTGAGTGGGCAGCCAGCTCTTGCTTTGGAGGAGCACATTTCAAATTTCTCAGAAAGGAGAATAGAAAACTACTGCAAGTGGCACCTGTCATTCATGCATGACAGGAAGGAGTTTGAAGTCCAAGCAACAATCTTACTCTTGTAGATTTTCTAGTGACAGAAAAATTCTTTCCCTCAGTTTTTTCATCAGTTAAATGCAATAATAGTGAAGCTGTGTGCAGTAACTCTTTTCCCAAAGCTAATTTTTCTTTACCAAGACAATTAAGCATTCCTACAAATTTTTTCATTAAAAAGAAATTTAACATTTGTATTATGATTACAATGTTAAATTTACCTACAAACACACCCCATTTACACTGTGCTATACAACAATATTAGACTGTTGATGATTTGCAGTCACTCTGCTTTGAATTGTTCAGCGCACTGAACACCTTCTGTTGCCAGCTGAGAAGTTATCCACATCCTGCTTCCTCTCATGTCAACAGAGAATCTATCCTAAACATTTAATACAAAATATTCCTTGGACTTTGACAAACCATAGTATTCGGACCAAATACTTTCTGAAAGGTTCCTTGCTAGTGCTAGTAATACCTATTTTAGGAGAGTCGTGCACTAAGAGCTGAATGGCCAGTCTCAAGAGCTCTGGGCTCTCCACTCTTTTAGTCTGTATGCATCAGACTAGTAACTCTATGGGAAGAGAAGTCCATCACTTGCATGGTGCTCTTCAGCAGCAGGTTTGGAGTTATGCAATAGAGAAAGCTGTTAAAATCATGGGACAGGCTGGATGTGACTGTCTTTTTCATAGTATCATACTGGAAGATGCAGATTCCTTTTCCCCCTCAGATTCCTTTTCCCCCTAATCACTGAGAGACTTGATAACAGTGAAGGACATTTGGAACGAGCTTCATATTTATCTCTTGCTCACTTCACAGGGAGCAAGATGGGATGATCCATCCATTCAATGTCCAATAGACCAAGCTTTAGTTTGAGAAATGGTGAACTTCTCAGTGGAGAGCTTCTTGTCTATGCAGGAATTCACTATTCAGAATTCACTAAAGTGTAAATTTGTTAGTTCCATCCAAAGAAGCCCCATGAGCCCATTCTTATTTGACTTGGTTTATACTGCTTAGTAAGGAGTATCAAAAAAACCATGAAAAGCTGCTCTCAAGCAAGAATAAGAGTGTCAACACAGTCATGCATCTAAGAAAACTTTCCCTTTCAGGCAAAGTCTTGTGACACAAGAACTTTGACTCTCAATGGAGGAAAAACTTCCAGATTTTGACACAATCCTTCCCATTATTTCTCCAAATGGCTTTAATTCAGTCTTGCTAGAAAGCCAAAACTGATCTCTGCATAAGAGAACCATGACTAAATGTCATTTAGTTTGAACCTGTGTGAAAATGAGTGTTGGATGGTCACCATAAGCACAAGGTTGTGAACTCAGAGCTCCACCACTGCTCTTCATGTGCCTTGTGTTAAGTTTGGTTTATTTTTCCTGTCTTCCAATGATGTTGATGATTCAGGTCCTTATGCTGAAGTCATTGCTTATGGTATGTAGAGAGTTTAGACAGTATTTAAAACAAACAAAGGAACAAAAAACCCACCCCCTCAAAAAATAACACCACAGAAGAAAAGGTACAAAATCCCTATTTAAATCTAGGACTAATCACTCTTTCACACTAGGAATAGATCTCTGTGTATTAAACTGTAGTAGGACTGTCTCTTTTCAATGGGATTTATTTCTTCACTGACCTCACCAACTGAAATTGGCTTTGGTCGTGCCCTTTGAATGGTGTCTGATGTCCCTACAATGAAGCTCTTAACCAGTTAGTGCTCATAAAAATCTTGCCTGTCTGCAGAATGCTGTAGAAATTGTAAACTGCAGCAGAGTA
Organism: Myiozetetes cayanensis; assembly: GCF_022539395.1. Classification (NCBI taxonomy): domain Eukaryota; kingdom Metazoa; phylum Chordata; class Aves; order Passeriformes; family Tyrannidae; genus Myiozetetes; species Myiozetetes cayanensis. The sequence continues at coordinate 7,833,856 of NW_026087270.1, forward strand.
TGGAAATAAGTATTGTAAGCACGGACAGCATCTGAGGCAAGAACTTTTTGGCAACCATAACTAGCTCCAGTAAAATGGGTCCTGTTCAGAATACAATAACTCTCTAACAATTCATTGTTGAATCCCTCATTTCCTTTGTAGACCTAATTTTTGCTTAAATTAATTTTTATGCTGATGTGTATATGCTCTGATTCCACCACATGATCTTATTAAATCTACAGTGGTGCATTTTTTATCACTTTTTCTTAGTCAATTTTTCTGCAATTTTAAGCAAAATAACACAATTCCAAAAATACTTGAAAGCTCATGAATGACTCATACTGTAGTTCATTGAATACCATAAAATATTCAGTGACTCAGAGTCCTAGCACAAACCAAAGGTCCAAAAAAGACTCTATTGTTCACAAAACAGAGGTACGAAATCTGAAGACTTCTAAATCAGGCATTAGCAGCTATTCCTGCTTTTGCAGTTGACACTTGTCAAAATTCTAGCTAATCCCTGTGTGGATTTTTAAAACAGTGTAATGGAACCTAATAATTTCATGATGAGAAACAGTGTGTTTGCTAGATTAATTTCAATTTGTAACGTTCATTAGTTTCATGCAAGAGTGTAATGATCTGGACTGGAGGAATATATGACACTGGAACACTAGAAACAGTTTTCAAAGCATAAAGCAGCTGTGTTACATAGTTCTTCTGCTTAGAATTACAATAGCAGTGTAGCTCCCTTTCTGAATGATTCAGCTTCCATGTTTTGAACACCAAAAGCTTTTATTCTCTAGGGTGAACTGATCCCTGCATAGTCCAATGATCATGTCTCTGGCTGAGTGGATTAAGTAGGAAATGACTTAGAATACCCTGATCAAGAACTGAGAATATTTGAGGAATGAAGTTCACTCAAGCTTGTTTCCCATCTGAAAACAACACTTTCTATGGATTATGCATAATGTCAGTTATATATATGGGTATCTTTATTCAATTTCATTATTCCTGATCTGAATTTAATCCAATATCACTTTGCACTAGATACATCTACTGATGTGAGTACACCAATATCCATGTAAGGATGCCATAAAAGAAAGAAGAACCAGTCTTTCTGTCATCCTAAAAATGGCATATTTACTTTTGAACACAATGGTATTTTGAAGTGTTGACCTGTTCTGAAATTTTATCATAGTGCTTAGTAAGCCCAGAGACAATTCAGCAGGTGTTTAGGTGGTGGTAACATCTGGTTTGAGCTGAGGTTTTGATAATGAAACAAAAAGGGTGTTGAGATCATGTGGCTGTTTGTTCTTTCTTGGAAGTACCTTTGGAGAAGAACAGATGCATCAAGGTACCTTTTTAAGAGGACTAAGCATAATTGGTATTTGAGGATTTCGTTGCAGGACTGAGGTTCTGCATAAATGTAGTCTCTGGAGCAGATAGAAAATGGTAGATATGAGACTAAGTGGGTATCACAGGAAATAGTAGACTGTAATACTGTATCACTGCACCCAGTAGAGTTAGAAATGTCAGTCTAATAGAGCAGTCGTATTTCTTGTGTGTAGATTTTTAAAATAAAAAATCGGCAGCCTGGTGCAGATGACTTTTAAATGAATCCATAAGCATTGATACATTCCCTTGCCAAGGTACAGTATCATTGATCACAACTGGGGCTCATTGTTATTGAGGTTTCAACAACGTTTGTATTAACAAGTCACCTTTGTGTCGTAAAAAGGCAGAGGGTTGATAGGCATTAAGAAAACAGCTGCATCGTAGCGAGCAGCCAAGAGCACAATGGGTGTCAATAGGAGGTAAAACTACTCCCGCTGAGACAAGTGAAGAAGAAAAATGAAACAGGAGGATTTGTTCCAGCAGCCCTGTCTAATTGTTTATTCCTTTCCCATTCCATCCTAGTCACTTAAGGGCTACGGCTTCTGTCATGTAAAAGGGAAAAACAAAGCTTGGGCTGCTTGGGGTTTCTCTCACTTAAGTGAGTGGGATTTGGGTGCTGGGAAGCTGTGGGCAGGGTGATGGCATGTTACCTTTTCCTGATTAGCTACAAGGCATTTACTTCAGATAAGTGCTGTGTGAGCATATGACCTCATAAGTGGCCCCAACCAAACACTAACAGTCTACTTTGGAGAGGAGATTAGGGTCCACTAATGGTGTCACAGCATGAAATAAGATGCAACATATTAACTGGGGGCGAAGGAGCAGGAGTGGGGTGGGGGGGAAAGCTTGGACTAGAAAAGGGCAGCTTAAAGGTAGAAAAGAACAGTGGTAGCACAGGATATCTGCAGCTCCTGAATATAAGCAGATTTTGTAGGAAATTAGTAACTTAAGACAATACGGTTATTGACTCCCCTGTACCTGGCACCTAAAATTTTGGCTGTCCTGAGCGTACATGGCCAGTGCAGGAAGCCCAGTGCACAGCTCTGCTGTATCTGAGCTCCTGGGAGGGGAGCTGAACTTGCCCCCAGCAGCAGATCCCTGTAGGCTCCACATTGTCCCATGTACCTCTTGGTGCTGTGGGCAGCAGTGCCTTGCTGGATTCACCACGTTGATTCCAGTAGCTTCTAACAGCAGAAAACTGGAACATTTTTATGGCACTTATGTTCAGTGCAAGCTGGCTTGGTCCTACACCCCTCAGAGGCCTGTATTTCTCTTTCATGGTTATATCACAAGTGGTAAAAATGAAAACTTTTTCATCACTGAAGCTACTGTGCCTCCCAGTAAGAAGAAATCAGACATCTCCTATAATCTGCAGAGGGATCTCTCATAATTATGGGACAAATATTGTAAAGAGGGCAAACAGAACAGTTCAAGTCAAAAGCTTGCTGTCAGATGAAATGTATCTGACAAGTTATAATAAATATAATATAATATATCACTAATATTTTATCCAGTTAAGCCAAAGGAGCTGGAGCAACTTTTAACAAATTAGCCAACAATTTTTTTTGTTCAAATATTCTTTCTTGGTTCTAAAATTAGTGAAATTTGACAGAAGAATTTCTGCTCTAGTTTATAGGGTTTGTAAGTGTCTGAAGCTCATCACGTTTGTGATGACCCTGTTCCCTAGAACGCTGAAGTTAGATGGTTGGCTCATGCATGTGAAAAATGTTTTTTGGCCCTTGTCATTTCTCAAATTTTGCCATATTTATCATATGGGGTGTACTAAATGAACACAGTGAAAAAAATACTGCTCCAATTACTAACTATTTGTGTATAGGTATCCATGCTCACTTTCAAGTCTATACTCCTGTTAGAATCTGCTTTTTCATACTAGGAATTAGGCAATAAACTCTGCATTGCATATTTACCAGCTGTCTTAACTTCAAGCACAAAAACAGTGAGTAAATAAATACTTGAATTAGAATTTGATTTATTATAAAGAACTCTTAAAACATTGCAAGGAATTTTTCAATTTATGACGTATATATGGTTTGGCAGTCTAGTTACAATTTAAACTCCAGACATAGTTTAAGAGTTCTAACAGGAGAGAATCTTTTCTGAAGGCTGATTTTACTGTTGTTTACAAGCTGAGAGCATGTGATTAACAACACTCTGGCTTTGAATAACAGGGCACTGGACTCCTCACTAGGAGACATGTTCATCTATTCCTGAAGCACTGAGGTGTAACAGTGAGTGTTGCTGCTGATGTGAGGAAAGATCTAAGCGATCTGCTCCTTCAGCAACTTTTATTTTCAGAGAGGTGAAAAGTATAGGTGGTGAACTAAAGCACAGATTTTAATTTCTGTTCCCTTCTCCCACATATACATATATGTTTATATATAGACATATGTACATACCCATGCACACATGTTTAGAGACATATGTATGAAACTGTAAAGTGACCAGCACATAACAAATTTTTGGAGCATATTAAAAGCCCTGACTAATTTCAGTGTAGAGTTTGATACAAAGCAGGTAACCTAAATGCATCCCATGCCACACGCATCTGATCGTTTGTCTCTTTCGAAAGATGAATAGTTGAATTGTTATTCTTTTCATGGTGACAAGATTAATTTTAGTATATGCACTCTTTGGAGATGATACCAGTCACTCAGACTTGCTAAGCCAGAGAATTCACTTTGGTCTGCATGAAAAGTCACAAAGTCAGTTGAAACTCTCACTATTTTCATTAGAAAAATGTCTTCTCTCTGCAGGATGACTCACCCATTCACCTCCACCTCAGTTAAAGAATCTGTGTTTTTCTGTAGCCAATACTATTGAGAAGTTGGGTGTATTTAAAGGTGTCCTTACTTGCTGCTAATGGGACACTGGGCAGTTTCATGTGCCTACAGCAGCTGCCACCTTGGCTGATCTGTGTGCTTTAATGTATCATACCTGTACTTGGTAGGAGTCATGGACCAGGAATCCATAGGATCAAGTTCCCTGAGGAGAACGTGTTGATAGCTGCACTCAGGGGGGCAGAAATTAATACAGGGCTCCAGTTTCTTGTGTCCTGTCGTATGATTCAAAGAATCAAGTGAATGAATGTTGGTGATTCAATCCCCTGTTGGGAGGCAGGGAGGTTGGGATTTGCGTGGTGTGGTCCTGCTACCTGGGGACGTTATCCATCGACTCTCAGTGGGAAAAGGAAAAATAAGAAAAGAAGAGCAGAGCCAGAACTAGAATCCAGAGGGCACCCTGCAGAGTGGCATCTCTGCCCACATAGCCCCTGCTGTCTGGGAGCCAGCCTTCTTCCCAGGGACACTGAACACCCTCGGGTCAAGGCGGGAAAGAATCAGATTTTGCCACTTCAAATGCTCCCATTACTGAACTGCAATGTAAAACAGAGTCAGGAGCACAATGTACTCTTGCAGCCGTCATTGCAGAAGTTATATTCCACTCAGTCCATAATGTTGAGTTCGTGACAGAGAGGGGCTTTCAGATGTGTCCTGTCTTTAGCACATCCCCACGTGGCTTGGTGGCCCAAAGCTCAGGGCAGTCAGTGCACTAACTGTGCTCACAGCACTCGTGTGGTGAAACAGTCAGGCTCTTGAGATGATGTTCCACAGTTCCCATACAAAATTAAATTTCATATGAGAAAAATCAACTCATATTTTATTATGTGGAGTATAACACAGAACATTTTCCACATAATTTTCAGTCTCAGGAAGACATTGCAAGGGCACTGTGTGAAAATGCATAGTTACTCCTAGTGCTATAGATTTTTTTCACTTTTGCCCTCCTTTGAGGCCCTTGAAAACTCAGTCTTGCTGTCATTCAAATACTGATTTCATTGTCTTCTAATTTTCTTCTCAGTAATGCTATTAGGCAAGTAAATAAACAAGAAGCATGAGATCTGCTGTTCTAAATCATGTGCCAGATGAACACAGAGGGCCCTCTACATGCAATCTGGAAGCCTCATGTATTTCTATGATCATACCCCAATTTCATAAAGCACCAAGGATTAGAGCATCATTGCTGCAGGACTCAATGCCATTCCTTATTGAAACCCCATTCAATATATCTGCTGCAGGTTAAGAACCGATCACTGCTCCCAAGACTATTTGAAACACTCTGGCCACTGACCTCAGTTGTTACCACCCTCATTTCCCAATATGCCAGAGATTTGTACTTACACTCTCTCTGGGAGCTGTTGAAGCTGCAGGAGGCTGGACGTGACATTGGCTCTGATCCCAGTGCCCTCACACATGACCCCAATCAGCTTCGCTACAATTCTCATGATACCCACAGGGTTTCCAGATGGAAAGAGAAAAATAAATGTTATCAGCACAATCCAAATGGAAAAGGGTTATTTTTTTTTTTTCATAATCTCTGATACCGATACACAGGAGTTATTAATTCATCTTTTTGTATAAGAATAGTTTCATTTATTAGAGCAAGGAAAATATAATGGGCTTACTTTTATTGTCAGATTCCTTTTTTCCTTTATAATGCTGAAAGGAATCATCCTTCAGTTTGAACACATTTTCTACTCATCAAATCTCACATTCTATGATATGAAAGGAACTGGTCATTAAATCTATAGCTAACTTGCACCTAATAGTGAATATTTGTTGCAGCTAAGCTAAAATGGCAGTTGCATTTAGAAGTGACTCCAAGTCACAAGTCAAGTAATAACCAGCAATATTTTCTCTCTAAAAACAGCTAAATGAGGCTATAGAGGCGCCTTTTAATAACAAGAGAAATGACATTTCATAGTGTTTTTAACTACTTCTTAACATATTTTTATGTACTTTGAAAATAAAGCTCTGCAGAAGTCATTTGGACATATTCCTTAATTGCATTAGTGCTCATGAGTTCTTCAGGGTGTAGATGTGCCTGGATTTATCCTGCAATCTCCCATGACTAAGAGAAAGTTTTAAGTAAATCTATAAAAAAATAACATCTTTGACCAGCCTCTCATGAAATGTAAGAATAAATTTTAGACCTTTTGAGGAATTTTGATTTCTACTTTTTTCCATCTCCAGAGGCAGAAGGGAACAAAAGGAAAACATAATTAAATTTATTCCTTATCCAGTTTTTCTGTTGTGTGGTTTTTTTTTTTTAAATAGATATATGAAGAAATAATATCATGTGAGATATCTAGGTATTGCTTACCTGCAATTAAAATATTTTACAATGTCTTCATCTCATGAAAACTTAGAATAAAGTAATTTGTGCACATCAGGAAAGTGATTTTTCCCTATCTCTTTTCCCTCGTGGAACACCTAACTATTGGGATGTCATATTAAAAGATGAACACTACTTTATGTCAAACAGGTTGATGAAAATAAACCCAATATAACCTCACACTGCTGTGAGAAATAAGTGAACAGAGTTGAACTTCACACCCTCACCCTGAAAAAGTGTTTCTTTATGTCATGATAGGCTGAAAAATTTGGATAGTGATATGTTGCAGTGGGAGCCTCAACACTTATGTCCACCAGGCTGGTCCTTAGCAGGAAGTTTTCCCATTAATACAGGTCCCACCCCTGATGTGCTGAGGCTCATTTGAGGGCTTGATCAGGACATTTTTTCTCCATCTCAATTCAATGTGTGCTGGGATTACCAAAAATGTCTTGAATTAGTAAAAACTGTGATAAATTGTTAATCTAATTAGCTACAATTTTTAATCAGCTGAGCTAACATTAAACATGTTTTACAAATATACTAACAGCACCTTCAGAAAAAATTTGGTTTATAGATTGTAATTAAAATAAATATTTAATCTGTCATTGCACAAATAGTGGCTGGCTGAGCATAATATCACTGTATTAATCATCTCCAAACCATGACATTAGTAACTAATCAGCTCAAAAGCTAAAGCTGCTTTGGCTTCCCTGTAAATTATGTAGTAGCAATCTTACTAATTTCTTTCCAGACAATGTTTTCCCTTCTTACTGTGTTGGTGAATGTTGTGGGCACAATGAGAGATTCAGGATCCTGAGGACAGCAGGTACAGGTGCAGTTTTATTTTGATTCACTGCTTTCAAAGTTCCATTAGAGCTGGTGAGTGTTGGAGCTGGTAAAGAAGCAGTGCTTCTTGACAGTCCATTTGTTGTGTTCAGTCTTTGTAGGATAAACCAACAAGGTGGGCAGCAACTGAAAAAAAACCCAGGTGTATCTCTTCCTTGGAACAGCCCAGGATTTTTAGTTGCAAGTATGCACTCACTTCTTGTTCTATAAGTCTCTTTGCATCAGATCTTGAAGTTTTGACCTGTTTATTAAAATAACTCTGCTAAGGAATCTTTCTTGATTACAGGAATTCTCAGTGCAGTTTACACTGCAATTTTGCTATACTGAGTCAAAGCTATTTGCCAGCTAGGCAGTTTACTGAGTAAATATTCAGTGCCAGAGTTCACACATAGCTGTGCACATGTGTAATTCATATATGCAAGTTCTTCATTAAAGTAAGACTAAGGCTTAAAAGTTTTCAGAATCTGGGCCTGAAATGAACATTTCTGCCCTGCTCCCACTCTTCCCAGACCCAAAGCAGTGATCCGAAAAATAAGCAATGTGCTGAACTGTGGAAAACTGTTATCATCACCTCACTTTTCATTTAATAACAACCAGGTATTTTTACTGCCAGATACATGCTGAGATTTTGATGACATTTATATGACATAAAATGGCCAGTAAGGTTAATCACAGATCTATATTCTTTAAAGACACCCATGAGAATAGACTTCTGCACCTGCTTTCTGTGTAAAGATGGCTTTCCCAACTGTAACTCACCTCACGGCACGTTCTTGAAAACCTTTCACTTTTAATGTATCTGCTTAATAAAAATGCTTTCACTGACAGTGAAAAATGGAACCTATCAATGTGTTACCAGCCCACATTTCCATTGCTACCTTCTAAACTTCAACCTACACTCAGTGAGAGGCAATGATGCTATTACAGCCTGACAAGGGCATATTGAGATACTTGGGCATAGATTGCTCTTCTAATTTTATCTTTTAGAATGGGTCTTGCAGTAGAGGATTAAAAAGTGCTGGCTAACAGGCATAACAGGGACCAGTCTGAAGAGCTCAGAGAGTGGACAGAAATTATGAATGACCCAAAGGTAAATGTGTGTGCATGTTCCCATTAAGGATAAAAGAAGCAACAAGTCAATCCACTGCCAAACCCAAACAGATTACAGTTCAGGCTGTGTTTCTAAAAGATGAAAAAAGATAAATCGATCTTACCCCCAGACGCTGCAACTTTTAATAGGTGTGCCAGGGATGTCAGCAGTGCTACCCTCTGGCTGCATTATAGCTACATGGTTCATTTCAAGCACTACAAGCTGTGTACCGTCCTAGCAAAAACCTCAACAATTCCAATTAAATAATTTAAAAGTCTTAAGTCATAAAGAGGGGACAAATAGTTTTCTTTACTGTGTCCTACTTAAGTGGGAACTGTCTGGTCACTCATCCAGAAAGGAACAGTGCTCTAACAAGCAAGCACACCTTTGGACACTTTTACAAGGAAGCACCTTAGACTCCTTCATGCCTTTGCATTAGAGATGAGCTTGAATGTGTTAAGGCCTCACTAAAGGTACTTGCATGGAATGCTAGATGGAAACACTGGATACAGTCCCTTGGCATCAGCAGAAGCCACAGTAAGACAAAGGTGTCCTCTTGTTCTACTCCCTCGAAAAGGATATTACTTTCTTGCAATCTGAATTTCAAACTTTCAGTTTTGGGTGATATTTTGGAGGAATGATGCTTCTGTTTACTGAAGAATGGGACAGGGAGTAGTGAAGTCAGAACAGTGCTAAGTTGTGAGGACGGTGTAAGGCTGACTCTCATTGTGCCCCAGCAATCAGAATTCCCATCCTTGGTCAGCCTCAGTTTGCACCCCTGGCCTCACCACACAGCCCAGGTGTGTGGGGTTTGGTTCCTGTCCTCTGCACAGTCCCAGACACATGCTCCAGATTCAAAAGCTCCATGGCCTGAAGTACCTGGTCCCAGCACAAAGTAACCTCTGCTCCCACTGCAGAGATTAAATTATTATTTAATCCACAGTAGATTATAATATAGCAGTGATATATTCAGAGCTGTCTTAGCCTTTTGAAATGCAAATTAACAGGAAAGTAATAACTAGGTGCATTTGAGCCTGTGTGAGAATAGCCAAATGCTGAGTCTGTTTTTGCAAAGCTGAAGATCTGCTGTGTACATCACAGTGCTGTTTAACAGCACACCCAGAGATGTACAGCTCAGCCAGGCAGTCCCCCATGCTGTAAGGCTTCGTTTCCTTTCTCATGGCTCTCTTGCCTTTGAAGTTGAGCTGCAGCATGCTCAGCTGTGCTCAGCAGGAGGGCCAAAGGTTTGAATATTCAGATTTCATCTTTGTTTATAGAGTGGGCTTTTGAGATGTAGGAATTCTGTTACATTGTCCAGTGTCTGGGGGAAGGGCTGCTGAGGCTGTTAATGGGTCCCGAGGAGCCTCATCCGTTACACAAACCACTGTAGGCCCCTTCTGCTCATGCCAGGCATTAATGGCCACATGGACCTGGATGCATAATATCAGCTACTTTTAACAGACCTCCTTAATTGTGTCCTTGGTTTTATTTCTGGTTGTTTCATACTGGTTGCATTCTGTATTTAGTCCATTCAACTTAACCAGTGCTGGTTTGAAGTTGATTTTGGTGCACTATGGCTTTCTACAGTGGCTGACTCACACACATGGAGTTTCCTTGGCTTCCAATAGGAAAAAAACCTAAGAAATTTGATAATATAACATGGAAGCTATGGATTTTCTAAAGCCCCATGTGCTTCTTAAGTGCATGCAATACTCTCAAGTAGACATGTGCATAACAGCCCAATTAATGAGTAAGTGCCTAGGGAGGGAAAACAGAAGAATATTTGCCTGCCCTGTCCTTTCATTCCAACTCCAGACAATCAGAGAAGAGTTATTATAATTCTACCAAATGACTTGGGAAGAACAAAAACAAAGCAGAAATCTGGAATCTCTCCTGTAATCCAGAAAGCTGCTGCAAAACTCCACGAGATGTGCAGCAGTAGGCATGATTAGGATGGAGGCTGCTGGGACTCCTTTCTGCTTCCAGTCCTTATTTTATGGGCCATAGTCCTCTCCACAGTTATTCCTGCCCCTTTCCTTCTCTTGAGGGCAGATTTTTCCTATTCTTTATCAAGTTTCCATAAATGAATAAGCAGGAATAGAAATATTGAACTGGATGAACTCTATTAGCATTGGATAATTCCACTGTCCATGTAGCATAATTAAAGGTCAGTGATTAAAGGAGCATAATTAAATCTCCTTCCTACTTAGGGCCACTTTGGGTATTGGAAGCTGCACCTTAGACTTCCCCTGCTCAGGAGGAAGTGTTACAAATGCATGAACTCACCTATTCTACCTCTTCCTGCACCTCTGGAAAACTACTGTTTTCTTGTAGATCGTGGGCACTACCCATAGGAAGTGCTGCATACAGTTACAGTGCTATACAGAGCAATTTAATGCATTTGCTTAGTATATGTGCTGGTCCCTGTGCCTTTTCTTGCCTCTTCTGTTTTATCCTGTACAAAATTATTCAGCAGCCTAATGGAGAAGCCACAACAGAGGTGCCATTTTCTGAACATTGCAGTAATGTCACTTCAGTGTCTGGCAGAGGGGCTCCTGTTGAGCCAAGTGTGAATCAAGCACCTGCTATTAAAAGTAACACACTAAAGCAGGATTCCATCAATTTACTGTTTGAGTTTTTTAATATTCATAAAAATGTATTTTTTGAGGCAGCAGGAATAGCAGTGAAAGGAAGGACAACTAACATCCGCATCTTCTCCATGTGATTAGAGTATTTGCATCAAATACTTTATTATGAAGGCTGGAGAACAAGAAAAGCACATTCAGCGTCATATGTTATGGCACAATCCCTCTCTGGTAGAGCAAACAATGGGACCATTATACAAGCTGACATATTTTTTGTTTCTAATATATTCTGCTTCTTTGTGTCTGTGTGTGCTTAAATAGCAGGCACAGATGTACTGTTTCCAAAGGTCTTTGACTTGTCATGAGAATACTGTCTTTACCAGTAAAATAAATTGATTACTAGTGACAATGTTAACTATTATACAAAGAACACAGCTCTGGTGGGCTTTGTTTGATTTTAAAGAAAAGGTGATTATTTCTTCCTTATGACAGTTTGAAAGGTTTGCCATGTGGATATGGAAAGATTTTACTCATGAATATGCAAAGGTATGGCAACAGGCCGGGTAGCCAGATCTTCAAATTGACCGTTGGCTCTGGTTGAGTTAGTTAGAAGAAGAAGAAGAAGAAGAAAAACATGAGACAAACACAAAAAGCTTAAAAACAGCATGGGAGGTAGTTGTTAAAATACTCAATTGTGAGAATATTGTGCAATATTAGCTTTGGAGGTTTAATTATCAAATTGATGATATGATTACAAGGAAAACAGTGCATCGGGTTCGTGGAAGGGCCACCAAATTCTTGAATAATATTTCTGCCTAGGGATTATTACCTGATGCTCTGATCTTTAGCTGTCTGAGCAGTGGCTTCAGAAAACGGGCCTATAACACAAAGCAATGCACCTTTCTTTTCAAGATGTGTTGATTTTTCTGGGAAACATTATATTTTGCTGAAAACAACATGAACAACAACTCATGCAGGTGTAGCAGCATGTTATAGAGCAGAGAAATTAGTGAAAGAAAGGTTAAAAACCCACACAAAATACGTACTTGTTAAGTTCCAATGGCTCTTCAGACATTTTTCCTTTTACAATGTGAAAAATAATAAAAGACATACTTAGAGTGAATCTTTTACTAAAAGCTTTACATTTATGCAGGTTTTTTCTCTAAAACATATTGAAAAAGTTCTATTTCTACAAACCTCAAGTTAAATAATTTGGGATATTTTCCAATCTAATTTAAGCTGCTACAAATATTTTCTGTAATGAGATTGGAAACAATCCATTTGCTCCCCCTAGAAAATGCTATGAGTTCTCCCTTGATTGCAGTTCAGATCATGCTGCTAAACAACAATTTAGAACACAAATCAGGCTTCTTGTTGATTGCAGTTCAATTCACGCTGCTAAATACCATTTCTCTGATCAGCAAGATGCTGCTCTGTGGGCTGCAACCTGGGCCTCCCAAATCCATCGATCCATAATTTTTACATAGGTTGCATTACTAAAATTAGATCTATCCTATCAAATCATAATTAAGGATATAGTTGTCACCTGATCATCCAGCAACCTTCCCTTTTTTATTGAAATGTTTTTTCAGTGATTCATCTAGTATTAGTGACAACCATGCATTCCTTTGGCACATGTAATCTGCCTTTTCTTTGTATCATTGACTCTTGTTCAAATATCTATAACATCATTTATGCATTTAATCTTCCTCTTGGTTAGAAGAATTTTTCCTAAATTAATTCTTTCTCAGGTTACTGGACATTTTTTGATTTTCCTTGCTGTTCAAAATGCTGATGGTTTTCACAATCGGTCTTCCAGGCAGGGTGAAAGAAAGAGAAAGGCTTTCCTAGAATGTGGATCCCATGGTAACATCTTGCTGATGGTGCATCTTTTTTCTGTTCTTCACTGTTAAATCCTTCCTGGTGTTGCACAGCCATTGCTGCCCCATTTCACAGCATTTGATTCCTGTCATTGTGTCCTGTACAGCACTTCCAGCCCCAGCATCTCTGTAAACTGCTGGTAGTGTTCTGTGGGAGTGCTCTGCAACACCTGTTTGTGGCATATTCACTTCTGAAAATAAGCTTACCAGTGAAATTAGCCCCTGTTCTCCACAGAAATCTCTAGGAGAGAGCATGAAATGTTCCTATACCTGTTCTGTGATCGATGGTGAATACAGTGTATGGCAGAAGCTGCTGGTTGAGATGGGTTTCTTCTTGTCAGATGTATGTGGTACATGAACAAATGACCACAGACCAGTATGTTTCACTTTCACAGCCTTGTCTATCTTCTGATAAGCCAAGAATCACTGAATCACAGCATGTTAGTTCTGCAGAGACTCTAAGCATTATTCAACAAGACACTCTCCCTAAGATAGTGTAAAGCTTAATTTTTGAAGTGTCAAGAATATCCCAGTGGACAAGTACTGGGATTCTTTGCTCATTTTGAACCAAATTCTTAGTCTATAAAAGCTTTCTTATAAATAGTAGGTGTTCCTTAAAATTTCAGTACAGTTCAAATAGAAAAACATCCCAAATGTGACTTTATTAGGGTATTTCATTTCTTACCCATGCCACACGTAAGAGTGGACATGGAGACTCCCTCACCCCCTGATATCCCTCATCCCCTGATATTCCTCACTTTTAGGAAAAGGTTTAACTATTAAATTTGTGTCAGTGGGTGTTTTTTCAAAGGCAAACAACTATCTAATTATCAGACTCTCCTGAATCTTCACACTTCCCAACCCCCAATTCCATATTGCTTTTAAAACTTCAAGTGAATTCTGTTGCATTTTATGGGACATAGAGATACCTCCATGTTTAGGAAGACTGGGCTTTTGTAATTCCTCCAGTTCTCTGTTTCATCATCCTATTCTTACTGTACTTGTCCAACTTTCCTTAGGCGTCCCTCAGCCTGGTTCTTTTCCTATCTTTACACTTAAATCAGCTAAGTTCTTAAATCGGCTAAACTCCATTTCATACTCCTACCTTATTCCTAATCTGACTCTGTGTCCACTCTGCCTCTGTTGACTAGTCTTCTTAAAATGCAGAATATGTCATAAAGAGCAGAATTTTAAAAGGAACAGGTGTCCAGGCAAAGTAAGGAAATAAATAAGATATCTGTTTTTTCTGCAACCTTTCTGCACTATTCTGATTAATAAACCTGCTTTACTCTGTAGGTTTTCAAATTGCTGAGAATGTATTATACAGCATATAAAAAACACTTTCTTACTGAAAGCCTACAGAGACTTGGATGGGATAGGCCCTAACCTGAATGAAAGATGAAACAATAATAAAGGAGAATGAAGCCAAGTTTGCTTTGTCATAGCAATTTCTAATCAATCCTTATGTATCATGTGGTCATATTTGTAATGAAAATATTCTCAGGAAGTAAGAGAAAGCATAAAATGTTCATTCAAAAGCATCTACCAGCTGCATATACTGTATTAATAGAAAGACTGATATACCTAACCAAGGGTTCACATTTCAAACCAGTGGTCTAACAGCTTCTGAGATATAAGTAAATGAAAATTCATGATTCTGTATTGTGCCCAAGAGCCAACTTTACTGCTATTGCCATATAATTATTTATAGGTGCAAACTATCAAATGGAATTGCTTACCACCACCTTACTATATGTGGTAATTGATGTGAAGTGAGGCATTGCGTCCCCGGCTGACCCCAGCACACTGAAAGTCAGATGGATTATATCTAACTCAATTATGATTGATATTATCAAAATCCGTGAAGCACAACATGGTATAACAGGCTTTCTAAGTGTATCTATTGATTGTTTCTCCCTCTGTGTATGTGTGTGTGTGTGCATGTGTTTTCCAAGGCTGTTGCAGTGGAGCTGTCTCTGGGGAAAAGAAGGGCCGTATTGCTGACAATTTCCACGTGTAAATATATATTTCTGATGGCTTAACTCACCCTCATTACCTCACAGGGATTGCCAGAACCTGTACTGGAAAATCCAAGTTTCACTGGCAAAGAGTTTTGCTACAGTAAGAAAATTTGTCAGTGTGGTTGGTGGGGTTGAAAACCAAAATATTCTGTGATCTGCTGAGCTGTGACTGGAGTAGAACAAACGTTCCTGTGTTCCTGTTCTGTGCCATTCCATCAGTCCATCACAGCACAGCAGAGGCTGTGCAAGCCCTACATCCTGTCTCCTGCAGATGTTTGAGAAAACAGGCATAAGGCTGGAGCAGTGATATGAAGTTTTCCTCATGGCAGTCTTACTATTTCCAGCAATCTGGAGTTCTGGGACTGCTGTTTATAGCTGCATCATTGTGTTTAAGAATTTCTGAGGGACATTTCTTGTTTGAATTTTCTCCAATTCTGATTTCTCCAAATCTCCTTCTGAACCCACACACAATTTTAAGATCCAAATATGTTTTAATTAAGTAGGAAGCATATAAAGAGAAATATATTTCCATATACCCTCCGGTTTGTAATTTCCCAGATTGATCCCTAACTGATGTAGTATGGGAAAAGGTGACTTTATTCCCACTTCATCTTTTCCATGTTAAAGCATGTTTTTATAGGTTCCTCACAAATTCTCTCTCAAGCTTTCCTGTCCTAATCAATGGAATCTTATCTAATTAATTTTTCAAAAACCATTCAAAACTGTTGTTATCATTATTATTTTTCTCTCTATTATTCTGTAATACCATGTTTGAAATCAAACACTGAGAAGTATTCATGAATCAGGGGTGCTGTGTATATATAACGTTTTTCCGTTCCTCGCCTAAGCATTGAGTTAATGTTTACTGTCCATAATTACTCTGCCACTTTGCTAAGTGATAATAAATTATTTAGGGTTGCATACTGTGTTTCTGGTTTGGGGTATTGTTTTCTCTTCCCTTCCCCCAACCTGTGCAATGTTTGCTTTTGTCAGCATCTTGTCTCTTCAGCCATTTTATTTACAAGTTGCTCAGAGATTCTTCACCAAGTCTTGATCAGTTTATGTTTTCACTATCCTAGGTAATATTCTACTAGATACTAAATTGTCTCCAGAATATGCACTCCTTCATTTTTCTAAGTCAGTTATGAATATATTACAGCAGAGGTCCCACTAGAGATCTGTAGGAAGGTACATTCCCTTCACAATGAAAAATCAATTACTTAGTTATCATTTAGTTATCATTTAGTTCCCAACATGTAGGATCTATGAGTTCATGTGCTGGAGGAGAGGCTTTACTACATTGCCTGTCCTTTTTTTGATTTTGTTTTTAAGTTTTGTGGTGGCTTGGATGCAGCACAGCTCATTCAGTAACAAATCTGGGAATTCAACAAGGCATCTCACTGGCCTATTCTGTGGACTCATTTTGTGAGGAGCATCCAAAGAGTCGAATTATAAAGTTGCAACAAATTAATGTCCAATCACTGTGCTGCTGGAACAGGTTGTCCTTCAGGTATTTTTCAGCTGATAGGAATATCTACAAAACAGTTTTTGTGAGACTATAATGGGAAATCTGGATGGCTTCTTAGGAAATAAGTTATAATGCTAGGTATTGACATTTTAGAGCTTTTAATTCATTTAAATAAAAGTTCTTGTTATTCTTATTAGCAAAGTATACATTTGCTTTCTTTACAGAGTTTCTGTAGTGTTCCTTCTCTTTTTCTCAGCCTCTTGGGACTTTCCCAGTACTGAACAAAGCAGCCATGGGACTGATCTGAGTGACCTGTTCTTTGCCTAAAGACAACATCTGGGCTACAGGAAGTTAGTTTAGGAATGTTACCCTCTTCTCTGTCGAAATAGAGTTAGAAGACTGCAAATGCATCCATACTCCAGCTACTGCCAGCTGTCAGACAGCCCTTTTGAGTCCAGAGTTACTTGGAGCTGTTATAGTATTAAAGGAAAGTTACATTTGCTTTCCCACCCTCCCAGACAAGCCATGCACCAGGTCTCTTGAACAGATGGGTCAATATGAGTTCCTAGGCCCATGGAATTTTTGTTCATATTAGCTGTCAAAATATGAGATGGAGAAAAAGTAGTTTATTATTTTCTCCTAATTATTTTGTTGAAAGAAATAAGTTAATCACATCATCCTTTTATTAGCACTTATGTGGAAATATTTAAAAAAAAATTGAAGAGGGTGCACCGCAAGCAATACCTCTTCTTTTTATAACCATCAGCTTTTGGTGAACTAAAGAAATAAGCATCGTTATTAGAAGATTCAATATCCATTTCACAATCAAGAAATTCACAGACCTGTGAAGGTTATTGCTAACTCTTCACTCTTATAGAGATGTACTGTAGAGATTTCCTGATACATCTGCTACAAAAATACTTATAATGCTTACTTATTTACTCTATCAAAAGTTCTGCATTTTCCTTTTACAAAACTTACATCTTAAGGAAAGATATCTTTTTTTTTTTATGTTATAGAATATTACCTAACCTAGTAAGTGGAACTAACTTTGGTCATTCAGAGCAAAAAATTTCAACTTTGAATGAGCTATCAAAGGCAAGATGTCTATGTCACACCTTAATTTTGGCTCCAGGTGCCAGCTAGCAAGTAGGCAACTGGCCATGGGATTCTCAAGCACTTTTCCCAGGTAACTTTCATGCTTCTGCAGCACATGACATGGAGTTCACATGCTAGGGACTGACCCAGTGTTTAACAGGGATTCACCACTGGAAATAGTCTTTGAAATTCATAAATTCAAGGCAAGCCTGTTTTATGGGGACTGATAATGCTGTATTAGTTGCTGGAAGTTAATGAGGTCCTGTGTTTGAGTACAACCAGATTAAAATGAAAAACGAACCACATTACATTCTGTTTCGACAATTATTATCAGTTGGTTGTAATATAAATATGCAAATTTTCCAGCTTGAACTTTAACATCCTCTGTAGAGACCATTCATCTCTTTAAAGTATTAATTTAAGTTGTAAAAGGATCCATACATCATTGCATGTCATTTTGAAAACAAATATTAATCAATTTTACACTCTGAATTGCCACTGTGCAAGTGTAATGTCCATTATTTTGGAGCAAGTCAGTGGCAAGAAATTTACATATTCATTCCTAGCTTAAGAAATCATATGATAATACAAGTACAACACAAGAAATTCAAAAGACTTAAGACCTTATCATCATCTATTCAATGGCAAAAAGCCTGCCTTTGCATTCTCAATGCATTGGTATGCAGATTAGGAATATGTTTCTCATTCCTATCAGTATAACCTTGAAAGCTGGTGACAGCTGAAGTGTAGTCATAAGTTTTCTCTTCCAACAGAAAAAAAAGAAAGAAAAAAAGGCAACAAAATGAGTGTAAAGGATACAGCAATTTCAAGTTTTATGATAAGCTTCTTGATAGTGTATCTGACTACTTAGCTAGACTGAACTGTGTGGGTATGTAGCTTGAAAGTGTGTTATCTCTAGATTTAGCTAGAATTGTAATTGCAAGTGCATCTCTGCTACTAAACTAAAGTTCATATTTCTGATATGAGAGCAGCTACACCTGTCTTTTATTAATTACATTTATAGGAAATAATTGAAGGTGTTTGCATGTCAAATACTGTGAAGGACACCAAATTTTATATCAGCTGCCTCCCAGTGCAAGAATACAGAGTGTCCGCTTGGAAAGCAAATACTCCCAGGCAAACACTGTGCTGAAAGACCTTGTCCTACTGAAATAAAAAGTAACTAACATCTGCAATCCAGGTAGTTTGCCTGTTTCTTCTCCAGGAATCATAGCGATGGAATTATTGGTTTACAGTCAGAATTGAAACAGGCAAAGGCAGAGGCTGCTTCTTCTCAGGTTCGAGTCCGGAGATGATGCAGGCGAATCTCACCTAACGCCAACAAGAATGCTGCTTCCACTTGAAAAAAGCAAATTGCTATTTTGGTTAGAACTGACAAAGTTCAAAAATGCCACTCCTGAGCTCCAAGGTGACAGGTGGAGAAAAGAATAGCAGAGCAGGTACCCCCCCTCATAACTACCTCATCTTCGTCAATTATGCAAAACCAAGCTCTGACATAATTGGCCTAGCAGAGGTTATACATAAGCTCCCTCTAGTGGATTATTAAGCAAGAATTTATAAAAGCACACATCTTTTTCTCCAAACGTTTTCTGTCACTCATTGTGAACACGGGAATACCATAGGCACCACGCTGTTCCCGTGCAGCGAGCTGTTGTTATCTCTGTTGCCCTGCTTGCTACCTCAGGAGAGTCTGTGAAACAATGCTGGCCATAAACCTGCAGTTACAAAACGAGACGACTGCAGCACTTTTTGGCTGGGCTTGCTGTTCTTCACTCCCTGGCAGGGTCAGTTTGATTGCTGCTTCAGAATGCTGATGTTTCTTAATCATCTCCCTTTGTTTTCTGGTTAAGTGAATGGGTGAATAATTTGCCACACATTCTCTGTCAGTCCGATATGTTGTGAAAGGACAGTTGAAATAATGCACACACTCTTCGCTTCATAAATTTGTCATTACAGCATAATCAGATCATTTGCACTTATCCTGCTCTCGCACAGGCTAATTCTACGTTCCTGGAAAAAGTGCACTTGGTTACAGTGCTCTGTCTCTCTGTTCCCCTGGATGTTTTCTTAGACCAAAACTGCAAAGACAATGTACAAGACACTTGTGGTACTTGTTTGCACAGTTCATGCAGGTCAGAGGAAAATCATAAAGAGTACATGTGCATGTGGCCAGATTAAAATGCAACAGTACATCAGATATGTCAACTGGATTTAGGATTATAACAGACATGTAAGCAATTAGGGTATTTGCTAGTTCAAAATACTCACATGAATGAACCCACATTATCTTCTGAAAAGCATAATAATATGTAATTGCAGTAACAATTCCTCTTCCATTATGTCCTAGACATCAACAGTGTGTACGTTCTATAATACCCTGCACAATTGATGGCAGGCAAATGCCTCGGTAAGAGAAATACTCCCAGATGTGGTAATGTCCCAACACTGTGGCTGCTACCTAATATTAAAGAATTACAGTAGAAATGTTTCAATAAGAAAGTAGAAGCATTTCAGTTTTTATGTGGCATAGATTGCCACAGACACTGCCAAGCAGCTTTATAGAGTTCTAAATCTTCATTCAATGCCCCTTTACATCATTTGAATGAAGATTTAAACCTCAATAAAACTTTCTGAGTGCTTGTGGCCATCTTTGCTGTATAGTAATCAAAGTGGGGCACAAGCAGACGAATGCACTGTAGTACACCTAATGATCAACACTATATCTAGTGACATTTCCCTTTGTAAGACGAGTTGTCTTAAAGGCTGTTTTCATGGGTGGTGCAGCAAGTACACATAGAAACAGGCATTTATATCCAGTTTTTATGCAATTCTTTAAAAGATTGTTTTGGGGGTTGTGGTGTTTTTGATTTTTTTTTTCTCCCTATGTAATATTTATTTTCTCTATAACTATCTTGAATTAATTTCTTATATGGAAGATATTTGTGAAAAAATAATAAAAAATAAGTGAAAGCTAAAGGGTAACTTTCCACAGCATTATGGCTTGTTTACTTATCAACCTCCAACTGTAATTAAGATATTGCAGTGCAATCAGTTGTGGCATTGAATTAGAAGCTTAAATGAAAATCAACTTCTAGTTAAGATATTAGCTGGGAAATTCAACATGTGCTGGTGCATAAATGCACACACAAGGTATGACTGAGTGGAATTTGAAAGAAACTACTGTGAGAATATGCCACTGACAGAATATATGTTTTGTTTCAAAAATAAAACTCATTCTGGAAACAGTTTGAAAAAGAAATAGCCAGCCAGTGAAGTGTGGAGGATTTGGTGTCTGGATCCTTCTGCAGAGGAAGGTGTGGGAGTATTGCGTGGATCTGAGCTTCCACAAACTTCCACAAATGCAAAGGAAAGTACAACTTTCCTCCTGAAGTTTAGACTCAAACTTATTGTTTCGAGTTGAATTAGACTGTAGTTTTCAGCATATAAAATGTTGGCACAGAAGAGGTACTCACCCCACTGGTGACATTCCAGGACACTGCAGGAGATGCCGCCTTTCAAAGAGCATTCCCATCTATGGAGCCTGAAACACATGCCTGTTCCTATCTGTACCTAGGGCTTACCCCAGGAATGAACCAAAAGCCTGAGTCTGAGAGTGGAGCAAATGGTGTTCTCAGTCTGGTGTTGGGAGGGAATTAGCTCTGCTGGTTAGAGCACAGTGCTAATTACACCAAGCTTCTGTGGGTTCAATCCCTGTACAGGCCGTTCACTTAAGAGTTGGACTCAGTGATCCTTGTAGGTTACTCCCCACTCAGAATATTCTGTGAAATCTGGGAATTACAGTATTCCTTTGCTTGTTTTGGCTCCCATTGAAAGCTAGGAAGAGAATGTCCTGCATCACCCACTGTAGTGGTATGTTTTTGAGGAAAATCCTGTTATGTAATGAAAAGGATGGTGGTAGCAGTTTCACATAGCTAAAGAAAAGAGAACCAAAAAAGCATGAAATATGTTGTTTATGCTGAAATATCTTTGTACATTCTGTGTTGAACATTTTTAGTGTGTTGCAACAAATCTCAAAACCAAAGTAATCCCCAAAAATAAACTAAGACAAGCTTAACTCCCCAGACTTCTTTTAGATACAGGATCTGAACAATAAGAACAAATGAAGGCCTTATTCTCCAAAACACCAAGAGCCTTATCAAAAGCTGTGGAGTTATCTCAACTTTCACCAGTGGAAAAGCAGGTCTGAGGGTTCAGTCTAGAGATCTGCATCAGAAGGATCAGAGTAAAACTCAGAAAGAAAAAAAAAAGGTATATTTCCCTTTTGAGTTCAAAATGAGAACTGAGTTTAATATAATTTTCAAATGCTTGATCCCAAGGAGTAGGTTAGAAAGGGGATGTTTTTAAGCAGTATTGTCCCTTTCTTTCGCTTGTACTTCTTTGTAAATAACATATTACCTATATTAAGGTAAACTGAATCTATTAGACAATTACCTAAGGGAATTGCAAAACTGGGGTCTGCACTATAAAGCAAGTGAAGTTATGACAGCTGTGACCCCAGGGGAATCAAGGCTGAATAAAGACTGTCTCCACTGCAGACAAATGATGATAAAGTGATCCTTTTAGCCAGCAGTCAATGGAACCTGACAAGGCCAAACCTCCAACTAATGAACAGCCCAACCTTTGCTACCAGGGAGATGTACTGAAAGTTTAATCTCAATAAGCATCAAAATACATTTGGCCAAATATTTTTAACAAAAGAGTGGCACATATCATTAAATGGCCGTGAAGTTAGATGAGTGAGGAGGAAAATGGGAGGGTGGGGGTGTATGTTCTTACTGTATCACAGGTGCACAAAATTGCCTTGATAGAACAATATCTTATTTTTCTGCTAAAATTGAATTTCAGATGGTACCTACGTCACACAGACCTAATAATACAGAAAGCAATTGTCTCAATGATTCCTATTAAATCTGTGCATTTCCAGATCCTTATAGAGTAATGTCAGTTACAGAACAATGTCAGGCTGACGGACGCAGCACAGCGTTAAAGAAAAAAATCATGCACACAATAGGCCAGCTGCACATTAATAAATATGTAATGTTTGATTAAAAATATGGATCGTATTTTTTCCCCCCAATTGCTGACTACCCCTAAGGCAGAAGATGTGATCTGGCTCCCACTGATGGGTTTATTTCTTGCTTGCTTTGAAAATACAAACTAAAATGTTTTCCTGTCCCAGCTGTTTCCCATTGTTCATGTTTATCAGCTCAAAGGGTGAACGGAGGAATAAAAAATACGCTCGCATTTCAAATGTGCCAGTCAGTCAATCTATTGTTAAAAGAAGAAAGCCTAATTGTCTGTGCTGGCAAACTTCTTTTTGGTGAATGTCCAGTTTTTAAGAAAAGCTATTCAGCTGTGCCATTTGTTTAATACATGCATAAAAAAGCACATAAAATCACAAGTTTTCTCTGGGATGGGATGGGGGGTGGGGAAAATCACATCTCTAAGTTATAGCCTTGAAACACTCAAGTGGTGGCCTAAGTAGTAGTCCATGGATTACTTTTTTGCTTCTTCATTGGTCTGAATAAGTACCTAGAAGGAATTTTCATGGAATAAGAGCTAATGTCCTAAAACTGAAATTGTCCTCCTTCTCCAGATCTTACACTTACTTTTGCCTCTTTGAGAAGCAGCACTCCTTTCAGATTACTTCATCAGTGCAGTGGTGAAAGCCTTTTCTAGTTATATTCACAAGAGTTTTATGTTTTTTTAAAATACTACTACTCTTCATTTCTTCAGACCCTCATCGTAACAAAATATGGGAATCAGGATGGAGAGAGAGCAGGAACTTCTTTTCTGCACACAAGAATCTTCCATTTGTCACCAACTTTTGTGATAATTATGCAGCTCTATCCTGTCTTTGACTTGCTCTCCAGCATATGCTGGCAGTGCTACTCTTCCAGCTTTCAAACCAAGCCCAATTAACCAGAACTAACACTCATTTTATGTCATGCATATGAGCAAAAATTTAATTCACAGACTACTATATTGACCAGGACTGTGTTAGTCCCCCTTTCTGTGGCTAGCACAGTTTTTCTTTGAAATCTTTTTGAAGAAAGGGTCATCTTTAGTTCCTCAGTTGTACAGCACCAAGACTAAAACAGTCTTTGAGTCTCAAAAATAGAAAATAGAGGTTAATATAACAAATGACTGTGATACTTTGCTAGGAACTTTCCTGTTTTGCTAGGTTTTTCTTCTTTTTAATGGGGGAAGAAACAAGTGGCATTATCATCCAGCTATCACCCCCTTGTGACACTAAGATGAGATGTCACTCACAGCAAATTGTACAGATCCTTCTTACATGAGGAGTTCAATAACTCCTCGTGACATCTAAATTACCATTCCTGGGTGTCTGGGTTAACACCTTACAGGAATGAATAAGGCAATAAGGTAATTGTCCCAAGTGCTCTGCAGATCGAAGTAACTACTTTGGTCACCCAGAACTCATATTTCCCTGGAAGTTTGAAATCCAAATACATCCTAAAATTGGAAACTGGGTGTCTAGGAGTGAGCTCCTCACTCAATAAGCTGAGGACTTGGGATTTTTCTAAATCTACCTTTATTAAAATTTACTGGCACATATAAAGATACTTCATTCTGGAAAGCACAATGAACTTGGAATGTAGTACCAAGCCAGCCTTAGTTGTTTAGAAACTTAGACTTGGTCCTGCATTTGGATGTTTATGGATCTATCTACAAATTGCCATGAAAGTGTCCATGATCTAAAGCTCTGTGGAACCCAGTTACAGAATCACATGGTTGAAATACTGCTTTCATAACTATTAAACCTACACGTTGTGCTAAAAATCCATTGATGTGCATTCTTGTGCACAGGTTATTTGTTGTTTTCTGTTTGTTGAGGTGTAGCATATATATACCAAGTAGATAACCACCCAGTAATGCAAAAAAATCCCCTATCATTTGCAAATGTGCCATATTAAGTTACTTGAATAGTTATGGAGAAAAATATTTTAAAAAACCCCAAACTTTAACCGTAGCAGGTGGCTTTTAATTTTTTTCTTTTGTACTTTTTGCAGTCTGGGCAGTACATGAAGTTGTCTTCTTTTCTAGAAAGTATCTCCACAGTGTTCACAATGATGCTCAGTGTGTATGATAAGCTCTGCCCTTTTTCAGCACGTGATGTTTGGCAGTTTTGGCTGTGTATTACTGAGCTCAACCCAAACAGCCCTGCTACTCCCCTTCCTGACCAGCCATTTCAGACACTCCATTGACTATTGATTCATTGATTTTGCAGAATTAAAAAAATATAAAAAAAAAATACAGAAGCATTCCAGAGAAGGTAAAACCAAAAAGGAGAAATTAGTAAATAATTAAAAATTAATATGCAGCAGCTGGAAGGGAAGCAATGATGGAGAAATGACATGTGGCTGAGTTTTAGCAATTTATGTGGAGGATTTTGTCACCATCTCAGGGACTTCTTAAGCAAAATACCAGCTACACAGCTCCAGGAGGACTGTGCACCCTGTGACAGCAGACATCAGGGGATACCCACCCTCCGGGAAAGATTTGGGAGCCAGAAAAGCAAAGGGATGTGCTGGGAAAGGGTGTGGGAGGAGCCTGCAAATGCTCTTGGGGGAGCACAAGCTCTCTGCAGCTCTCCAGGAGCTCCAGTGTTGGGGCTGCTGTAAACATATTCAGTCTCTCTCTGTTGGTAAAAATTATGGAGAACAGTGTTCTCTTCTACAAAGCATTCATACTGCCACAGCTGGACAACATGCAACAGTGAAGTCTGTAGATGTACAAGGCAATTTCTATAAACCCACTATTAATATTCTGTAGCATCATCATTTAACTGTAAGACTTCTCCACTAAGGATGAAGAAAAATTTTGGTCTAAATTCAGTAATTGATAATTTTCTTAGAAGGCTTCAGTTTGCAAATTACGAGCTGTTCATCACATCTACCAGATGTGGGCAGATTTTGCAATTTTTGTTTTTCTTTTCCCACAAAAGAAGCTGAATTAAAAAAACAACAACCTAGAGGGCTATGACTATGAATTGACACTTAAGCCCTGATCCAGTCTTTGCTTAGTAGGATTTCTCTGCAATGATATGGTGATGTAACATCAGGAAATTTCTTAGGATCTGACAAAGTGCCAAGCAATGGTCCTCCTGAAAACACTAGCTCTTAATTATATGGATTTGTACTAATGAAATTCTGGATGTTGCTGGCTGGTGATGTTCCAGCAACAGAAATCCAGGACAGATCACTGTAATTATTTGCCCCACTCAGTGCAGACATAAAACAAGGACAGATCAAAGTGTAACAGAGCTGTTTGTGTGTGTTTGGGCCGAGTTCAGAGCAGGAGCAAATTGTGATTCATGTATTAGTCAATATATATGTTCATATTCCTTCACAAAACCATCAGAGATGTCTTATTTAGCTGTAGGAAATGGCAGGTCTGTGAGCACAGAATGTGCTGGAAATCACCACCTCTCAAGCACCATCCCAGCATACGAACTCCAGCCACAAACAAAACGTTGTGCCTGCATCATGGTTTGCTTGAGAATTCACTGACCTTCCAAAGCAGAGAGGAATTTGGTAATAAGTACTATTTATTAAGTAATTGTTAGTTATTTTTAAATTGTTAGTTATTATTCCAAAACTGATCCAGAGTGAAAGTCCAATTCCTACTAGAAGCACTTCAAAGTAAATCCCTATCTGAAAGGATTGGCACCTAATTTCAGCCAGACACCAACTTTTTTCCAGTAGGGAGAAAAAAATTCTTTTTTAGCATATCTTTCACTGGTTTAAAAAAATATTTATTCACAACAGTTTTTCCTTTAATTTTTTTTTTTGAAAAGGTAATTTTCTCAGTATGGAGTTTTTTCTGTATTCTTTGTCCTTTGGGAGACAAAATAATTGGCAAGACTTGGCAGAATTAGTGATATTCTTGAGCTAGTAATTGTCTAATGTCTTAGTCTTCTATGTGGAAAGTCAACACATTATGATGTCCCCCAAGCCAAATTAATATGATGTTAAATGTGGTGGTTTGAAGTGATTCAGAAGCTAGTAGCAGAGGGCAGTTGGGTGCTCTGCCTCCCCAGATAAATCTGTCTCTTCCTGGCTGTTTTCTGTTTTCACTCTGTCAGACTTTGTGGCAAAAGTTTCTGCTGGGACTGATTTTCCTTCAGTGGCTCAGAGCAGACTCTTCCAAGAATTCTGAAGGAGACAATAAAACACTATGAATTGATGAACAGATCACATTTAATATACCTTTTAAAGATTTCTTTTGTAATATCAACTTCTTTCAAAAGGAGTGTTCAGTACCAGTACGGGGTATTGGCATTATTTTATTACCATAACAATGCCCTGCACTAATGTACACTCCATGGCAGTGTCCATGTTACCCACTGTACAACCATTTTACACAATGGAGTTTACACCCTGGAGCAAAACTTTTAACTGGACTGAAATGTTCTGTAAATAAAATACTGTTACATCTTTTTGAAATTTACGTGCAGCATAGCAGGGCTATTACTTTCAAAAGTAATTAGCACTAATGCAGCCCACTTTGAAATCAAGAACTCTGTTTTCCTATGGGTCTGTGTCATTCCTGGTTTAGAGGAAAAATTCATAGACTTTTATAAAGTGCAGAAAATGAAGCCCATGTTGTGCTTTATATAATTTTCTTACTGCTATCAGAAAGAACAGGTTTCTTATAGGCTTGTGGACCATCTGTTAGATGCAAAATGCAATAAGGGCTAAAAAATCCCTGTCTTTTCTTGGCCTCTGTGGTGCTTTCTTTGTAGTTACCACTATTTTGTTTTATGTAATATGCTATAATATCTTGCAGGAATCAGAACAATTAATTTCCTCAGAAATCATGGCCTTCCACCCAAAGAAAAGACTTCTGACACACCATAATGGGTGTTATGTATAGTTGGTGTCAAGACTTGCTCAGATATGCTGATAATGAGCCACACTTTTGAGGAGTTATAATCAGTCATTCTTCATTTAGAAAGTCAGATCCATCAGCCTGACATCAAAATGTCATAACCCATTGATCTCACATTGCAATCAAGGATTCTTGACTCTTATTAATGGCATTCAGTTACACCAGTTACATCAGCAATCATTTTATCATTTAAGATAATTTTATCATTTTAGTGGCATAATTTAAACCAACTCAAGTTAGTGTCTAAATCCATTCATCCTTTTCTTAATTCCTATTAATAGTTACTATTTATTCTAACACAGCTGTTTTAAAACTTCAAACAATTTTAAATCCAATATGATCTACGTATGGAAATAAATAAGAAAAAACACCTGTGAGTCAGAAAGAGCTGAGGGGATTGGGTTCCCTTCTGGGGGTCATTCTACCTCTGGTCTCATGGTTGGTGATGTCAACACAATCTTTTAAAGAAGTTACTTCCTGTTATCTCACTGCTGCCCATCTGTTATTCCTGTATCTCCCGATGACATGTCACCAGTGGTAGTGACAATTTCTTATCCACTGCTGTCAGAAAAGGAATAGCTTAGGAGCTTGGAAACAAATTTCAAACTAAAAGTTGCTTTGAAGTTTGATCTGCTATTCAGTGAAGCACAGTGTAGAAGAAATAGTAAACATGTCAAGATAAAGGGAGGAAAAAAGGGAGTGAGAACAGTGGAGCAGGATTGAGATGAGCTGCATTTGCATACATTTCCAGTGTGCCTTTCAGGCCCAGATACTTAAGAGATGCACAGCCCTATTGCCCTGTGGGATTTCAATCTGTGGTTTAGGATTAGGGAATGTACATTGTCTTGCTGAAGTAGCTGTTGAACACAGTGTCTAATTCTTTTATTATAACAGCAGAACACTGTATAGCAACATCTGTTGTTTTTTCAAACTCATTATTTTTAATAAAATCAAACAACTCTATGGAAAGTTTCATGCTTGATAAGCAGTACTCTCCTAGTAGGAAGGTATCCAAATGGAAATTTTTACCTGGTCTAATAATTGCAAATTAACTGGGATCAGGTTTGCCAAGTCCTAGGAGCCTGCTATTGCCAGCCAGCTCCCTGCAAGACTCTCCCTCACAGCAACAAGTTTGTGGAATCAAGCCCTTTGTTTGGATCAGTGCTCATCCCTTCAGGCAGAGCTAATTGGCTAATTCAATCACACTGGCTATTTAATTAATAAGGAAGCCCAAAATTCCACATGAGATGAAAGGATGAAGAGACCAGGAATGACCCTTGATAATAATAAAAGATAATTACGACCAAGAATTGCATTATTCAGACTTTGTTATTGACATGATAAGCACTGCCATATGCCATGCAAGCTGTGATGGGCACCCTACTGATTGTAGGTGTAGCAGAGCTCTCAGGTGTAACTGCTTGCTGTGTTTCAATGCAAATGTGACTTCAGGTGAAGAACTGAGCACTGTGCATGAAGCCATCAAAAACAAAACTCACCAGCAGTAATGACAGGAAAGCAGCCTGGCCACTTTGTTGCCTCTGTTCAGGCAGAGCAGTAGTACCTGTGAGCCCACACATTCATTTTTCTATTTAAAAAGACCAGGGATGGGAATTACCAGATTCAGACAGAGGGCATCGAGGTGCTGCATGGGAAAAAACCACACAAAATTATTATGTTTATTAGGAAAACTAGGTGCTTTATGAAAAAAAAATGACAGGGTGTTTTTTGAAGGATCTACTGGGAAAGGGATGGGGAGCTACACTGATTTTAAAAGCAGATTCCCAAAATGTAAACAGGAAGTTTCTGCAAGAATGAAAGATTTCCACAGAAATGTTGGTTCCATTTTATTTACACAATGCAAAGAAGTGTCTGCTGATCCCAGTGAAACAATGTAGGGGCTGCCCAACAGACACAGGGCGTGAAGGAAAAGTAGATCACCTACAATACCACTTCCCTTCCAAATCTTTGTGTACTAGTTCTGAAAGGCAATCAAGTTTTTGGGAACTAGAATTAAAAAATGGAGACTGATTTAATTTCTGCCTCCTGCTTTCACTCCTTGTGGTCCTGGGGCATGTAGCACGTCTCAGTGGGTCCAGTTCTTTCTCCTGTGATTTGTTTTATCTCTTCAGACTACATTCCTGAAGTAGGGACCATGTCTTCACCTGGGTATAAAAATTCCCCAATCTCATTAGGGTTTTTAGTCAAAATTAAAAGTTTTATAAAATCTTGCCCAATTCCTAAAGAGTTCTCAAGTTTATTGCTCATTAAAAGTCTGAATCTGAGAAGTAAATGTATTTGATTTGTAATGAATGTAACCCTTCAGTAAGATCACAGCTGTAATGTTACAGAATCAGTCATGTAAAGAATAGTCCCTGGAAGAAAACCTGCCTTCTCTTTTTTCTCTTTAACCTCAATAGAGCAGTTCTTTTGTTAATTACAGTTACTGCACACTGTGATATTGAAGTGCTCTGTTCTCAAACATATTCTTATTTATTTTAGTCCTTTTTTTCCCAGGTAATGAAATGTCAGAACCCTACTTTTTCTGGTTTTGTAGTATGTTGATCAAAGTGACCTTTGCTTTGCGGCAGACACAAATCAATATAGTGCTCTGCGGTATTTGACAGATAAAGGTGCAACATATAATAAATGGCAATCACTGACGAGGAGAGCAAGAAAATACCTGCCAACTTCAGTTCATACCAGCAATTTTCAGACAATGCCACATGTTATGTTCAAAGTAAAATTCATTCGTCCATCTAATAACAGAGATGGGGGATATTAAAGGACTCAGTTTTGTTAAAGAAATGTTTCAACTCACAGTAATAATTCAGAGTCCAGTCCAGGTCTACAGTGGTTGGTTGCAAGTAAAGTTATTACATTTTGAAGACAGGTTAGAAGAGCAATTTTCCTTGCCATAAAGGAAAGGATGGACACACACACACACACACACACACACACACAAGCACAGCTTTTACCCAAGAAATGAAATAGTAATTATATACACCCATAAAAACACAGTCTCATATTCTTTGTCACACACACAAATTGTCTTAATTTCCTAAAGCTGCTCTCCAGTGCAGTGTTTCGCAGCTGAGGGTTTGATTTTCTCATAGTTTTCCAAACCTGCTGATAAGTTATATACAAATGGAACCAATTCTTGTTTAAATGCTTAATTGCAAGTAGTGTGTGCAAAGTATCTGCTGGAAATTTGAAGTCAAGTGGCAACTTCAGCCCATTGTAAATGAAATTTGTGTGTGTTAGGGTAAATTTCTCTTTCACTATGGCTTGTCTTATTCTCAGTAACACAAATAGCTTAATGTAAGAGACTGGCCCAAACAGAAAGCAAAGCTGGATTTTACCCACTGTGATGAGTTGTGCTTGACTGCATCAGCTCTTGCACAGCAGACACACAGGCAGGGCAGCCCCCAGAGCAGCCTCACCAGGAAAGCTGAATGGTGTGAACTAAAGCATTTCCCATCAGGAGAGAGCAAATGTGGGACTGAGGTTTGCCTTTAGCCTCTGTAAGAGGAGCAGCAGAGACCAAGGCACCCTGTCCATGGGCTGGAGTTCTGGGTGCTTCCTGTGAAGGGTCTCATCCTGACAGATGACTTCTCATTATATTTCTAATTTCCTATGACATAAGTGCCTGTCCACGAAACTACTGGCAGAAACTTTTTAGTAAAGATACTGTGCTTTGTTTGGGAACCTAGAAAGCATTTGTATTTTCTTCTTCTCATGGGAAACCACTTTGACTTAGAGACTCCTGTATATATCTGTTGCTTACAATGTACGTAAGCTTACAACTTGCATGTGAGTACTTACTTTCACAACTACGTTTTATGAAGCTGTTTGGACACAAGGCAAAAAAAAAAAAAAGGCCAGTTCACAACATACTTGTGGCTGTTCAGAGTTATTTGATGTGGTTCAAGGAAGACACATCTAACTTATGAAACCAAAATGCTGATCATGTACATGCAAGTTCGGTGTGTAACTACTAGTGCATGGTACCTTGCAGGTTCAAAATCTAATACTGAACAACTATATTAATTTTTGATTAATATTGTCAGGATATGACCATTTATTGGTACAGTTCAGGGCTAATTGTCAAATTCAGTGTTGAAGACCAGCTGACCAGAAGACAGCATTTTGTATTGACCTGCAACATGGAAAGGCTTGTTCTAGGGAATAATTAAAGCACTCCAAAAAATGGTAGGAATATTTTTGGTCTGCCCCAGATTCTTTTTAATTTAGTGAACTTTTTATCACTTATCATGCTCTTTTTCAACAGCAATATTGTAATACGTTACTTGTACTTGTCTTTTCTTCTGTGCTATGAAAGAGAATTTATCTCTCTCATGACTTCTATGTCGTTTTTATACTATTTCCTCACCCTTGCTTTAGGAAAATCGAGTTTATCTTTGTTGTTTTTCTTTGACAAAATATTGAACAGGGAACAGATGTTTTTTGTCATTTGTCTGCAATAATGCCAGACATTTTCCTAAGCTGATGAATGCATGATTAACCTTAAACTGATCCTACTTCTGTGTATCATTTTTCCTATATCCTGTTGTATTAAACTGTACCCACCACTACCTGTGAAACATTATGTAGCCTAGTTCATGTCAACCCATTCTGAATTTCTCAAGCTTGTGCAAAACAATTATTTCTATCATCATTATACATTCTGCCACACAATATGTTTACTGAAATCAGTCTCTTTGTAGAGGTCTGCAAAGAACTGTTAACTAGCTGCTCATGTCTCCAGCTTGGGAAACATTATGAAGTGAAGCAAAACTTTCTCCTCATAGAACACCTTTGTTATTTCAAGTGATGATTCCATTCTAAGTTATCACAGTCTGGTACCTTGTCAGGTAATTGACAGTTATGGAAACACCACATTCATTCCCACTAAAGTTTCATGCAGTTGTTCTGCTACTGTAAAGTGCGGGTTTAGGAGAGGAGAGAGTCCCTAAACATCATAACCTTGCTGAGGGGATTGTTACCCCAACTGGCAAATGCTCAACTGTGAGCAACAGATTTATTACCTGACATAATTAATGGCCTAGATAGTGACATTTCCCATATTATAGACAATCATGAATTATGAGCCCAGCTGCTAGCCTTCTCATTCACTGAAATCGGTTGATAAATATGTTTATTCGAGGTCAGCTTGGCCTCATCCATTAGAAATATTGTTTTTCTAAACATTACATTGATTTAATTTAACTCTAATCAATTTAAAATGGTTCTGACAATTAACAAAAGCTTCAAATATGACCTTAAAGTAATAGGATTCATTAGCTATGTTTAGGATTAAACTTATCCTAATAGGGCTATTTTTCTTCTGAGGGCATGTAGTAGGCAGACTGGTGGTCAGTCAAAATGAAATCAATTATTATAAATTATACAGTTTGGCTTGATTATGTCGTGCCCACTAATTTGTATAAATAAGGACCTCAAACAATAGAAGCCATTTATTAATAACTATCTGTACCCCAACCTGTATCACACTTTATGTTACAGCTGCAGAATCATCTGTTACCCATGAAGTATTATATTCTCTACTGCTAGGCATATATGCTAATTAAACCCATAATTAATTGTAACAGTTATAGTTAAAGTCAAAATGCTGACAGCCTTTTTGGCCTATTATTCATGGTAATCAAATGATTCAAAAGGCAACGTAATCAACAATTCCTGCACTAGCCAGGGGATCATAATACAATGGCAGCACCAGTGACAGCTGGCACCCACAGGTCTTTGGGTACAATAGGAAATATAAACCTCTAGAACTGAAATGCTTCAGTATGAACAGTGCCTATTGTTTTTCTGAGGCAAAATACAAGCCTAAGTCATATTTAGGAGCTGAATCCCTAATGCAATGGGTAACAGAAGCACACAAGAGCCATCCGTGCTCCAGAGAGGCTGCCCGACCTTCCTGGGGTGCAGCAGCACTCGGGGCTCGGCACCGTCCTGCAGTGCCTTCTGGTTGTAACCCCTCACCAACCCCTTCCCCACCCACAGCGGGGATGGCTCAGATTAGAGATGAGAATTCTGGAGAGTGTTCTTGAGTATCAAGAACAGATTTTGTATGCTCTGTTCTCACTGAACATGTGTCTGTTGGATGGTGGGCAGTGCCCAAAGGGCGTGTGCCATCCATCCATCCCTCGGTGCAGCATCTACAGAAGGAGAGAACATTAGCCCATGCAGGAGACCTCACATATCCTACTTACATCTGTCTGTATATCAGCCTTTGAATCTCTGGGAAATGCCTTTTTTTTTTTTGTTCCCAGACACAGTGGTGGATGGATTCCATACCCACAGTAGCCCTGAGAGAACAGGGTGGAGAGAGGAAGGAGAAAGGGACAATCTATTATCAATAGAGAGCCACAAATGCTGTTTTAAGACTGCTCTGAAGCAAGTGGCCTGTGTGGACACAGCTTAGGGTGTCCCCAGTGTCCTGAGCTCTTCAGCAGGCCACCAACAGTGGAAGAGCCAATAAAGGCCAAATAAGTGGCCACTTTTAGCAATCACACTTTGCAGCCCAGATAAGGTGCCATAACAGATGAGCCATCTGAACCTGTTGCATCCACAAGGTACATGTCTCTGCATGGGTCTCTCCTTGCTTTCCTCTTCAATTTAAAGAAAGACAATCCAGTTATCCATCATTGCACAGGGCCTCAGATCACAATCTTTCTGAGGCATGTTCATGGCCCATAACACCACTAAGCCAGCAAGTTTATACATACACAGCTTCAGATGTGCTGCTGCTTAAACAAGGTTAGCCATAGTCTCATTACTAAGATTTACACTGTCAGTTACAGAGATGCCCATCCAATCCTATAACACCAAAATTTATGAGCATCACAGAGAATTTTTTATTGTTAGAGCTGATATACAATGTGTGCCCTTAGTGACACATTTTTAAATAAAATATATTATACTAGTGATTTCTAATGCTTAAAATAAAATAAAATAATAATCAACTTTTAGCTACAGTTTCCGCCTGGTTATTGAGCTGAACTTAATGACTGGCTGAAAAGTATTTGTCAACACAACAGCTGGAGAGCAACACTTTCTTGTGGCTTTATGTCACAGCATATGCCAGCCACTCAGAACATGTGATAATTCAACTGGAGCTGGTACTACAATAGCAGATGGGTTGAAGCATTGTTATTCTCACTCTAGCTCCCAGCCCTTGAGGGATCACTAAATAAAATCAAAGCAGATGGACCATTACAAGCTCATTTGTGTTCACTACAAGCACCTCAACCTCCAGTTGTGATATACTGCACCTTTGTATAAAATGACATGTATGGTAACATGGCCTAATGAAAATAGCATCAGACTTGGCAAGTGAGGAATGAGGCTGGGAAATATGCACAGATCTATTTATCACTGAGTTCTTACCTTGCAGAAACTGTTCATTCCCCAACCCCCAGTGTTTATCATTGTATTTCTCTCCATGTTTATAATTTAATTTCCTCACACTCGTCATAAGAACTAAGAGGTGGCTGTTGGTTCTGGCTGTAGGAGCTTAGCAGGATTCCTGGCCTCTGCAAAGACAGGATGAATGCTACTAACCAAAGGAGTGCAAAACTCATTCCTACCCACTGTTGATAAATATGTTACTCCAGGTGGCCCACACGTGTCAAGGCTCTGACCACCCACTGACACCAATATCTGCAGGGATCAGGACTCCCTGTATGTTTCTTTTCCACAACTCTACCTTTTTGAGCTTATGGGGGACTTAATACAGAAAATCAACTGCTCCACTAAATTCCAGAATTTTTGTCTCTGAGGTCGGAGTCAGCATCTCTGACCTAACTATGGATGTCTCAGGGCATGGGAGGCAATTGCTTCTAAAGGAGGAAAGATATTAAAACTGTCTGTTTATGGAGGGGAATCCTCTGGGGCCTTATGGCTAAGTTACAGTTTGCACTGAAAAATTGGTTCATGCCTTCCTCAGCAACCCAACATAAAGTCAAAGGCACATCTAATGCCCGCTTTAACAACATCTTCTGAGCACCTTGTGCAGCAAAGCACCAACAATGTCACCTGAAGGCTTTTGTCCTACAGTTCCTGCCCTTGCTATTGTGCTCCAGGGAGCTTCGACAAGATAAGTATGGCAGGCAAGCTCTTGCTTCAACTGTGCATTCATTGCTAAATAGCCTATATTGTGAACTTATTGAAGGCTTTGAGAGTTCTGCTTTCTCCAGCATAAAAGAAAAGGTGGGAGTAGATAGCAGTGGGGGAGAGTTAGATGCATGGTTTGTTTTTTTTTTTTTTCCTTCATGAAAGACCCATGTAAGACTACTAACCTTCAGTAAAAGCTTCATAGGTCACCTGACTGCCATAGGTCCCCTCATGTTGCTGGTGGGCTGTAAAGAGCCAGGAAGGTGTAGAACTGTAAAGCCAAAGAAATCATTTCATTAGGGTTGATAAATACAGTTGAACTTCTGTGACTGCAGTATACAAGTCGAAAAACTTGTCCAGCTTCTTCTGCGAAACAGCCTCCTGCTGAGTGTCTGAACTGTATAAAAATGATGAATGGATCAACCAATATTTCTCACCTTACACAGAAACTGCAGGGCAGCTGGACAGTCTCAAGGACAATGCTTCCAGGGAGCACACTGCATGCAGCTCCTGGCCATGTCTGGGCTTGTTTGCTCTTCCTGAGCACTTTCTGTTAAGTGTTGAGTGTAGCGACTCATCCTCAGCTGTGAATTGGTGAAACTCCGCCAGAAGCATGTGCAGGTCAGGTCAGACATCAGCACTGCCTCTTATCTGCTGGCCAGCTTTCCTATCAGCCAAACTAATTTGCTAAGATAATTCTGTTTCCTGCCATCTATTACAATAAATCAACCACTGTAGCTTCATTGAATTCTCTGCCAACTGCTGCCCTTGAAATTCTCAAACAGAATGAGGGGCGGGGAGGGAAACCCGTACTCTTCTAAATATGAGAAAGTTTCAGATAAACAACTTGATATTCTGGGCAATGCTGTGTCTCCTCAGCCCCATGTTAGTGGTGAGCCAGAGTCAGTTCAGATTGGGGCAAAATCAAATGTATCAATTATTCCTTTAAAAACAAACTTTTTGAATAATGTGATCTCAGGTGGTAAAGCCTACATGTGGGTAAACACATACATGGAGAGGTGACACAGAGAGATGGAGAGCATGAGCACACTTCTGGGAAAGAGTCGGAGTAAAATTATAAGGGATCCACTGTTGTGGCTATTGAAGAAAGAAATAAGAGGTTACAATGAAATGATAACTCTCTGACAATTAATTTTGAATAGGAAAAAAATACTGAGGGTAGATGGACATCATTGAAAAAATATGAAGCATTCCCAGCATGCCTACTACAGGAGGAAGAATTTAGGAGCAAAAAGGTATTAAGATCATTCTGCCTCTTCCTTATAGCAATATTAACTACTGAGAGCACCAGTGATATTACAGCCATTTTTAAAATTAGAAGATACACTAATACACTAATATATAAGTTTGTTCAGATTAGGTATTTAATAATGCTGATTTCTTTTTAAAGAGACTTCTATCCCCCATGAAATTTCAGAATTTTTGAATTATCCTGCAGATCATCACCGGTTTTGTAATAGCTCTGCTGGCTAAAACTCAGCTGTGCTGTACCATTTAGGTTACCAAAGAGAGCCAACTCCTCAGCAACATGGTTGGGTTTGTTCAGTCAGTCATTTGGCAGAAGGATGTTTAAAAATAATTGCATATCCCTCCCTGTCTTTAAATATTCAGAGGAAAAGTCACAGAAGAACCGATAATGTAACAATAATAATGAGGCTGAAGAACAGTATTATAGTGTGAACTCATATATCCCTTGGTTTCATTTACATGTTTAGCAGCTGCTTGTTTCTCCATCACAGAAAGATCATCACCTGACTTGTAAGAAGAGAGGGGAAGTCTGTTCACCTTTGGGCAACTAGCTCTGCATTTATTAATAGTTGTTGCCCATCTCATTATACATTTAATTGCTGCATTATAATTTATTTATTCACTGATTTATTGTAATAGATGAGTAGAAACAAAATTACCTTTGCAAATTACTTTGATAGGTGGGAAATTTGCATGGTTCAAAAAAACCCAACATGCAGTGTGGAATGTGAGATGCTACCTAGTGAATAACATCTTCAAACATGAGCACTAGCATAGACAAACTGGTCTCATCACAAAGTGAAGGTAAATCCGGCCAATTTATATACTGTTTAAAAAGAAATTGCTATGTAACATATGTATAATAATCCTTATATTCCCAAATGTCTCTGCTTCATGGAACAGGGAATCAGCTGAAAAATGAAGCAGATGGAAAGAAGAGACTCCTAAAACATTAGAAAGCTAAAGGGAGGTAGTTTGCAGGGCATGTGGTGAAGCCAAGGCTGCCTTGCTGTCAGTGCAGGTGGCAGCTCCTGCCTGCAGGTACAGGCTGTCATTACGTGGGTGGGCAGGGGGTTCAGTCCCACAGCTCCCACCCCACACCAGCCACCAAATGGGGCCACAGAGAGCCAAGCATAACAAGAGATAGAAAATATACATGGAATAATTTCAGATTTCATTTAAATAATACATATAGGGAATAGTTAGAAAAACTCCAATTTTTCCCTTCAATTAATTAATTAAATGATAAAATTGATTAATGACTAACAATAACCGCGGTCAAATTTCTGTATACACAGGTCAATCCATTGCAAAACTTGACTATTAGGGCCACACAATGCAGTATATTTTTTGTTGGCCGTGGTCCTGTGCCGGAGGGAGCAGATTGCTGAGGAAGAGCCCTGGGAGAAGAGGGAGGTGCAGCCACAGCGCC
The DNA here is from genome assembly GCF_022539395.1 of Myiozetetes cayanensis. NCBI lineage: Eukaryota > Metazoa > Chordata > Aves > Passeriformes > Tyrannidae > Myiozetetes > Myiozetetes cayanensis. Next base: position 7,872,205 of record NW_026087270.1, read on the forward strand.
GGGCTCAGCACACGTGCCCGGACCTCTCTCTCTCTCCTCATGAAGCGCCTGAAGGGTGTGACCCTCGCTGTGCTCTTTTCTGTGACGTTTGGTTTTGTGTGAAAGTTTTTGGTGTGAAAAATTGCTGCTGCCAATCGCGCTGTTCACAGTTTTCATCACCTTCCGCTGAGCGCTGCAATTGCCCCAAGATTTCCTCGGCATTTTGCGCCTCCCAGTACTATCTGCTTTAGTCATTCAAACAGGGGTGGGATCCGGCTTTCCACGGTGGGAACTTTGCCCTGTGCCACTGGGACCAGAAACACGGGCAGTGCAGATGTGATGGGACCAGCCTGCCTGGCCTCGGGCTTTGGTGCGCTGTCCGTGGGCTCGAGCACGGGGCAATTCCAGCCCAGCCGAACCTCACTGCTCTGCGCTTGGGCAGGCGCGAAGTGCACACACCTGTGAAAGCCTCACCTGCCCCTAATTGCGCCAGGCCCTAATTGCAAAGCCGGGATGACAGAGCTGGAGACGCGCGGGTCGATCCCGCGGGGCCGCAGCCGGTGCGGGCACTGCCCTCGTGCGGCGGAACGGGGGAACCGCCGGGAACGGGGACCGGCCACGGGAAGGATCGGCTTCAGCTTCTGCAAAGGCAAAGAAGGCAGAATTCCCTTTACCGGCCCTGGCAGGACTTTTTCTCATTCTTATTATTAAACTCAGGAAAATAAAAAATAAAATAATACTTAAAAAAAAAGTTAAACCTAGAAACACTGGATAGTGGTATTTTTGTATATAGAAAATGTACGTAAACCGGGAGCTCTGGATTCAGCACTGATGAAGCTACAGCATTGTCTGAGGAGGATTAGGCTGCTCACTATGGTTAGCAAAGTAGTGTACTAAGCATTTAAAAAATTAAGTCATTTTTTCCCCCGGAAAACTACAGGTAACTATAGCTGCTTTTTGGTGGTTTTCCCTTACAGTATCAGGTACTAACTGTTCAGATAGAAGTCATACTGTTAGACCTGACTGGATACAGTACAATTCCCAAGTTTCCTAGAAATGCTGAAGAGGGACTAACAGAAATGTTTAAACATAAATCCTTCTCAAAGTACGCAAAACAAGTTAGTTCACCACTGCATTCATTTTTTTCATGCAACTCCCAAAACTCCAAGCCCCAAAGAAATGAATAGAGGCATAAGAACAATATTTTTAATTAATATTAATACAGAAAGAGCACATGGTACATTCCTTTCCAGCAGCAACTCATTCAGCTCTACCATTGGGAAAAAAAAAAAAAAAGTTAAGGCTAGTTGAGGGCAACCTGATCCAACGATTTGTTTCCCTAATGCCTTCTTGGACACAGCCTTCATAAGTTTAAGAGACTATTTGTGCACAAAACATGGGATGTTTATTTAGCAAAACATCAAGAACAGATAAAAACATGCTTTGTTACAGTGGTAAAAATACACAAAGCTTTCAAGCTGCTTTTTACACCAGTTCAGTTCAGAAACCACACCGCTCCAGAGTGCAGCACGGTGTGCCTTGGTGTTGCATGGAACAGGCCATCCTCAGGGAGCGTGGTGAGCACGTTCAGCCAGTCAGTGGAGTATAAAGTGCACGAGAAAAATAAGTGCATTGAAATGAACCATTTATGATCAAGAAGAATTCTTGTTACATATAGTACTTGCTGAAAATGGGAATCTCACAGGCTGTTTAGTACAACACAGTACTACAATTCTCAAGAGCACAGAATTGGTATCACAGATATTAGAAAGACCTTTAGTTAACATAGATATCTTTGCATTTTTTTCCTCCAGTTATCTCCCCCACCCAAAGACAAGCATTCTGATGTAACTTACAGTGGGTTTGGAGGGGTAGGGGTTTGATGGTTTTTGTTTGCTTGTTTTAGTAATGTATAAGGCATCACCTTTAACTAAAGACCTTTGCTCCTTACCCTCTGTGTTTAAAATAAGCATTTAGTGGCACAGTGATTTGTTCTGTCTTGAACCCCGAGTTTTAAAAATGTGTAGCAGAGCAGGTGAGTTGTACAGGGGTGCAGGTTTTCTCCCAGTTATGAAAGATTATGTACTATGAAATGTTACATTTTTACAGGCTGTCAGGAACCATTTTGTCTGTATGTTTTCCTATTCACAGCTTAAGGCCATTGTCAGCAGTACTTATGAACCAAACCATGAAGAAATGATCTGAGAGCTATTAATTTTTGGGGACATTCATTATATAAAAAAAAAGGAGAGAGAGAAAAATTGATTGAGAGGTTTCCAAATGCATTAAACAACATAAATGTTGGTGCTTAGTCACTGGAATCTTTGGGCATTACATTTACCACAGCAGATACTTAAAATGCAGGCTTCAAAATAGCTTATTCAATTCCCCTACAAATACATGCTGAAGGCTAAAAAGCTTTCTTCCCCTTGCATATAAGTATGTAAGTTATTTTACAAGTTTCCTTTCACATTGAAATCACTTTTCTGTCTGAATACTTGTTCCTGAGAAAGGAAATAAAATTGGGGTTAGTTTCTGTAACATTTCATTTACATTGCCAGACCACCTTCAATCCAGTGCAGTACATCACACTTTTTAGATTAAAAGAAGACTGTCAAAACTTTTTTTAGTATTATAAAAGACATCTTTGCCCTCTTAACTGGTAAGCAATAAACTAAACCATATACTGTTAACTATTTATCATTTTGCAATAATCTACAGTACAAAATGCAGGCTGCAAAGCACTGCCTGCCTTTCCAAACACAGTATTTGTCACCAAGTGCGCAGTAATGAATGTTCCCTACATGTCCCACAGGAAGAGTTCACACAACTTCTCTTCCCTTGCCAGTGAAAGACCAGAAGACTGGAGGCAAGAAGCCAAACAGTTCATTCACTTCTGGTAATAGAGTATGTATCTTTGCTACAAGATTATTCATCAAGAAAACTTTAACAGGGCTGCCAATTCCATTTCTGTCCTCTGGTCATAGCAGGTCCAAGTCTGTTCTCAAAGTTCTGCCAGGAACAGGTAACTATATGTAATGTGGCTGGGGATGTGGGAAAGATGACACCAGTGGAAGATACATAAAATGAATGCACTGGGAAAAGATGAAAACAAATACAGGGCTAGAGAACAGAACAATGCAGACATTCAAACTGGTCTCATTGGTACACAGGTTTGTGCTTCTGCCTTCGTTTGCTCCTTGTTCAGAGGGGACACTTGCACCTCCTTTTGGGTTGAGTGACAGGGTTGGGCTGGGGAAGGGATCAAACAGGGGCTCAAACCTTGTGGAGAGCGAGTTGAGTCCATTGTATTACTATTGCATTTTTTAACAAGTCCCCTCAGCCTTTGCTTTCCAAACAGCTCTAAAAACATCACTGGAGGGACCTGGAGGCTGTGGCCAATCTTCCTCTTCAATGCAGAGCCAAGGGTGGGCCACCACACCTTCTGCTTGGATGACCTAAGTGGTCTCTAGTTCACGTCAATGAGCACAAGCTGCCAAGCCAAGGCCTGCTCTCTTTACCTACAAGATGCTTCCAGGGCATCTTTGCCAACACATCCCAGCTGCTGTCCCCAAGCATAATGGGATGTACCTGAGGAAGTGCCCATGGACACTAACCAATCCATTGACAGATGGTGAGAGAATCCATCACCTAAAGCTTCGCTGAATTTTTCCAGGAGAGAAAGAGGTCAAGAGCTCAGGGCAGTACTGAAACAAGAGAGTTTTGCCAAGGAGCACAGACTAGATAAACAAGGCAAGGGAACGGGAAAGCCAAGAGACTCATAGAGGCAAAAGCAACAGTTACACTTCTAATAACTTTGTTGCTCTTGAAAGTGAAAAATTAGAGCACACTTCATGCAATAGCTAATGGAACAGATCAACCCCTCAGCAGCCCTTGCTTTACACCGATTAGTCCTTCAAGCAGTTTTCAAATCTCTCTCTAGTGCTGTTCTGTGGTAGTGTCTCCCAAAGAAAGATTACAAGTTTTCCAAGAAAAACAAAGTAACCACATTTTCTACAAGGGATCAGTCTCCATTGCCTTTAAAACAGTGGCTTTTTCAAAGTTTTTCCTCTGTTATATTTTGTTATCTTTCCTTCTATAGACTTGACCCCCAAAGGAAATTTCCATATAAAACATCTGAAGAGTTGAAAATGTACAGTTCATATATATGCAATTTATACAACCAGATGGTACTGTATATATATAGTTGCATGTTTGCTAGTCAGTGTAGACAGAAGTAGCTAAAAGGCAACTAAAACAACATTATTTCATTGCAAACAGGAACCAAGAGACTTTGAAGTACAGTATTTTACATTAACACAGGTTTTGCAGCTTTTCAAGTTAGTTTTCATCAGGTACTTGGTATACAGTAAAATTCTGATCTACCTTTATTTATAGTTTCCTCTTTCCAGGCAGAGATTTTTAATATTCTCTTTTTAATATTAGTAATCCTGAAATGAAGAGTCAGATGTATAACACATTCCCAGCCAGTAGCTTAATGTACTGTAGAAAAGTCAGTTCTGTTTACCAAGGACTAGAATCCACTTCAGTAACATTCCCTGAGGCAATCCACTATTTTATTGTTTTGTCCTGGAATCATTTGTGTATAGTTGCTGTTCTGTTCCAGACTGCTTTGTTTCTTTAAAAATAGACACTTAGAAAAAGACATCTGTTAACTTTCATTGCTAATTTTATATTTCAGCAATTATGCTTCCCCTTAATACCCTCTCTCTCCTCCTGTTTTTCCCCTCCAAAAACTGCAAGTTAACGACACAGCAAGTCTGTGTTCTTGATTTTCACCAGACAGGAATTCAGATTTTTAAATGAATGTTAATTTTTGGAACTGAAAAGAATGTAGCAGATAACAGAACAAAATTAATATGTAACGAACAGTCTAAAATTTATCTTACTAAAACTGAAGTTATTCTCTCTTTGAGAGAAGAATCTGTGACACTAAAAAGATAAAGGGTGGGGAAACGGGGTAGGGGTAGAGAAACACATGAGAATCATCATCCCTGTCCACAGACACACACTGAGCACGCACACTGTGTATCCTTACATTCCCAATGGACTAAGGAGATTTCTCCTGATAGAATTCCACCTTTAACATTTCAAAAAAGCTTGTGTATAATCAATGCACTTAAAGCTTTAAGTTTTAGTAACTTAACTTTGTTTATAAAACAAACACACACAAGCACACTTCCTAGAGTGCAAAATGCTTAAGATACTTCAGTTACAGAACTCCATGTGTAGTTTTTGGGACAGTAAATCGTTTTTGCTGTCATAGTCAACTTCTTCCATTGCCAGCAACGGTTGCATTGAAACTAACCCAGAACGCAGCAAACACAACAGTGACCCCTGACTGTCTCTTCAGTTCCGCAGAGATCCCTGTTCATTTGTACAAACTCATCGTTGGACTTTGATACATGCACATGTAAGCATCACAGAGCAGTCTTCGTGCACATCCTTGGATTTTTCTGGAATCCAGTGAGTGTAATTCTTCTAGAGACATCTTCAGATATTCGCCAACTTCTGGACATGGGGTAACTTGTGGAATGTTGAAGCCATTCTGACCTCCTTTTAAACCATAAGGAAAGAAGGAGAAACGTATTAGGATAGCATCTGCATATATCTGCTCTTTATCATGTACTTTAATTATGACAGCATCACTAGTTCTTGAAAATGCCTTCTAAAAAGCCTAAATATGCCCCTTTGGACATATTTAGGTAATACCTGCAGGGTAAACTTCTATAGAAGGTGCATTGTTCAAGAAATCACAATTAATGTCAGAATATCTTGTAGTGTTTACTAACAAACCACACACACAAGCACCACAAAAACCCAAGGAGAACTTTCGGTTTTCCTTAACACTAAAAATTCTGTATGACTTTGGGAGAGTGACCTGAATACATAATCCATCTCTAATGCTACTGAACTTGTTAATAACACAACTGGTAACAGCTGATGAATTTACAAACCGTGTCTCTACCTGACTTGGAACACTAAGCCAGAGTTTACTCCTGGCCATTTTCCACATAAAAGTGAGTAAATTCAAACAACACAAGTATGGACATCCATCTTGCAGTTCCCAGCAGACATTTTTAAGTTATGAAGAAAAGCTGAAGCAAAATATCTGTGATACAAAAAACCTCTCCCTAAGATCAGCATGATATGTATTCAGCACCTCATGGGATCTAAATTCCAAAAAACAAAGACTTCAGTCATACACATTTCAAACACTGTGAAACAAAGCTTGATTGTCTTATAGTTGGTAATAAGAAAGTGACTTTAATCCTGTAACAGTTTCATTTTCAACAGGAGGCCAAACCACACTAAGGCAAGGGTTCAAGAATTCTTCATGCAAAAATTGTTACTATGAGTCTGACACTTCATCTATTACTGTTTTTCTCAGGCACCAGGATTGAACAGAGTCCTCATTTAAACAGTATCTGTTTAAATAACAGTATCTAAGAGACCACTTGTTTTACTGACATTTGTATTATTACAGGGTAACAATGTTCCACTGATAACTCTAAAGAGATTCAAAGGAATGGCGTAGATGTTGTAATGTGTGACTATTTCTTTTATTCTAAAGATATCTACAGTAAGTTATTTAAGAAAAGGCAATAAAAATATTTTCATACTGTCTGATGATCATGTACATCCATTTAAATATAGACTGAAAATACATTCCTGCAGTTGATTATTTAGGTGAAATCCAGATTAGGCAAATCTCAGCAGCTGCCATGAAATCAATGCGCTGAGGAAAGGCTGGATCAAGATTAGTAGCCCAGCACTGAGTACATCAAGTTAAACGATATTAATATCCCCATAGCTTTAAGAAATAGTCACTGAAATCTAAAACACACTTAAAAAAACTAAGAGAAGGTGAACAGAGTAAATAAAAGATCTACCATCCCGATCTGCCATGCTGTCGAAGAAGAGCCAGGCGGAGTCATCCCTCCCATATTTCACAAAAGCTACGTAGTGGCTGGTTTCGATGCACAGAACTGCAAACAACTCCATCTTCTGGGAGGGGATGCAGCCGTGCCGCCAGTCCCAGTCTGGCAGATCCTTGGGAAGTGACAACGGATTGAATTTATGACTCTGTCTCTTGGGATGAAGATGAACCTACAGTTGAAGTGATATTTCAGAAAAGGAAAAACGCCCCATAAGATTATTTGTTTCAGTGGCAGACAAAGCTAAAAGGAACATTGCTGCTGAACAGAAGATTAATGGCATTAGAAAAGGAACTGCAATAACAGTAGCTGACTAAACATTTCTTCCAATTTTCTCCACCACTGTAGTTCAACGCTGCCCAGAAAATTCAAAGTTAAGGTTAGAAGGGAGGTCAGGTTTAATGCAACAATTTTCTACTACACTCAGACTTGAAAACAAGCCATGATTGACATCTTTATGCAATTACCAAACAGAAACTAAGCAGTTCTATGTCATGAATTTATCAGCTCTAACAAGGGGGTGTGTACATAAATTAGGATTTAAAGCAGACAGTTACTATCTCTCCACTGTGTCCAGTCCTAGATTTGACAGTTGCCATGTTGACAAACACATTGCAGGAGTTCCTGATTTGTCACCAAAGGAGACACTTTACTGGGTGGATGGCAGTGACAGTAGTGCTGATGAAGAAATCTCACTTACCCCTTCCTTTCAGCATAAACCACTCGGGTTAAACCCACAGAGAATAACAAACATAACCACTTACTTGTGTATTGCATGTTTTGCAGAACTGCTTGATTTTCCCAGCAGAAATATCAGTGTCTTCATAACATTCTCTGCACTCATACATAGCGAGCCCTCCACATATACGGCACTGCCTGGGAGCTGCATTTTTAAAAAAAGATATTAAGTCTCCAATTTGGGGAGGCTTTTTGTATTTTGTTTGGGGTTTTTTTAAGACAAGGAGTAGGAAAAGGAAGGAGAAATATTACTTTAAATAGAGAAAAACAATACATTAAAAAAATCTTGGTAAATATTTATTAGAAAAAAAAAACAACATCAAAACTACCAGGAATAGTTACTTTCACTGTTTTAGTCACTCTCAGCAACTCTCATTACATAATGCAATTTTATATACTTACTATCTTCAAGTAAGTCTGTTATATTTAATTCCAAGGATGGAAAAATTTTATTGAACATTTTGAAGTCTTTTCCAAACCGAGGCATCTGGATAATCAGGCAAGAGGGTGCCTAGGTAAAATGTCAAAATATAATGTAATGAGCTTGAGATAAATAATTATCTAAATTTAGAGACATACTTCTACTGTTATAAACGTATTCATGTTATTTAAACTTGCAGTCCATTGTCAGAGATATCTCAAAGTATTAATCCTTAGAACAACCTACTGCTAGTAACTAAGAAGTTTGCTTTCAGTAATTCTTTGCCTAAATCCCTTTGGTCTGTTCAGCCAAAGGAGACATGTCATTAAGTCAGCCTTAAAATATTTTTGTTATGTAGGCATCCTGGACAACCAGCATAGCATTCCCATTTCCAACATGTCCACATGTTTTTACACCAAATCCTACTTTTGTCCCACTGCTGAATGGGCAAATATCTAGGTGTCATCACAGCTGTCACCAACCTCTGCAAACTTCAAGTTGCTGTTGATGAATGACCACTCGAGTAACTGCTGAATTGTTGGGACTCCAACTTTCTCATTTTTGTCCATAAAAATTTGATAGAAGTAACAGTCTTGTACTTTCTGACCTGCTGATCTAAAAACAGATAAAAAAAAAAAGAAAACAGATTCTGAAGCTCTACTGTAACCACTGTACTTTACTAGGATAATAACATCTATGAGAATATAGTTTATAAAACATCCTCTCTGCATTGAAATATATTGTGCTTTAGGAAAAAAAACAAACAAGCAAACCCAAACAAAACACAATTTCTCCCAACAACAAAGTGCCTCAGATGACAGGCAGTCAAGTACTAAGTGTGGACTGATTTTAGGAAAACTTAAAGAAACCAAAGCAGTGTAAAATCCAGTGACAGTGTCAGAGCTCTCATCTCCACAGAGCACCACAGTGGGCACAGATAGACCTCACACAGCACAGTAACAGAATTCCTGAAACGAGGAAAGGACTGAAAAACTACAGAAAATGCTTTGTAACAATGCTGTTACCACAGAATGCAGCAAGGAACCTGAGAATATCAGGTGCCAGCTAACAGGACAACAGCACTGGGCAACAGTCCCCACTTCACTTAAACTCAGCTATGACAGCTGAACCCTGGTAGTGCTACAGCTGAGAATGAATCCATGCATAAATGCCAGCATCTGTTATTTTGATAAAGTAAGAGAACCAAACTTGATCAAGGCAAACAATTGAAATATTTTCATTAGCCTAACAGAAGAAATGCAAATCAGTTTCTACAGCTCACACACCGACTCAGCAATCTGTGCAGCTTGTCCCAGAAAAACGGAGCTGTAAGCTGCAGGCTACATTAAGAATTGCTGCAGGCCCTCTTACAGCAGCCCTTCTCCAGCATAATTAACAGAAAGGCAGTGAGGATCTCAAGACAGCACTAGGACACAGGATCTCTGTCCAGCTCTCATGAAACTACGCTCATGAGCTTGTGCAACAACATCAGTATGGCAAAACCTACCTACCAAAAAAGGGTAGGAAATAGTGTCGAATTAGTCAACATAACTTTACTATATTGAATCCTATTAGCAATTCTCATCACAAGTCGAAGGTGTTTTAAGAGTTGTCTCAGTTTGAAAGGCAGCAGATACTTTGTATCAGCCTCTACAAATGTTTGAATTTAGCAAAGAAAAAAGATTCACCTTATTTTCAACAGTGGTTCAACTCTTAGAATATGGTGAAATAAAATATTCAAAAATTCTTCTGGATCTGGAGGGGAGAAAGAAAAAAAAAAGTTTTGTTAGCGTACAAAACCAGCTGCCTTATTCAAGACTCATTTACAATGAAGGTTTTCAAAATTTTCACAGGAAAAAAACAGTTAAAAAAATCACAGTCAATTTTTATAGCTTTCTTAATACAGTAAGATTATGACAAACTACGAACATTTTCATGGCAACCTTCCGTTTATTCTTTTGGTGTCAAAAGGCTCTAAGAAAAGGTACAGGCTCAACAGGGCAACAAAAGCTTCCCAGTAAAGATCAAAAAGATGCTCTGTCTTTCAGAGGAATCATTTGGCACCACACAACTTTTCTAGGAGAAATAAAAGCTTTCAAAACAGAACAGTGAATCTGCAGAGGAGCAGTCAGGAGCAGTGACAGTAACACATAAAACCCACTCCATACTACAGAGTTCATCTAAACTAGAGACTGAGTTCTCTCATCAAGAATGCAGCCAACAGTAGCTTCCCAGAGGGTCATTCTCCCAACACAGTTTGCTGGTGTATTAACTGCAATAAATACTGGTTTCCAGTGTTCAGTATTTACAAAGAAAGTAGCAGAAACAGCTACATAATATAATTCAAATTAATCACTATATGCAGCAGAAGATCAAAAAGTTGAGAACTGATGTTTTCTAATATGATTTACACATTTTATTTTTTAAAATAAAAAATAACCATTGTAACAATGAAATGTTGGTAGTGAAAAAGTTTATTCCTCATGGACCAAAGGGACATTTTGAAAGAGGACAAAGACCCCAGCCTTATCACAGTCTTCTCCCCTAACTGCTAGAAGGGTGTTACAGAGGCACAGGAAGGCAGTAAAAGAAATCCAGGCAGTGAAAGACTTTTACAGAAATTGTTCAGTCAGGGCTCCTTACATTCTCCAGGAAGCAGAAAAGACCCTTCTACCAGCCAATGGTCACTCAAATTTCTGGTAGAGATCCTGCTACTACAAGAAACTATTTGGGTGTTTTGTTCTGATATAATTACATAGCAAGGTATTTCAGTTCTTTCATATTAGGATTCTGACAAGTCTCAAAGAAAGGAAAACCTCCCCAGTTACCTTTTTCCTCTGAAGTGAATCCTGAGGCAGCCTCCACTTTTTCAAGTATTTTCCTCAGTTTCATTATTTTTGTAGCACATACATATCCATATCTAGGATAAATGGGTTTAATAAGCTATTAGCTAGTTTGTGATTAAGTCAGAGAAGCACAAAAAATCCCACCCTCTTAAATGCTGAAATACAGGTTCATAAATCCTTCTTTAATCGCATACAGTATTTCTTTAAAACTATGTGCTGACTTCTCATATTCAATCTGACTTCCAGATTTCTTAATGCAGGATAAATTTAGTGCAGTGCTCAATGTTCTTTTATAGCCTTTAAGAGCATCTTTAATCATCATCTTACCAGGATAACTGTTTTCTGATTTGTCAGTCAATTACTTTTGATTTGTTTTCACTCTAATTTGCACCATTTAATATATCATTTTCAAAATGTCACATAATAACAGCACTGTGGGATTTGTTAATAAAAACAAATTTCAATATTTGAGCAAAAGATACGGAGCTGTATTGCTGACCTAAGAAGCTGAGGTTTTGAGCATTCAGTATTCTCGTCTGAAGTTTTAAGCATTGTAGAAAGGTAATAACACCTTCTGGTCTTCCCAGCCACCTGAGATTTCTGCTACTTAGTGTGTATCCTGCTATCCTACCCCTAGCACAGAACCCTGGAATGCACCAGGAAAAGTACACACACTCTTACAAGAACAAAGGTTCAGAGGCCAACATTTTATTTCAGGAATCAAAATAAAACTTTTGTGATAAAGCCCACCGCCCACAGAATTTCAGAACCATATTGTTCGCACGTTTAAAAAGAATTAAGCTTAAGAAAAGTAACATTTAATGTAGATTTTTGCTGCATGTCCTTTTCTCATTGTGCCTAAGAAATTACAAAGTTCATTTGAAGTTCCTTTAAAAAAGTTTTGACCACTTTCAGACCACATGTAAAAAGTAATGATATTTTAAAGCCCTGCCAATTCCATTAAATCATGAAACAACCATGTCAGATAACCCACATATTTTTCTTGTCAAGTACAACAGCATTAAAACATGTAAATAAGAATGTTGTGAACGAACTTAACTTTTGTTTATCAATGCTTTTTTATTCATATTTGTATAAATTTTACAATAGTTTTATGCTGATCCTATTTCCAAATAAGAGACTAGTGAAAATATTTTATGACCAAACAATGAATAACTATTTCTATTTAGCCCTGATTGAATTTATCATGAAGAACAAGAAAAAATACTAATAAAATAAATCGAATAGAGTGGCATCAGCAGGCAGCCAGACTGCTCAGATTTGCAATAGGAATGCATACACAGTAGGATCTCTCTAATTTATATTAGATTAGAGACCAGTTCATGTCTTTACTTACATTCTCAGAGGATTCACAATTTCTGTCCGCAACAGCTCTTGAGTCTCACTATAATACTCTACATCATTCATTTCTTTAGGTCTGAGTAACACAGTGTCCAAAACAGAGCTAAAAGAAAACAGGCTACAGAGAAAAAAGGAAAAGGAAGGTTTTTTTACCCTGAAACATATGACCGTTCAGATGTCTGAGCAATGTAAGACAAAGCAAGCAAAGCCACATAAAAATTAAAGAACTAAAATTTCAAAAGCAGTAATTATGGACAGGGGACAACACAGCTGTACTAAACAGCAAAAACCCACTCTAACCATTATGCTTTCTGCAGCGAAGTACAGAACCAGTTGCCCAGGCAGGATTCTACAAATAAGCTATATGGGGTACTTCTCTCCCTCCTTCCACCCCCAGCCTATGCTGTCTTTCATCCTTCAACCATTTACAGGGCAGGGACTCCCTCAGTCAAACTGAGCAGATACAGAAGGGCCAGAGCAGCTGGAACAACATTAGCACAGTAAATGCTGCAGAACTTGCTCCCACTGGAAGAGCACAGTAACATGTCAGGCTGCAGCCATGACATGGGAGCTGCACAGTAACACACAGACAGTCATCCAAACACATGTTCTGCATTTCTAGCATGGGATGCCACTACACAAATTATGAACTTACCAGAATAAGGTGGAGTCTAAGTAACAGGAGTTGTAATGACCCTGGATACCTTTCTTCTTTCCAATCATTGTCTCTAAACCTTCTTTTTCCATTTTTGGAGGAGTGTTTTCTTCTACCACTTCACTTAAGTAACCTCCAAAGGCTGAAATTTTTTTTTTCAAAAGACACTTTAAAGCCTCAAATTTTATTCCCCCTTGAGATTTCCCTATTAAATGTTTTATAGCTAAGTTGCTGCCTTAGTGTAAGCATTCCTTCTCTGGACTAGAATAGCATTTTATTATAGCTGAAACTCAGTGTTCCAGAGAGTGAACGAGGCCTTACATTCCACTGGCAATGCACATTAGAGTGCTTCGGAAAGCCTGCAGCACTGAATTAATTTTATCCAGTAGGAATGAAGTTCTCTTTTCATTACAAATGCCCTGTTCACACTATCTTACAAGTATCAGACACTTTTCTTTGCTGGGTCCCCAGCATGACCCAAGAAACCTAAAATATTTGAAGTTAGGAAAAAAAAAAAGTTTTTCACCACTAACTTCTGCCATATAAAAACATGCTTTTTTATGTTAATATTTAGAAAATATAATTTTATGCTATATAGAAAAATAGTTGCCTTTATTTGTGACAATGCAATCACACATTGCTGGAGTTGCAAATACCATTTTCAGCAAGACTGCTTTTCAACTTCTGAATGTAAAAAACATACAGCATAAAAAATCCCTTTTATGAAATTTCTTTAAATATATGAACATTTTCTTGTTTTAAAGCATCAAAGAGTAATTCACAGAATTGCTGTATTTTGTACAGGCTGATCTTCTATTCATTAATCTCATTTAAGTAACACCTGTACAGATTCTCAAGTGTTCAACACAAAGAACTTATTGCAGGAATAAATGAAACCAAAACCCTGGTCAGTTCCCAGTTGATAAACAAGAAATAAGCAGAAGGTCAGTACCTAGAGAGTTGCAGCGTTCAATCTGGTTGGAAACAGGCTGCAGTGAGGCAAACCTGGAATCTGGCCTGCAGCTTTTGAGCTTAACAAAAAGAGCTTTCTTTGGAGCACAAGTGAAGTATCGAGTTCCTTTAAACGTTCCGTCCGTGCAGCCTGCACATTCATCTTCCTGAAAATTCAAGTGAGAATTCACTATTTTTCTTATTTCTAGAATTCTGCAGTAAGTCATTTGATAAAATATCTATCCACAAGTCGCCCCTCAGGTACTCTCAAACGTGATATACAGTGTTTCTGCATTTTAGTATACAAAGCTTTGACTGAGGTATTGTTTAACTGGATTTGCTGAGGAAATTAGGAGCTGCAGGGTTGGTATTTTTTCATGCTTAAACTTTTATCAGAAGCAGCTTGGGGAGGTGGGAGGGGAGACCCAGACTGGGTTCCTTCTGTAGTTAGAAAGAGTACACATGCAGTACTGAGCACCTTTTACAACTCAGTTAAAATCAGTAAGCATTGGGTAGCGTGAATACTCTGTGTGACTGTGCTGCACGAAAAAAAATGCCTGCTTTGGAACAGACAAAATGCACATCAAGGACAGACAACACAAACCAGGTATGAACAATAACAAGTTATTATCTTTGAGAACATGATTTAAGGTATATTGTCTACTGCTAGGCTTTAATGTAGAAATGCATGAGTGGCAACACTCAACACCCTAAGGTGCAGTCTCAGAACACCTGTGGCAAACTGTGGCTTCCAACTTCATCCAAAACACCCATAAAGATTTTTTGTAACAGCTGGAATTCCAGTCACATTCTAATCTACTTTGCCTGTGTTTTACGTAATGGTACAGTGTTACGTGAAATTTTATTGAACATTATCCCAAAATAAAGAATCCCATCTTCTTAATTGAGTACACATTAATTTAACTGACAGCCAACCACAACCTTGGCAGCAGCTGCCACAAAGAAATGTCAGTGCAGAACAGCAATTCATGTTTGCAGCAACTGAGCTTTTCCAAGGGCCCAGAGAAACACGTAAAGCACGTGGCTGTCAAATCAACCATCACTACTGTCAGTTATCAAAACCAGTGTTATGGCTCTGACAGTCATAACTCTGCCTGTTTGCTGGTATGCAAAAAAACAAACAAAAAAGTGATACTCAATAAAGACTACTACAGCCAGGGCATTTCACACAAATTTGCATTTCAAAAGACCTTTAAATATGGTCAGTTTTTTTCAATTACAATCTCAATAATGTAAGCAAAGGACACTCCTTTAAAGCAAGGAAGTGATCAGTCCCATAAATTCAATGACCCATTGTAACACAATCACATCTCAGAGCCTCTTAACAGGGTAAGGTCTGGGACAGCCACAAAAGTCAGAGCTCATGGAAGAATTTAGCTCTAAGGACATCACATGGAAACCTGTTTGGGCAAATCCCCCCAGACTGGCTGCTTTTGCAACATATACAGGGACCAGCTCTGAGAAACAAAATTAGTAATTAACACTAATATGAACTACAATTTATATTTACCAGTTCCAGTCCAGCCAATACTTCATTTACTCCAGGAGGCTGGCCAATCCAGCGGATTACTCCATAGAAAGGAGGATTTTCTTTAACTTCAGCCAAGGAACCTGCTTCAAGACCATGTGAGTTCCCAACTGGGCTTGCTGCTGATGGACTGTCCTGGTTAGCTGCAGTATTCACGTCACCCATGACTGACTGGACAGATAAAGAGAGAGGACTGTGTCCCATAGTACCATTTGTACTTGTTGCTTTTGTCAAGCTAAAAGGGAGGGAGTGAAATCTGTTTTCTGTAGACACAGAGTTTGTTAAAGGTGGCTGCAGTGGTGGTGAAGAATGCCCAAATCCAGGAGATGAATCAGTAAGTGATTTTGCAGGGTCTTCAGTAGCTGTTAAAATCAAAACCAAGATGTTAGTAAGTGTTGGGGTTTTTTCCCCCATCATAAAAAAGGAAAGACTTGGCTCTCAAACCAATGAAGTGCAACCACATCTGATTTAACAGGTGACTGTACAGGAAGCACTAAGAGCTGGGGAGGGACATTTAGGAAGACATTTGTCACTTGGCAACACTGGAGAAACAGAACTACCTGAGGAGACATTTTTAAGGTTCATGGAATTCAGGGGCTACTGCTGCAATAGTTTCCATTGTAAATTAACATTACTAGTTTAGTCTTTACCCCTTCAGTCACTATGCTAGCCAGCTACACTTTTCTAAAGTTTATGAGCAAAAAAAAAAAAAAAAAATAGGTCTGGAAGCAAATCAAGATACTGATTCTTTAGGCATGTGCACTTATACTTCTAAAAAACTCATAAAGAGATTTTACAGAAATAACTTTTAAAAATACTGAAAAAAACATGTATACTTAGTCAGATTATTTCACCCTCTCCACTTCCAGACTGATTAGCTGGCATGGCAGAATAGTTCCCTTAGATCTGTAACATTAGCTACAAAGACAGTCAAAATACAATTACTCTGTATACTTGGCTATAAGGAATATCTTCATGTCTTCCATCAAGCCTCAGCTTTTATTTTGCCTGCAAGACATATGCATTCCCACAGAGCTGCACATACATTGCCAAGAATGTAATCTCCTACATGCAGAATAAAACCACAGGTCACATTAAGACAGAGAACACTTTCATAGGCGTTTCAAGATGCTTTTTATGATATAGTATGTCTTCCACTAAGACAATACAGTCCAACTGTTTTATATTTAATCTCGTATTTGTTTTATTTGAAGAACATAATACACTCTAGTTTTGTTCTGTGGAGTTTTTTTTAAATAAAGTATATGCCTACATGAAGGCATCTCTCTTTACCTTCATCAATATACCATGGGGGTTTTGTTTTTGTTTGAGGCTGAGAGTCAACTGATGAGCCATTTAATGTGTAGAAGACTTCAGATCTGCTTCTATTTCCAGGTTCAGAGGTAGATCCTGGAAAACAACATACTTTAATGAAGAGATTATTCTCTACTTAGAAAAGGTTACCTACACTCTTATTTCATAGTATAAATTCATTATTACACTTTCAAAAAGACCCAACTGCCTTTGCACAAAGCAAAAATCTCTCCCATCAAGCCTAACACAGTTCTAAGCTTACAAATCTACACCAAAGCAACTTAATCCTCCAAGCTGAAATTTCAAGTCCCCAACCTGCAAAGAAGGCAGAAGACACTTCCCAAGTGCAAATTTTTCATGACTATAAATTATGGATATAAGAAAATATTTGTGATACAGTGTACAGCAGGTAGTACCACAGGTAATTTTTTGGTTTTAAAGCGCTAAAATTTCACAGTAGGCAAACAGATTACTGATCCAATGGCACACAGCTATAACTCCTGCCAACATATAAGCACAGTTACTTTAGTGAAGATCATCTCTGTCAGCATCCAATGCCAGAAAAGACAATACTCTTCCCCAAGCAATAAGAATTTGCAATTCCTACGTAAGTAAAGAAAATCCCTTCCCATACATACCTGTAGCCTTTGGCTTACTGTGATTGAACACACTTTTGTCACCTCTTGAGGTATAGGCAAGCTTGGGAGGTCTCCTGTCCTGTGACACAGTCTCTGAGACATGATATATGAAGAGAGTATTAGCTTCCCTTTGCTACATTTTTACTGTGTTACAGAGAAGTTCAACTCCAAAGGTAACTGAACAAAGGTCTGTCATCATAAGCTTTAAAACTGAGTGGAGTAAAACCTTGCTTGGCACATAACCAACATTTTATGTGTACAGGATTTGCTTCTATCACATCAGCAATTACTTTGCTCTGAAGTCTGCCATTACTTCATGAACACTTCAATGTATGTGCATATTTCCACTACAGGAAACAGACCCATGAAATTCTAAACTTTATTTTCTACCAACACACAACAAATGCTCTTCTCCCAAAAATGGAGTCCCTATGAATTCTTCAGAGAAGAGAGGAAAATTCATGCAAAAATCACACAACTAAACCAGCTACTAGGAGATGAACATAAATCAAATTGAAGAGCAAGGGCAACAGTTACAGACTACACACTCATTAGCACCTGTCTACAGACACAGCCCAAGCAAAAGTTAGTTACTTATAAACTTGCTTTCTTCCGAAAAGGGATCAGGGGACTGTAGTTGTTACAAGTTAACACTATTCCATGAATTACTGCCGTGAATTTTTCCACAGTCTTGCTATGCATTTTAAAGTATTTACCCATAGACTGTACACATAATACTATCGATACCTTTCCAGCACAGAAAGAACAGCTTTCTGATCCAAAGTATTTAAACTCCTGGAGTAAATTTAACAAGTCTATACAAAAGATTCCTGCTACAGACACTCACATATTCACTAATATTATGTAACTCCACAGTTCTGTAAACACTATACTATTTGACAGGAATTTTGTTCAATATTAAAGTTTTTCTACTAGTGAGACTATAATGCAAAGGAGGGGAAAACTGAAGAGAATTATAACACTGAAGGTTAAACTAATTCAAGTGAATTTAGGATACTAACTTTGCAGTATTGCTTTAATCATATAACTGTGCCTAGGTGGAGATATTATCAAAGTCTGCCTTCTGGTTAAGAAAGCTGGGCATACCTGGAATAACATCATTGATATGCAAAAGAAGTGTACTTTCAACACTTGCAAAACTGCACAGCTGTATTCCATTATATCTTCCATCCCAGTTTCCAATCGGATTATCCTAAAAATAGAAAAACATGTTACACGTATCCCAAGAGAAGATTTACATCATGCAGAATGCACACATATGTCTTTAGGAATACAAAAAGTAGGAAAATGAAAGGTTTGACAATGTCTACCTTTCCCTGTAACAAATTTTATATTTAGAACACTCAAACATTACAGTCTTTAAACACAAAAGCAAACTTAAAACCTGCTATTTTGAGAAATATTTCCTACTTTAAAAAGCATTCCTCTACTAAAAACTATTATTGATAAACAAATTAGAACAACTTCAGTGCATTGTTAGGGAAAAGCTACTGCAACCAAGAAAATGGAAGCATCTGTTCTACAAAACCAAAACATAATCTTGAACTACTAAAAATTTGAAAGTTGTCCATTTCAAAAAATTAAAGTTGCTAGAAATATTTTTTAATTACAAGCTTCACATTTTCTTGAAAAATCAAGCTTTGTACTTGAAACTCAATGCTTTTAAGGTAGAATAAAGTCAAGCAAAAAAAACAGTAACATGAAAAAAAGCTTTGAAAAACAGCTAACAAAAGAAAAACACATCCAGCCCACTTTTTTAACAGGCAGAACAAAGCCAGTCTCACAAGACAAACACTCAGCTCTATGACTTCAAGACTGATACCTAACATGGCAAGTAGCTCAGTGGAGGCTCCTCAGAATAACCAGAGTATTTCTCCTGAACTCTTTAGCATCAAATAGGATATCATTTACCTCATGCCAAGAAACAATTACCACCAAGGGGCATCTTTGAACACAAGTGTTTATTTCCCATTTTAGGTCAGCCTCCGCTGAAGTAGCTTGTGGGATAATGTTTCTTCTTCTAATTGCATGTCATTTACTAGCTAACACACATGCAGAAGTTATTAAAGTCAGATTATTTTCTTACCATGTCCACTCCAACAACGTATCCTAAACTTTCGTTTCCTGGTAAGACATCACAGAATATAACTGTCCCATACTCTATACTCTCTCCTATCTTCAGAGAAACCCTGGAGTTGATCTCCAGAGGAGGAAGTTCTACCTGCATTGCGTCAACTGGAGCTGCATAGTCACTTTCCAGTTCATTGTCATCATCTTCCACCAGCTCCAGTTTGTCCAAAGCAACAAAAACCCCACAGTCCTCATCGCATCTGAAAAGCTGCTTGCCTTGGTACTGCCCATCAGTAAAGCCCTGACCGCGACCTTCTTCCTGGGTGTCGGAGGAGGAAGATGGGGGGGGAAAGAAAAGAATAAAAACCAAGTGTATTTTGTGCAAAAGCAGACTACTAAAAAAGCAGTAACATAATCCAGTGTTTTGGACAAATCTTACTAAGAATTTGCCTGGTGAACTGCCTTTATATTGTGAGAATTCTATTGTCAGAATTTGTGACAAATATAAACACTGGCTATCTTAGGAGAATAAAGAGCAAGATGTCATTAGATTAGAGAGTAGCTGCAGGCAGAAGCCTTTTTACTTGGCTTTACATATTTTCTTCAGATGCAAATCTTGCTTCCATCATCAAATTTTTGCCATATCAAGACAAGACTACTTCATACTAGACATAATGCTAAGCATTCAAAAATTCCACTTATACGCCAAATAAAGAAATGATTTTCAGAAGCACTTAGGCCTGATATTCCCTGAGGTTCTCAGTGGGAATTGCAAAGTTTGGGAAAAGTTTAAAGAGTACTTTGAAAAACATACTTCTAATACAGGAGGAGCACTCTCCTGAACCTAATCCTTCAAAAGTTTATGGCTGGCATTAATTTTGCACACAATAGCTACATTCTCTATCTTAACTAGTTGCCATTTGACTTTCAGGGATCCAGAAAAACAGCAACCCTAAAATCCAAGCCTGCATTCATGGACCATATCCTGACACGTTGGGGGAAAAACAAAGTACTCAACAGAAATCTGAAAGTCACATATGCACCACAATGGGAATGTAAATAATTTTGTCTAGAGAAGTTGTAGATGGTCCCTCCCTGAAAGTGTTCAAGGCCAGACTGGATGGGGCTCTGAGCAACATGGTCTAATGGAAGGTGTCCTTGCCCGTGGCAGGGGTTGGAACAAGATGATCTTTAAGGTCTCTTCCAACACAAATCATTCTGTGTTTCTATGAATTAAATTTTTCTAGGCTAGAAGGAGTCAGAGTACATTCAAGTCTTTCTGCCAGCCCAGGCACCTCATCAAGCTTCATTTAACATGTAGAATACAAGGCTGATGTGATATGGCATGTTCATGGGTACTTAATAAACAATACTTATGAAAAGACTGAAGGTAACAATTTTCAGGGGTAACTATGCTTCTAGAAAATAAATTATTATTACTTCCTCTTCACATCGAAGACTTTTAGTTCATCTTACAAAGTATAAATATGATGCTACCCCTTGGCAAAAGACTTACCAGCAACTCTACTCCAAAGTATATCCCTGTGAGGGACCTTTCTTGCATTAAAGGTCCTCTGAAGCGAACAACTCCAGGAAACTTGTCATCTCCTGACCTCAGCTGTACTCTAACAGGGGAGCCAATATCTATTTGGATGCCTTTAGCTAACCTGCTTTTGCTTTTAAACAGACTGTATCTTTCCTCACAGTTAGTAATAGCTAAAAGCAACTCGGCTAGTTTTTCATTTATTTCTATAACATCCTTCTCATCCACAAACAGGATTGCATGAGGTTGTTCCAGAATCTTTAATCCAATCTGCAGTTTCTTGCCTTTACAGGGAATATTTCTGGAGTGTCCCACAGAAGAACGGTCTTGGAAAAACTGCCCGATGCTACCTTTGGGCACCTTCAAGAGCTTTTGGGTCTGCTTGTCTATGACGCTGCATTCCTGGAGAAGCAAGTAGAAGATCCGCTCCTCCCAGTAGGATGAACTTGCTTTTTCTTGACTCCATAAACCCGAATTCATTGTGATTAAAACTTTTAAAAGCTGCACAGAAGTCTCCAAGAAAAATAAGCTCTGGATTTACGCACAGTGGTCTTTCCAAATTCTACTGGAAGGTCCAATCTTTGTCAAACAACAAAAGATTCATTTTGCAAGGAACCAAGTTCAGAGCAGGAAGCCTAGAATAAAAAAAAATAAAAGAAAAAGAGACAATTAAATTGGGGAAGTACAGCTACTCTTAAATAAAACATGATTTAAATCTGTGACCAGACCAACTCCTCCTACAGAGTAATAGTTCAGCAAAATCCAAGCCAGTGACCATAGTCCCAGAACAGCCACAATATTGCTGATCATGGACATACCCATTTACGCATTTCTACTACTTACTGCCTATTTCCTTTCCTTGTCTAGTTCCTTGAAGAAAGAAGCTGTGGAAAAAGTGCAATGAAATGCAGAAAACACATAAAACACACGTAAGGGAAAGGAAAAAGGAAACTTAAGTTCACATGAACAGGAATAAACATCCTTCTCAAATTTACAAACAATATTTTATGGAAGCTTTCCACTAAAAAGATCTTTTCCCGTGCTTAGTGACTACTTATTTCTGACAAAGTGCAATGCATCTGTCATCCTGCATAACATTTTGATTTAGTGAAGCAGAAAATTGTGTTGACGAAATAGAGCAGCAGAAAATGGAAACTTCAGTAACTTATAACAGCCATTTCTTTAAATAAAGAAATGGCCAGTTTCAGTAAGTAACAGACAATGTATGAAAACCAAATTGCACCTACATTGCAACATGCAGTTCTGAGAAAAAAATAAGAAATATGTAATTTTCAGTTAGTAAAATACCCTAGAAATAAACACCTTAGTTAAACATTACCCTAAGATTTATAGCTTACAACCAATAAACTAAAAAAGGACAGTCTGAAAATACTTGATTGAGAATGGCAGCAGGTACAAAAGGAAAATACATACACACATATGGCTACAGTTCCAATCATACTGGATACATGAAGAAAGACCCACGGTACCTCAGCAGGATTTACTCTTCAAAGATGGCAGGAAACGGCAGCATACAAGTTAAAAATATAATCTTTTAAATTTTCCTGTTTTCAATCTGTGATGCCAGTTTGCATTTTGTTAAAGGAGAATCTCAATGATAATTTATGGATTTAACTTCAACAAAGTAAAAGCAAATAATCACTTTTCCTTGTGTCTAAGTAACCTATTCCTCCCCAACTTTTCTACGATGGCATTCAAATACCACAAAACTTACTGCTCTTTCTCCCACTCAGTTTGATCCCAGTTTCAGAAGCTATTGGAAAGCAGTGGAATCCAGTAGTACTGTAGCTATCTTCATCATCTTTTTTTAAACAGAAAGAGTATTTAAGAAAACTCTTTCCTCCAGAGAAAAGCAGTAACAACCACAGATAATCTGAAATTTATGCAAAGTCTCATCTTTCAGTCCCAGGAATTCACACATTTCTGTGCTGCCTTGGTGAGGCTCTTGTGCCATCCAGCCATTCCAACCTGCTCCTCCTCTGCACAGATGTGGCATGTGGGTGTCAGAGCATCACACTGAGGCACTGCTGCTGCAGCAGCTCACAGGAATTACGGGGTTTAATGTGTTTCCATCTGCAAAGTCATTAACATCTGAGGGACAGAATCTGGACAGTTTCAGACCTCACTGAAGGAAATGCTGGTAGACCGTAAATGTATTTTCAAGTTAAAAAGTACTTTTCTTCATTTTCATTCAATACACATAAATGGGCTTTAATGTTTGTCAGTGATTAATAAAAAAGTGGTGTCAGTATTGAATGAAATAGCAGTGCTTTGTATGAAGACGGATAAACAACACAACAGGATTTCACCCCACATGGAAACACGATTAAATGACCATTAGTTTTAATAAGTCTACTCAGATGTTAAAATAGTTTCATCCAAGTTCTGTCTAGTTCTCTCCTCTTACTTTTTCCAGACAGGGGGGTAAAAAATAGACCCTGTCTTGTTCTTCACAGCTCATTTTATGTTCTCAGCTTTCAAAAGCTGATGCCCTTCACTTTCTTTTTTTGTGAGCCTTTCCACAAACTTACTGAACCCCCATATACTTCAAAAAAGTATCTCTGACATTACAGGGAACCTGACCTTTCCTATTTTATTTACAGAAGTAATTCATGTTAATTTTAGTAAGTATGCATGGAAATAATATACTAAAAGAGAAGTCTGTTCAAGAGCTTAAAATGTTAATTTTAGAATATTATTTATCATATCTATTTTTAACAAGTATACCCTGCTTGCAGGTCCATTGCTGCAATATCATACAATCTTCACGTGTTTAGTAGTAAAGAATTCTGTGTGAAAACATGTTAACAGCTGCATTTAGATTATAGCACAGTAACTTTATATAGTGCATGGTCAGTCTTTCAAAGTCCTCATCCACAGAGATGTTATTAAACCCACTGGATACAGTGCCAAAAGGCTTTCCTTTATTAAAAAGTTCATTCTCCCTACATAAAAATGCCTTCTTAAAAAACTTATCTACCACCACTGCCCCCTGCCAACAAAAAAATACAGCTCTGAAAACTAAATCCTCTTCTTTTAGAATAATAAAAGTGATAAATTAGTATTTTAGCAGCACAGAAAAGCTTGTTAAAAGGATGTTAAGCTTTGGCAACATATCAAAAACATATTTACATAAACCGCTGGATTTATTTTTTTTTCAGCCATTTTCCATGGAATTGATTATTCTGCAAGCAGTAAAGTGAAATCCTTGCTGAACAAACAGCCCACGTGTATCAGACTATGGCCAGAATAAACTATTAGACTTCTATATGAATTGATTTGGGAACCAAACAAAGCACACCTACCACCAAGTCATCATTACACTGCACAACACACCAGCAACTACAAAACTCTGTGCAAACCAAAGAGTACTTGCCCACCACAGGCATTTTAAGTGTCAGAGCCTGTTCTGCTACCTTCTTCCACTCCACCTAGTACCCGAATTGTTTTCATGCTCAAAGGATTTTGGGGAGAATCAGGCAAAACACAGTTATGACTGCAACACTACATACTTCGGAAAAAAAAAAGCACTTCAAAAATCGTCAGAAGTAGACCATAATAAAATATCTAACTTCAAAGCTTCCCTAACTTCCTTTTTTATTCTTCTGTCATGAGTCACTGTTGTCACTACAGAGACATCCCATTATAAAAACAGTTTGCTCTGAAATGCAAGAACTCTGTTCCTACCCTGCAGGAGCCTCGGATGAACTGTATGGAGATATTTGAATCAGCTATCAGGTTTCAGCATGATCACACGTCCGTAGCTCTGATCCAGAGCACAAAACGAAGAGGCTAAAACAAATTGTACAGATTCTAAGAGAACTTTCACTTTAACACCGAAAAGAAATTTAAACAGCTGAGATGCAAAGTTATGTTCTCCGACAGTCCGAAAACAACTTTCGAGGGCAGGTTAAAACCCGGAGCAAGGAAATTTAGTCGCAGCTCAATGCACACATGAAAAAAACCTGACACTGGCTCCCTCACGGAGAGTTCCACGGCAAGACACGTCCGTGCGAGCCACAGGGCTCGGCCGAGCTTTGGAGAGCGATTATTCCCCCATCTCCGAGCGCCCTGTCCCCTCCCCGGGCGGTTCCGCGCAGGAAAGTCCCGACACAGTTCTGCGCTGCCCGGGGATTCACGCCGAGCCGCGGGAAGGCCCGGCCGGGCCCTGCGCGGCGCCCCCGCCCAGCCCGCAGCGGAGCCCCCGCCCCGCCATCCCCGGCCCGGCCCCGCGGCGCGGGGGGGCCAGGGGCACGGACGGAGCGCGGCCTTCGGCCGGGGAGCCGCCCCGCCCCTGCCCTGCCCTGCCCTGCCCTGTCTGAGGGCCCCGCGGCCGCGCTCGGCCCTCACCTCCTCACGGCCTGCCCCGCGCTGGGCGCGCCGCCCGCCCGCGGCACCGGCCCGGCCCCGTCCCCGGCCCCGGCGCGCTTGGCCGGCCCGCGCCGCGCTCGCCCATCGCCGCCGCGGCCGCGCAACCGCCCCTGCTGCCCCCGGCGGTCCGCCCCCGCCGCTCTCAACCAATCACAGCGCTCCGGCGCCGCAGCTCCGCAGCGCTATTGGCGAACAGCGGCGTCAGTCACGGCGGGATTCGGGGGTTTCCAGCCCGTCGCGGTTGTACGAGCGGCAGGGCAGGGGACGGGGGGCGGGGCACTCCCGCGGGAGGGCGCTGATTGGTCACGCGGAGCGCGGAGGCGGGACGTCGGGGGCTACGGCGGCGCTGATTGGGTGGAATGGGCGTGCCCCGAGGGCGGGACAGGGCGGGCGCCCGAGGGGTCGGGGCGGCTTCGCCCTTCCCATCCCATCCCATCCCATCCCATCCCATCCCATCCCATCCCATCCCATCCCATCCCATCCCATCCCATCCCATCTCATCCCTTCCCATCCCATCCCATCCCATCCCGCCCCGCCCCGCCCCGCCCCGCCCCGCAGGGACGGATCTGGATCTGGACTCGGACTTGGACCTGCCCGGGGCTCCGCTGCCCCTCCCTGGGAAGGACCCGCGCCCAGCTCCGTGAGCGGCAGCGAGTGGGGTCGGGGGACAGGGGCTCCTCGGGGCTCGGTGCGGTCACAAACCCCGCCAGGCGCGGAACTACCGAGCGAATTAATGAGCTGTCCCTCCGTGTGCGCCGGGGAAGAGGCCGGGAGGGATTTGAGCCGTGCGGTTTCCCCACCGCACGGCCTTTACAGGCGCGGGGAAATTCCGAGCTCGCTGGGGAAGCAGCGGCCGCTCCGCTCGCGTTCACGGGTTCGTGAATGTCGGGCTCGGCCTGGCTCCAGTACACAGTTGTGAAATATCTTTGCACTCAAGGAATGTAAGTAATGCTGCTGAGTATTTGATTTAATAAAGGCCAAATGAAGCTCCTCTTTAACCGACCTGCTTTTGGTTGTGACTGTCGTCTGAATGCTGCTGTTTCATCCACTTCGCATCGCTGTTGTTTATATATAGTGGGCTCTGCGTAAATAATGAATGAGAGAATGAACTCTGGGACAGAAAGGAGTTGCTCAGCGGGACGGTTGTGTTTACAGACTATTCACACATTCCCAGAAAGCAATATTTATTTTCAGAGAAGATTTTTTAATTCATTTTTTTTTTTAGTGTTGGGAGTGGGGGGGGGGGGTAAATACTGTGGCGTTTTAAACCGATGCTTTAAATTTCATTTAAAAAAATATATCTGTAGGAAGTCCATTTCTCGTAATGCAAAACTTCAAAGAAGCATCTTTGAAAAATGCAGTATATAATCCTGTACCTAAAGTGGTTACACTAACATTGACAGACAAATAAACACTTTCCTGGTTTCTTAGCATCTGTAACATTCCTCTAATACATGTTTTTATGTAATTTAGTAACATATGCAGATCAACGTTAGCTAAAGGCTGTTCTAGTAAATCTTGTTCCCTATAGCTCTCCAGAATCCAGAGACACAGTCACTAAGCAGATCCAGTGCAGCCTAAAATCAGACTGGAGTGCCCATTTCTAAGCTCTGAAGCCCTGTGTGTCACTGCCAAGGTTTTTGCTAGGAAGATGGGAAGGCAGGACACAGGGTTTTATTGGTCTGGGTACGTGCCAGATGGAAAGGACACAGAGACCAGCAGGAGTTTATTGGAAACTCCTGAGGAAACACTGAGATTCCATCTACTGTGGAACAAATGCTCACACTAATCATTTCACTAGTCACTTACAAGCAGAATTGCATTTCAAAGTCTCATTTAATTTTTAAAGAATGAATCATATTGAATATATACTAAGATTTATTCCTTACATTTCTTCATTTCACAGGAGAGCTCCCAGTAAACCCAGCCATGCTCAGCTGATCCTCAAGGTGGCTATCTACGCACAGCTGCTGCAGCTCTCCACTTGGAGAGCTGCCTTTTGTGCTACTACAACATGCATTGGCACATCTGCTGTAAACCCTGTTATCCCAAATTTCATTATGTTTACATTTTGGGTATAGATAAATCACATGGGGAACATGACTATAAGTATTAGCCAAAGTACACCATAATTATATGTGAGAGGAAAAGGGGACAGACACAACACAAGCAGAAAATATCAAAGTACTTGATAGGAATGAATACATGTAGTGTTCCTAATAACTCACAAGCAAATATTTAAAAACATTTTGTATTCCATGTAATTATGTACTTAACCCTCTGTGAATTCATCAGGAAAAATGACCAGCATGACCCATTTAGAAAGTCTGTCATTCTCCAGACAGAATAGTGCTTGTGACTTTTAACCCAAGTTAATATCCCATTGACCCACTGGCTTGCACACAGCTCTGTGTCACTGACACACCACAGATGAAAGGCAGGCCAAGACTGGTGTTTACTCTAAAGCTCCTTCATGCTCCTTTAGAACTATAAAGGCATTGTAAAGTGATAACAGGACTTTGGCAGCGTAAAACGGGCCTGGTACGTCTCTTTCATGTTGAAAACCCTGTCAGTAACACCAGCATGAGCTATTTTTCATTAAACAGTGAATGATTTCTTTAAGCCACACTCTTGTTAAGAGAGACGTGTTTTGTAATAATGAAGTATGGTCAACAAATTCCACTTTCAAATGACACAACACTATACAATTAAATATTATAGCATGGTACAAAATTTTGTGCTGTGCCAGGATAGGAGTATGGTATTCATTTATCACAGCATCACCCCAAAAGTACAGAATATTCATGCAAAACAGCTGAGTTTTTTTCTGCTAATTCAAACATGGAAATGGTTGGTATTTATCCAGCTGCATTTAAGAAAAAGAGAGGAAAGGTTCTTGTAGAAGCATCAAAGACAATATTATAACACTTTCTAAATATTAGTGATGTGATAAAAAGGGACTTGGATAAATATATTAGGTATTTCTGCTTCCCTCTGGTTTTTAGTGTTTGTTTTTTGTTGCCTTTTTTTTTTTTCTTTCTCTCACTACCTACAGTTCTAATGAATGATTTAGTAAAATAAATAAGGTTTAGTTACGTAGTTTGGGGCCTGAGATGGAAAAGCAGCACAGACTATGAGGTTGCCTGAAGCTGTAATGGACAGAAGCTGAAGAGTATTTTGTAATAGGGCTATTACAGCCACATTCTTTAATAAGAATAAGACCTTGCTGTGCCTATAATAAAATACCAATAAAATCTGCCAGGAAACTGCAGTTCGTAGATGACATTGGTTTATCTTCCAGTTTTTCAAGCTGATACCAGCTTTGTAGTTTATGATTGAACACTGTATCTGTCTGGGTTTGTGTAATCTATCTGATTGGGAAAATGGGAACTGCCCAAAATGGGCTATAAATCAAGGCAGGATATTTAACACTATTTCAGCTGTCTCCTCTGCTTTTTTAACTACCAAGAACACAAACACGGTCTTTCAATAGTGGAAGGCATCCTTAACATAGCATCACACTGCTGGCTCATCTGGTGTCTAGTTGCCAAATTTGGACATAAACTTTCAGGTTATTCTTCCTAAAATGAGTAATTTTGTCTTAAATTGGTATGGAGGGCGTAACTTCAATGACAACCACCTTTTATGCACTGCAGTGTTACGATTTTAACCTTGCCTTACTCCTACATTATTGCAGAGCATTCTTTTTCCATATCCCTTGGTAGATGCTTTTTAACACTGTGTTCTTTACGTCTGAAGAAGCCAGTGCTTTCACAGAATACAAACTCTTTGTGAGCCAGTGCATGAGGATCCCTTTACCATCCCTATAACAGAACATTTAATGAATATGTTCTTTTTTTAAGATCTTCCAGGTTAATTGGACTAGGACTTACTTATTCTGAAATAATTGAAAGTAGAGGTCATACTTAATATACTGAAAAATGTGCTTTTTTCTTTTAGCATTTAACAAGAGAAGGACAATAGCACTAAGCATCACAAAATAATACATTGCTTCTTTGGCAACACATAAATTAACAGATTCAGAATTCAAAGTTTAGATACATCTGTGAACTGTCAGCAAGAGTAAAATGCACTGAAATCCCTCTTTGGTTTTGCTCACAATTGTAACCAAACCCATAAATCTAACTTTAAAGGAATGAGAGTAGAGCCAGAAACATATGCCTTGTCTGCACTTAAAAGGGTTGGCTGGTATAGCTACACCTTAGAGCTGAATTGGCAAGCACAGATTTCTGGTGTAACTTAAATCATATTCTGCATGGAACATGCTAAAGTGGCTGAAGGACTCTGCCAGTATAATGGCATCTACACTAGGGCTTTTCCCAGTGTGGTTGTAGCTCCATTGGAGTGATTTTTCATCATTCTGACAGCTGTTTTGGCAAAACTTCTACATTTACCAAGTCCAAGTTGGAGCTGGCATTATTTTATGTGGCAAATAGAGCAGAAGAGAAGCATTGCCAGTTTATGGCCCTGGTTTTACATTATTGTAAATTGTTTGCTCTGAAGGACTGTGTGGGGCAGGATCCATGTGGTCCTTTGGATGTTTGCCTCCCACATTTGAGCTCCATTAAAATTGCTTGGTTTTTTCAGTGACTGAGCTTTGGCAAGGGGGAAACTTACATTACTAAAAAAAGATAATGTCCATATTATTTACCTCAGAAATAGCTATCCTGAGGGTTTAAAGCAAATTTCCAAAGCGAAGTGAACTGCAAAAGGAAGCATCTGCACCAAAGAACATGTGGATTAATACATCATTCTATTTCACCTTGTCCTCAGTTCAACAACGAATTTAAGCGTATATTAAGCATAGGATTAATTTTAGGCACACTCGTAAGCCCATTTCAAGTTTAGTAGACATGTCAGATGTGATAATGTTTCCATTTGAACTTTAATTAAGCAGATATTTGAAATTAATCACATGTTTAAGCACTATGTGGAATCAGGATTTCTGTCAGAAGTGCAAGTTTACACAGAGCGAGGTTGTTCGCTGTGGTGCCACCTGCATTTTCTTTCCTGAACTGGATGTTAAGTCTGTACTTTAAAGACATCCCAAAGGGCATTATTTTTCCACATAAGCACATTTACATATTTGGCTCTTTTTTCCCTAATATCCCTCTTGCTAAGCGTGGTTTTTTGGTTTCAGAAATCAATGCAGAGAAGTTTTCCTTGATTTTGTTAATTGCATTTACTGTTGAACTCTTTCCTCTGCCAAGCCCCGTGGAATCCTGACTCTGGGGTTGCCAGACCTGCCCGGTGCCGGGCCCTGCTCGCCGGGGCAGCACAAGGGCTGCTCGGGGCAGATAGGAAATCTCACGCGTAATCAGTCAGCACTGAAGCAGTGAGCCAATGGGACGAGGAAGTCTGATTTAATCAAGGCTTCTTCCTTCCTTTTTGTAAGACACAGAATGTGCCTGCTAGAAGGGAGCACAGACATGTTTTTCTGCGGTCCGAAAACGCTAAGCAGGCTTTGCGTGGCCTTGTACGGACCCTCCATGTGCCACAACTAACTGCAGTCCAGCAGGTTCCAGGTGAGTGGTCTGGGCACCTTGGTTGGTTTCTAGTTATTTCAAACTCAGTGAAGGAGCTGGAGCAGGATTTACCCTGAAATGGAACAGGATGAGTGTCTGTTCCAGATAAAATGGTGTAATTTGTTTCAGGGGGTTTGTATTGTTTCGGATGTTTTTAATATGTAAAAATGAATCGTAACTTACTTAAAAGAGCTTGGAATCGTTTTTAGCTGTGAAAATGAAACTGTTTATATGAAGTGCATGTTTTCAAGGCACATATATTCAAGGCAGAAAATTTGTGTATCGTAATGTCCAATTCTGCATTCTTCTGTTCACAAGTGTGCTGTGTTTCTCTTGTAAATCATGTTTTAAAGTAGCATTTTTATATATAAATATACACTCACATAAATGCATTTGCTACGTATGTAAAGCTATATATATATAGAAAGATTTTTTTTAATGTAAATACAATTTTGCTTATAAAGTTATCCCAGCTTACAACAAAGAAAAAAGTTGTCATTTAAATTTGTTCGGCCATTTTCAGATTCCTCATTTAATCTACTTTATATGCTCTTGGGGTAAACTGTTGTGATTTTCAAAAGATTGAGCGATTAGACAATAAGTAAGTGGCTACTCTTCATGCAGAAAAAGCAGATCTTAAGGAGGACTCAAAGAACAGTGAGAACTTTTCATTCTGGGTTTGAAGTTAGAAAATAAGGGCTTCCATGATGCTTTTATTAAGGAGGATGACAACATTGATGTACTTGTTTATCCAAGCCAGGCAAAGGCAAGGTTTCTGTTAGGGGAAAGTGGTTTGCCTGTTCATTATTTCCAGTGTGGAAAGTAATTTCTTTTCCTTTATAGCCTTGCAGCTTGCCAGAAATCAATAGGACTGCTGAAGGAGTTTCCTCACCTCTGTATCCTGCATTGCGAGTGAGTGGTTGGCAATTGGAAGCCAAATGATATGTAGTAACATCCCTCTCCTAAACTCTCACACTATTTAATAATATGCCCACTGCTTGGGCATTATTTTAGCAGGGCTTTATAAAAGTACATTGTTCTGTTATTTGATTTTCACCTCTTGGCTGAACTGTGAGCAAAACTTTGCTCGTGATAGCTAACTGAACACAGCACCCTGGCAAAGTTGTTAGCATGTTCTTAGAACACATCCAGCTGCTGGAATAACATAGTGGTGTAACAGGTAGGGTTTGGGTTTGGGTTTTTTTTTTGGTTGGTTGGTTGTTGTTTTTTTAAAAAAACAAACAGCATCCTGGGGAAATATTTATGTGGCAGAGTGGCCAATCTGGTGTGTGTAGTAGGAACATATTGTGCTAGGCATTTTATCAGTACATGGTAAAATAATGGTCCTAACAGAACAGGCATACAGATCTACTACAGTACAGTATGTAGGGTGAGAGGGCAAGTAAAGGGAAAATGCTTCTGTACAATAATTAGAAAATTCAGTTATTGTTACACTGAGCCATTGTCAAATTCACTTGTTTTGTTCTCTAGTACAGAGTAGTATAGTTCTCTATAACTGTTCTATATATTGTTCTCTATAGTACAGAGACAAGTCCCTGGCGGCAATCTGAAACTGTGAAATATGATAAAAACATTTTATTATTTTAGATACCACTCTATTTTGCCCTACAGGTTGTTATTAAGAACAGATGGAAAGTTTTTGAGTCTTGAGAACACTATATTCTAGCAGTGTAAGAGAGCCAGGCTGCTAGTTATACTAATTATCTCCAAGATTTTAGCTCATCTGAACTCATACTTGCAAGCTTGAGGGCAAAATACAAGGAGGAAAATATCTGCCCACACTGAAGTTCATGACCAAATTCTCATAGGTAAGAACTGATTTCCCCACATAATCCTATTCAATACAACTTCTTGTGGTTTTCATGTTTGGTTTTAACCTGCTAGAAAAAAGCACTTTCAGCAGTAATGGTAATAGGAATAGTTCTGCACTGGTAACTATGAAAATATTTCTATTTATTACTTTGGCTTTTATGAAACTACAGTTTCACTGATACAAGTTCACAGAGAACAATGAGTAAGTAATGAAAAAGATTACCAGACTGGATCCTCTAAAGGCATGGTACTAAGAAATATCATGGGTTTTGTAATCTTTCAGTGAGAGTTTGCAATGGACCGAGATTCACACTGCACAGCAGAAAAGGAACTGTTGGAAGCTGTAAGCAGAATTACTACATTTTCTACCACAAGCAGAATTACAACATTTTCTACCACAAGCCCATCTGATAAAGAAGAAAATCAACCCAAAGCCGAAATTTCATGTCAACTGAGAAAAGAAAACTCAGAAAAAGATGACTTGCAAGGTTGATGCTATCTTTTGATTTTATTTTTCATCTAGCTATTTATGCCATTAATCTTTTATATAAAAAACTTTTCTTATTAATTGCAACAGTAGTTCAAAGTTACACTGCTACACTGCTCTGAAATAAACCTTGATTATACTTGTAATAATAATGTAGCAAGAGTGAAACAGATGCACATCCAGGTGTGTATACACGCACACAGTATTCCTTTTAAATTGTTTGTGCCCAAAATGTATTATAGATTTAATTTACACACCGGGAGTGAAAGCAGTGATCATCAGATGGCCTGTCTCAGGAGTGCAACTTCTGTCCATCACAAAATCTGAACTACTTGATAGTATCAGCAAAGACACCAAGACTGAAGCTTATCTCAAGCAGGTGGCTCTCACACACCTTTAAAGAGGCAGCACTGAGC
Organism: Myiozetetes cayanensis; assembly: GCF_022539395.1. NCBI lineage: Eukaryota > Metazoa > Chordata > Aves > Passeriformes > Tyrannidae > Myiozetetes > Myiozetetes cayanensis. The sequence goes on from NW_026087270.1 coordinate 7,905,925, forward strand.
ATTTACTATGCCCAAGACTGCTGTCATCTGTTATTAAATAAAATTTTATGTATAATCCAAAATATATGTAATCTCATCAAGATTTTTCAGCCTGCAAGGATGTCATAAAACCCATCTCTCTTAGGAAATATTTACTTTGTAGAGATCAAGCCAAGCCCCAAAGGCCCTGATAATGGAGACTGTATGGCAAATTGATTGAGAATATGTAAAAGTAGGAGTACCATGATACCTTTACAAGTCTGTTTCTGCATCAAGCTGATCTCTTACCCTTCGTTTGTGCTCATTCACCTCCATTGTCAGAATGCAACACACATTGCAGACTGACTTTGGCTGACTGCCTTGACAGTGGGCCCACTGAAATACAAATATTTCACTTCTTTTATCCACTTTACTAGCCTATATGCCACCAGATGAAAACTGTTGTCAGTAGATTTCAAAGACAGAGAAATCACCTTTTGAAATGCTACATCAAATCTCCTGTAAGCAAACTCTTCAACCAGCTGTCCTATATTTTTATATATGCATATGTATACATATGTATGTGTGTGTCTGTATGTGAGTGTAGGAGGAGAGAGAAGGGAAAGGAAGGAGGTATATAAAATATTTGCAGCTGAACTGTGTCATCAGCTACAAAAGAAAACGAGGATGCAAAAATTCCTCCTTCAGTTGAGTTGGGTATCCAGCTTTGAGGTTAGGATATTCATGTTTTCTCAGCTTTTGCCTATTACTGCACAAACCTCACATTTGAATAGGGTCAGTATTTGAAAATATGTCTGAATTTGCAGCTGCATTGTGTTAACTCCTCCTTTGAGCAACAAAGGAGCCTGGAGAAACATCTGACTCAGGAGACTCAGTTGATGTTTCTTTGGGCTGCCTCTGGGATGGTGAACAAAATCCCATGCTCAGACTGTGCCTGAGGTTACACCCTTGACATACAATACTTCTTGGCACGACTTTTTCTACAACTTTGTATTCTGCAGATGCTTTGGTGTCTTTCAAAATATTAGACCCCAATAACTTCCCTCAAAGCATCTGGACCTGTCATTATTATCAGTGAAATCACTTATTTTATCAGTCTTTAGTTCCTGCAGTTACAGCAACAAAAAATCTAGGCTGTCCTTTCATAATAAATGTATAAGAGCTTTTTTTCCAAATGCAAAGGATATAATCTGACATACTAAATATATTATTTTTAGATTCCAGTTCTACCCTAAGTCCCCACTCTTCGATGACCACTAAGGAGCTTCAGGAATATTGGAGGAATGAAAAAAGCCAGTGCAGACAAGTCAAACTCCTTTTTGAAATCCCATCAGCCAGAATTGTAGAGCACCACTTATCTAAATATGTGGTAAGCTAAGAAATTAATATGTAAGAAGATCATTAATTTTTCTTCACTCTACAGGGGTCTGCAGAGCACACAGCACGTCTCACTACATGAAAGCCTTACCGAGGGCCAAGTTTTGCAAGCCACTATCGTATGGTGTAAAAGCTCACTGATTGTACGGGCATAGCTGCTGGAATCTGCCTCTAAAAAAACCCTCTGACAGTCAATTCACAAAATCTGCATCAGTGGACAAGTGACATCAAGTAAATTAGTAGCCTGAGCATCCCTAACACCCAGAGCTTTGTCAACATTAAGGAAATTCACACAAGTAAAAAAATATCACTATAGTTACACTTCCACTGAGCTAGCCTGCTGTAGCAGCTGCAGTGCATTTGTATAACTTCCACATCAGAGGTTTCTTTTAGCACAAGTGCAAAATTCTTTGATGTTGAAAAAGCCTAAGACATCCTCCAGCTAGATCACTTGGGATTGTTCCCCTTCCCTACATAGACCTCCCTTAGGTGGCATATTTCTGTCATATTTTTAAAATAAAACATGAGTATGAGGGGGAGGAACAACACAGTAGTTTGGATTTTTGTATCTTCACTCATAGTACTGATGCTGGTCTTTTATTTCTGATTCTGCTCCTGACCTTCAGAAGGACTGATCTAGAGTGAGTCTCCTTCACCACTCCTGTGAAATTCAGATAGGGATGATTTCCTTCTTTGCTGCAATCTCTGAGACGAAAAATGCCAAGAATCATGCTAGCATTGCTGACACTGGGTCACCCAGCTTAGTAGAATTTGGAGCAGGTAAATGTTTTGCAGACTGGCCTCAGATCTTGCTGCATTCTGTACGCACCTACTTAGTTCATGCTATTCCAACCTACTTGTTGCTGCTGTTATTGCATACACTCAGCAGTATCCAGCTTGCTGAATAGTTCAAAATTATTTTAGTAGAACTGTATGAGAACAAGAGTATCACTCAGCTTATGTGCAATTAGTTAAACTCAGTTATAAGTTACATGCCTAGGCAGAAAGATTTACATTATAAAAAAATTGAGTCAATTTGAATGACAGTCAAATTAAATGGTATTTCTTGCCTTTTTCATGCACACTCCTCAAATAAAAAAAAGCAAGTACTTGTAAATTATTCACTTAGCTGCCCTTGATAAAATGACAACTTAAAAAAAATTGCTCTTATGATTGTTTTAGAATGCATCAGGCACATATACACTTTTCAGCAGGGAGCAGGACAAAGTATGGGAAAATGTCACAGTGCTTACAAATGAAAAGAGATCAGAGAAGTCAGCTCAAATTTAGAAACCTTTCAAGAGGCACCTATAAAGATCATTTATGAAGATTAAAGAGAATTTCTCTTTAAGGAAAAACAAGGAAGAGAATCAGACAGACACTGGAATGAGCACTGGTTTGCACCCTTCAACAGCAGCAAAGAAAACAACTGGCATGAGTCAAACCTGTCCAGCCCCTGTAATAAATCAGTGTGAATAGGCTGAAGTTGAATATAATTATGGTCATCTAAAAGGCCCACAGTCTGTGTCTTTAGCTGATGTGTGGTGGCCTCTGTGGAGCTTCACTGGTTTATGCACATTAGGGATTTGGCCCTTCCTCAGCATCACTGTGCTTTGATCAGATCCAGAAGAGAATCTATTTGTACAACACATAACACACGATTTTGTTTTGCAGCTATTTTCCTAATATCACATTTATTATAACCATTTTGAGGCTAGTGAAGAGCTGAGGAAGACATACTCTTGAGTTACTGTGGGCCAGCATTGCTGTTAGCTGTTAGTGAAGGAATTTAGATAGCAAACAGATTGTTGTAGAAATGTCAAATTTTTTTGTATTATTTACGTGCCAAGTAAGTTTGAATAGAGGGCAGTGATTTAGAGGGGGGGGAAGGCTTTGGAGTTGCTCCATCTTATTTTTGCACATACCAAATATATTGCCAAACACTCCCTCTTCTTTCACAGGATTAATAACACCCCCAGATCCCCAGTAATATCTCTTACAAACAACATTTCTGAATATTATGACCAATGTAAAATAGATTACATTCAATATTAAGTCTGGGAAATCCATTCAGTTTGCTGAAGATGATTGATTGCAGCAGCCACGGCTGTTACAAACAAAGTACAGCTACAGAAATGCTTTCTAAGTGTTTTTATGTGCCTCAGTCTGCTGTCAGTTTGCCTTTCCCAGCACCTTGCAGGATGGAATCTGTTAGTGCACTATCTACAACTTATTTGCATGCTAAGGCTAAGTCTGGTGACAAAAGTACAGAACAGCAGGAGGTGGGAAATATTAATTTGATGGTTGCAGACTCTTCAGGCCTACGCTGAGCATGCACCCTAATCCCAGACAGCATGTGATTTAGCAGCACTGCTGTAAACCATAGGAGTATACAAGATTACATACATAAAATTGGTGCAGGAACGTTTTAGCTGGAGGAATATACAGGCACAATATCTTTTCAAAGCAGTAACAGAAAAAATCTGACTGCAATAGGGCTAGAATGGTCCTTCTCATGCTTATTTTTCTGTTTGACTTTGTTTAGACGTATAAAATCATCATTCTGCAAACAGGGAGTTTTGACAGCAACAAGTCTGTAATCGAACGACGTTATTCGGATTTTGAGAAACTGCACCGAAATCTGCTGGAGGAATTTAGTGAAGAAATGGAAGATGTGACCTTTCCCAAAAAAGCCCTAAAGGGGAACTTCACAGAAGAAATAATCAATGAGAGAAAATTAGCCTTCAAGGACTACCTGAGACTTCTGTATTCTATGAAATGTATCCGAAGATCAAAGAAATTTATTGACTTTCTAACAAGGCCAGAGCTTCAGGAAGCGTATGGTTGCTTGCGGGGTGGCCAGTACACCAAAGCTTTGGAAATCCTTTTGGAAGTCATCGGTCTGCAGGAAAGGCTGACAAGAGGCAACCCTGTCTCAATTGTCCCTACTCTCTGTGCTATCGTGGTGTGCCACAAGGACCTGGAAAACCCAGCAAGTGCCTTTGAATATGGAGAAAAAGCTCTATCACGCCTTCGTGTGCATTCCAGCCACAGGTATTATATCCCCTTGTTAGAAACAATGATCACTCTGGCCTATGAACTTGGCAAGGATTTTCTGTCTTTGCAAGAAAAACTGGAAGAATGGAAGACAAAGAAAGATCCCATACGGGTTTTTACCCTGAAAGAACTTGCAGTTCGGGAGTACGTACAATGAACGCAAAAAAACATTTCATCAAAGAGCAAACTCCTGAAGGAGTAAGAACTGAAAATTTCCAGTTTGGCAAACATAGCATTGTATTAATTGAAAAAAAAATTAAATTAAATATCTTCCATGTTCAAAAGGGACATTAGCATCTATGTTGGAAAATATTACATTTTCTCTGCAGATATGAGGAGCACCTGAGGAGCACCTTAAGTTTTTTGAAAGAAATTTGCAGGAAAATAATCATTTATGTTTTGCTTATTTTGAATGTAGCTTATTTTCAGTGAAAAGTCAGAATAAAAAATTACAATGAATAAAGCACTTAAGACTGCAGAATCAGAAGCATTTCTTGCTCATGTGGAAACTATTTCCTTTCAAGAACAAAAATACCTTCTCAGTTGATGCAATTTCAAGGATGCATCTTCAGACACTGAATGTAGTTTTTTTTTCATCCTCCAGCTCAGGCCTGGTCAAATAGCACTTTGCTGTGTTTGAGAATGATGGGATTGGTCCTGTTCCCACTGAATTCAGCTGTTGTGGGCAGGAGAACGTGGGGGGGAAGGTTTACAATCAACTTTGGTAAGAGCAAAAGATACAAGCAATGATCATTCCATCAGAGATGAGGGAATATACCTCATTTCCCTTCCGTAACTAGCAGAGTTTTATGACTTGCATTGAAGGTACATTCTTGTTTGGGGTGATCTTTAAGCACAGCTTTGACTGGGGTGGAAAATTCAAACCACGTGTGCTACATTCATAATGGAAAGGAACTACAGGAGGGTGCTGTTGGGGAGAACATCTGGCTATTATAATGCTAGCATTTAATTCTGATTATTGAGCTGTGAGATATGGTTAACAGACGGTCTGTGCTTCTCTCTTTCCTTTCAGAGGTTTATATAAACTGGGCCTTGCCTTAGCTATACAGGCTGGTATACTGTGGAAGCATCATCTTGGTGGCACTGAAATATTATACCTAATTTTTTCAGGGATCCAACCCACCTATAAAATACTAAGCTTGTTTTGGCCCTAAAGCTCCTGGGAAAGCTTCCTAAGAGCTGAAAAAGACTCAGTTTAACCTCTTTGGTAATTTCCCTCAACTGTATGATCTCTCCCATACACTTATTTTAACAATCCAGTAAATTAATTCTCATAAATATGGTAAATAATTTAATTAACTAGCATGGGTCATTATCCTCTGCTGAACACAGTCAGGCCTGGACTCCAGTTACAGATACTACATGCACCACATTGACACTGTCAATAAATTAGGAATAACTGTATTAACTTACCTCCCAGACACATGAAAGAATCAGCTAATTGGAAATGCACTGAGCCTGAAAAACTTTGCTGTGTATTGTTACAAGAAGGATGTCTTGAAAAAAATACAGAATAATAGGAGTGTCTGGGGTAGAATGTTAATATTTTAAGTAGCTATTAACAGCTAGACATTAAACTCAAAATACATGGATTATTTGTTATTTGACAATTGTTTTTTTCTAGTTATACCAGAAATAATAGAATTAAGAGTAATTAATTAAGAGCCTTAGGGACTAATCTTCCCATAACGTATCACATTGCAGGACAGTTTAAATGAATCAAAGGTAACACCTTCTTAGAGAATGTCTGAATCAGTATCAAAGCAATGAAGAAGAAAGCATGCCTGGGGTTTGCATCACACTCAGGCAGTTTCAAGTTAAGGTAGGAAGGAGTCATGGCCTTCATGCTGCTCTAACTCCACAGAAGTTGGTGATGAAAGACCAAAAGAACAGCAAAAATCCATTTCCTCCCTTTTGCTCCCTCCCATCACTGTGTGCAGTGCCCTGGGCACAGCTCCCTTGGATTCTGCTCAGATTCCCATGGGATGGTACATGAGTCTCTGATTGCATCCACAGTCCCTCACCTTACAGCTGACCACAGGATTAGAGGGTCCATAAGGATATGCTGCCTGACAAGGACAATTACCAGGAAAGGCAGCACATCAGTAAGATCTTACTTTTAACCTCTACTTGTGGTAATGTTGTAACTTTCCATCTCAGAACGACTGACTGATCCAAAGCTGACCTATTTCTGCTGGCATGTTCTGAGGTGCAATTTGGCTAAGAGAAGAATTTATATAATTGAAAAGACAATAAAATAAATAGTGCAAAAAAACCCCAATTGTTTAAATGGAGTAAGCCAAATATCTTCTTTTCCATACAATGTACTGGTAGAATTTTATCAGCAAAATGATCCTAGAAAAGTTCTCATTGTCCTTGTCCACCAGAAGGTGAAGGTCAGTCTCCTTGTATTATGGGGGAAGATGAACTAAACAAATACAGGAATAGTGTGAAGAAAGAACATTGTTGGGTAATTCCCCCACACTGAACTTCCTTAGTAGAGACTGTTTTCAGCTGTGGCAATTAGTTGGCCACAACATCTTCAGAGCTACCCAGTAAGAACATATCATCTGCCTCACTCAAAGGGCTGATTTCAATTTCTGCTGCATTGAGACTTCCAGTCAAACCACTTCAAAGAGTCAAGGGTAATGTTCATAAAATGAGTTTGTGATTTCGTTACTATTAGAATACAACTAAAATTAAAATCTCCCCAACAATTCAAGCTCCCCCAAGCAAATCAGGTATGCATTTCCTTCCTACAAATGCAAGTCTGTGACCTTTGGATGTATGAATCTCTTCAGAGATTGCATTGAAAATCATTGGAAAGAAAAGGCTAGAATGGATATGGTGTCAAACGGGGGTCCACAGAGGCTGCATTTCATCTGGAGCTCTGCCACAGACTTGGTCTGAACTTTGCACAAGGAACTTAACTTCTGTGCCTCTATTTCCTCACTCAGTACTTCCCCATAAGGTTTCCTCATTCAGGTTTTTAGTACCCATAGATCAGGAAACCTTTGAAACCTGACCAAATAAGTTAACTCTAGCATTTAACTCAGAAATGTGCATTGGGATAGAGGCAATTTTGATTTATATAAGCCTGTTGTATTTATCAAGAATAACTTAGTACCTCTAAGTTCTCTTTCAGTTCAAGATGCCAAACCTGTGTGCTTATTGTGGATTGCATAGTTTCTTACCAGTGCAGTCTTATTTTAAAATCAGGTGCTACTTTTCTTATAAACTAGAGAAGTTACAAAATTATCTATATATTACAGTGTGCTGTAATGAGACCATGCTGGCTGATCAGCTCCACAGGCAATCAGCCAATTCCGATTTCTTACCTATATACTCTCAGAGAGTGGTTGGACCTGCCAAAAGAATTCTGCTTCTCTTTACTCACATTTCAAAAGTCAACTTCTGCATATTATTTTTTACTTGATTTTTACAGCAAAGTGAGTATTCAGCAGTTACATGTTAGTAAACTAAAGGGTAATGGCATTCCTGCTCCAATACTGACCCAATTATCTCTCACTGGTAGGGACAGCCTGAGAGGACCAGGTTCCCTCTGCCTGTACATGCAACTTTGCCTTCAACAGTTAAAAATGTGAGTCCTGGTAGGACAGATTTCCTGCAGGCAGTCAGAGATTAGTATCTTTCCCCATTACTTTTGCTCAGTGCAGCAGTACAGTAGCATTGCTGTATTGTCCTGGCTTTTTCATAAGATGTATAACAATTACATGGGTGCTCTACACCTGCCACCACATCTTAGTTTTCCTCTGAATAGTGTTTTAAGAAGGGCTCAAAAAAGAAATTGCTAACATTTCCATCCACATCTACCTGTCTTGCTTATCTATTAACTCTTGTTGAGAAGCCATTGGAGAAACAATGTCTGAAACCCTTGTGCTCTCTCCATGGGGTTCACATCCTGTCCCCATTCTATACATCCCAGCCCTACAGGTGCTGGGCCAGCAACAGTGAATAGCACTGCATCAGTGAAGCTCTTTTGGAAACAAAAAACTCTGGCACTACCACATATGCAAGAACATAATATAAATTAACAAAGCAGGTGGTTCCTGCTTCCAGCCAGCCATTTTACTTCAGTGCTGTACAACATTTGAGTGATAAAAGCCTGTTTTATAAATAAATCCATTTCATCCATTTCCTATCTCCCAAAACAATGTGTGCTCTTTACAAAATGTTTCTTTGGTTTAATAAAATAAATGGAAATGAGCAGTTTCTGGCATTTCTCCTGTTTGCATTATTAACCTTCATCAGCCATTCTCTGTACCTAGAAGGTAGCTGGAGTCAACAGACAGAACATCTGGAGACCCAAGCTCTGGTCTTGGCAATGTTACAAGCCCAGTGAGTGACCTTGATCAAGTCTAATCAAACCTCAAGTTTCTTTTGAACACCAATATGGCTTTGTCCTCTTCTATAAAACTATGGTTTACTTATATTTTAGCCATACATTCCAAAGTATCATTTTCCCCATTTTACAGCTGGGGGAATTGTGGTACAAGTAAGAGGAGTGATTTTTCCCAAAGTCTAATACAGTGGTCTGGAGACCACACTGACTGCCTGGAGAAATACTGAGGCACAACTTGCATCACAGATTTACAAAGCAGAGACGTGTCACAGTTACATGTTCTTAAGTATATGAACAGCCACAACACAGCTTCATTTTTGCCTAGTATCATATACCTGAGAAAACTGTGTGATAAGACTATGGAAGAGAAAAGAGTGGAGTAAGTCTGAACTGATAAGTGGTTGAATAGCACAAATATTTTAACAAAAATACTTTACCAAAATAGCAAAGAAAAAAAAGTCTTGCCTAGGAGATTTTTAGGTTATACCAAAAAAATCTCCAGACTTCAGTATCATTTTCCACAAGAAGGAACAGGAAAATATTTTCAAATACATTTTTCCAGTTTTAAGAATTTCTTACAACTCTGGAATTTCTTTCCAGTGCTTTTGTACTCTAAACAAGAAGAATCACACAACCACTAGAGTACCATATGCATTAGCAGTCTGTTATTATCCATTTTTCTCAACAACAGCACACAATACATCAGAGCCAATTGTCATTGACACCTCTGAAGTATACCTACAACAGATAACAATCCAAGTATAAGTTCACATTTAAATTTTTCCAGGAAAAAAAGGTAAAAAAAAAAAAATACTGTCCAACCAATATCTGCCTAAAACATCTAACAAACCACAGGCTACACACAAGCTAGAAGAAAATTTAAATAAAATCTGGGCAGATCATCTCCAAGAGTCCATGGAGAGTTGCATTACGATCTATTGAGCTTTGCCCCATTTCCATATCAATTATTATATCATTTGGGGCATTAAGTAGATAATACTGTTTACACAAGTTTCTAAAATAACTAAAGAAGCCCATGAGGATGCCTAGTTACTTATGAAACATATGCAGACAAGATGCTCTCTGTGCAATGCAGCATCTTGTTTACAGGGAATCCTGTGATCTTTATCACATACTTGTTATTAACTCCTGTTATCTGCTGCATCACTGGAGGATAATATTTGCTTTCCTGAATCTTAATAAGGCTAAATACATTTATTGAATTCAACAGATTTGTACAATCAGCATGGGAGTCGAGTTTAGGACACAAGATGGAATCTAGGTTTTGTGGCTCAGATGGCAGCTGAGCAAATCAAATCAAGAATGATGAGGGTTTTTTTGGTTTTGTTTTGTTGGGGTTTTTTTTAGATCAAAGACAGGAGCAAGATGTGTTGAAAAACTAAACACAGTTGTAATGGTGTAAAATACTGAACGTCAATTCCCATCTGCATGAGGTGAGAACCCCAAAGAACAAACCTATTTACATTAGGATCACATTACAACATATGTTCATCACACTTTGTGAGTATATACATGCTCTATACACAGATACACAAGACACAAATTTTCATGTCAGGCCAGTAAGAGCTGAGAGCAGCTACACTGAAATAAAGTTATAACGTAATTGAGAGCAAGATAAGGTTTACTGTGTCTATAAACATGCAAAATCTCCATGCACAGTGGATGTGTGGATGGACAGATGGTTGATGAGTGCATAGAGCAAACAAATTTGAATGTTTTGATGCTTAATAAATGTTTGCCAAGCATTTAAAAAAATTCAGATCAAAGTTACTTTTACAAGTACTACATGGAGTTAGATATAGATATAGATATATATACCTATAGTCATAGTACAGTTTTCTTCTATTAGAAATAGTAATATGTATATGTAAGTCAATGATTATTCAGAAAAATGCTGAGGAGAAATAGACTGGATGAACTTTCATTTACTAATCTCTCTAAACCAGCAATTTAAATATTGTTTCATTCCAGACAGTGTGAGACTCTAACTTGATAACCGATAGGAAATCTTAGAGAATTTTAGTGAAAATGCAGAATTTAAATCCTAATATTTTCCTCGTTGCTCCTCAGTGTTTTTCTAAAGGCTTTCCTCCCCCTGACAGGGGATCGCAGTGCCACTAGATGGAGCCGCAGCATTTTCAGGAGCTCAGGACCCTGCAAGCTCAAGGGAATGGAACAGAAAACTTTTTTTTAATGACTTGAATTTTATTTTAAAAAAATCTACTCTCAAGTCTAACATTTAAATTTTAATACGATTAAACTAAATATATATCTCTCAATTCCATTGTGAGTTCAGGCTGTAGTGCCTAGCTTTCCAGCTGTCCTTCAGGACAGTTTACCATACCCCTTTATCAGGCAGCTCTAGGAGCCCGCTGGAAAGCTGAAAGAGAAAATGTTCTTGCAGGCTTTTAGACCTGGTGAGTTCAAAGCCAGAGTCACTGCAGCGTCTCAGTTCCTACAGTACCTTTTCCTTCTGATCAAAAGGAACCAAGTAAAACTCACAAGTCTTAAAAGAACTATCAAATAATGGGGGGAGGGAAGTAAAAATAAATGGACCCATAATGCCTTCTGAATGGTGCTGGGGAAAGTTCACTGACTCCATTTTAGATAGCCACACTCCCAAGTACAAAAATGAGACCTGATTCTGAGTCCACTACTATAAGATGTATCAGTTAATTTCTTTATGTACAGGTATAAATATACTGCAATCAGTACACACGCACTCATCTTGATTTTGAGCTTTGTCTTCTTGTGGCTAACACAGAAGGGGAACACACGACAACTGAACCTGTGCTGTAGCTGCCTGTGCTTTAAGCAGTAAAACATAGAAATGTTTCTGGAAGCAGCCCCCGAGAAACTCTGCAAATCCAGTCAGCATAGACCTGCATTCCCTGAGTTGTGCTAGAGATTTTTATCAAATTGCTGGGATGGCCTGGATTTGGAGGCTGGCTTCTCCCCCCACTGAGTGCCAGCTGCAGACCAGAGTTTGAAAGCAGCCTCCCCCTGCATCAAGACTTTTTTTTTTTTTTCCAAAAGGTTTCTGCAGAATCTGCCAGCTTTTAGAAACAGCATGAGGGAACTGGGCAGTCCTGTGGCAGTAAAAAGCAGGAAGACTGTGCCAAAGTCTTTGAAAGAACAGTCTCGGGAGGTGAAATCTTTGAAGGTGTGTCTCCATCCTTCCTATTCAGCTTCTTACAGAAATCATAGAAGGAGAATAAAAAAAGAAAAAGGAAAGAGACCGGAAGAAGGAAAAGAGAGAGAGATACAATCTCAAAAGACAAGACATGGATTTGGTTGTTTCTGTCACTGCACTTCACCTCCAGGAACAGCAGCTTAAATGTGTGCTGAGTTAGCAGGAGGGATACTTCCTGGGGCTCAATAATAAAATACAGTACTTTTATAGTGCTTCTATAGTTCAGAACATTTTATAAATACTGGGCCAGATTAATCCAGGCTTTAAATCTGCATAAACCTTGGCAGAGGGCTCTGGTGCCCGTGAGATTATGAAGTCTGCCATGAAACTAAATTGTCGTGATCAGAAAAAGAGACTCAAAAAAGGCACAGCCAGGAAGAAAAGTTTGTTATTTGTGGAACGTGAAGACAGAAAAAAAAAATCTGTGAATAGACAAACAATTGGTTGGTTAGTTGCATAGCAGAGAGCTTCATTTTTAGGGCTGACTTTGGAAAATTTTGGGTATAAATTTGAGTATAAATTTTTACTCATTTCATCTCCTCTGAGAACAAAGGGTCATGCAGATTTTTACAATAAAAACAGTACCTCAGAGGGACTGACAGGGAAAAACTAATTTTGGTTTATGCATTTAAATTTTTCTCCTTCTGAGGAGACAGCCGTGAGTATAGTTGGTTACAAGTAAACATAAACAATGGTATGAATTATATAGTCTTCACAAGCAGCAGTAAAACTCAACTAACTTATTCCTTGATTATTATGCTCCATGTTCCTCTGACTGGTCCACATAGCAACTGTAAGAGGCTTGATTTGTACTGCATCAGAATGTATTTTACATGTACTTAGATTTGAAATGTATTTAAAATTATGATTTGTCCTGCTGTGCAGTAGCTTAATGATAACTGACCTAATTTGCCATATAAATCTCTTGTATAGGAAAGGAGTTCATTTTCCTTTGGGAAGGCAGAACACTCTGAAACAGCCTTTGTTTGCTGCTGCCACCCCAAAACCCTTCAATACCTCAGGTAAGAGGCAGAGTGCAAGCAGTGCAAGGGACACTCTATATGGGATCTCAGCACATTTTTCCTATTTTGGTCACACTGTACCATCCCACTGATGCTCCCAATGGAGAGAAGGAGGGAGCAGTAAACACAATCAACAGCAACAAATGAAAAGTTGAGACAAAGAACAGTTACCCAGCTGATCAGAGCCAGATGAATCACCTGGTAGAGCTGGGTAGATTACTGGTGTGTCAGTCCAGAGGTTCAGTCATTCCACTGGACATATTTATAGCTACTTTTTTGCATCTGTTTCACAATATCACTGTGTCAATCCAGAGACTCTCTGCTCTGTCTGCCCATCCCATCCCATTGTCTCTGCCTCAGACACTGTAATTATATCTGGAGCAAAATAGATTTACAATCTATGGAAAGGTCTCTGAATTGAAAGCAGTGTGGTTCCACCTAAGGCTTTCCTGCCTGTTGCAGATGACTCTGAAGCATCAGCACTGATCCCACAGTTGCCATGATGTGAGGTTACCACTGACACTATTTGTCTCATTGCTCTGAAAGCAGCATGGACAAGCCATGGAGATGGACTTCCACCAGTCTAACCTTCAGTACATGCAGAGCTGTTAACAAACATAAAGGACCATAATTAGTAAGAGCACTGAACTAACCCCTTTCAGTTCCCTTCTTGTTAGTCCAGACCATCGACATCTATTTCAGGCACCACCTCTTTTCTAATTTGATGTATCTTTACAACCTACAGTTCTCTTCCACAAAGACACAATTATGATGATCAAATTACTGCCTTAAAGAAATATTCTACTTATTTAAAAAAAAAAAAAAAAAAAAAGGATAAAAAGAAAATCTTGCAACAATGAAAGAAGTCATATGCTAGTCTGATTTTCATTAAAATCTCTAGGTCTAGAAAAACCCTAACTCTTAGCCTCCTTCCTCAGCATGTCACCCTGTTCCTCCTGACAGCTTCTGGCAACAATCTGCTTTTTTTAATCCTGAGAAACCAATTGAAGTTTGCTTTATCTCCAAGCCCCTTGCTCTGCAAAAATATTTGTATCATTTTGGATCCATGAGTCATGTCCCTCAAAGCTATTTGTTTATTTCTCCCACTGTCTTTCTTGTAGATGACTGAGGCCATGTATCAGAAAGAATTGTGTGGCTTTCCCATTTCTTATCAGAAGCAGCAAATGTTAGAACAATGCACATAAAGGGAGATCTGATAACCCACCCATGTATTGCTTCACCTGCCACCTCCAAGTGATTCACAGCACTCATGTAATTCTTTCTGGTCAGCAGTGTTATTGCAGTGCATTGTACTGCTTGGAAAATCACCCCCCAAGCCTGCTAAAAAGCAGCACACTGAATTAGTTACTCCTCTTACTCTGCTGTAAGAGAGAACTTGCCCCTCTGCCTGTTTGAACTGAGTGCATAAATGTCTACCTTCTCCTTACCAGTTGGTCTTTTTGGGGTTTTTTCTGTTTGTTTGTTTTGGTTTGGGTTTATTTTTGTTTTTTCTTTCTAAGTGAATCTTTTCGCAATTTGTATGTAGTTCAGAGTTAATTTTAGCTTGATCAGAAAGTGCTCTGGGGATGCTTGCATAAAAGGTGCTATAGAAATGTATTACATTGCATCGTACCCAAATCAAATTCAACATAGTTAAAAATTAGCTATGGTAGTGAAAAACACTGCAGGGATGAAGCTGGCACAGAGTCCACGCTGGAAAAAATGTCTAAATAGTTGTGATCTCTGTATTTTCAGAGGTTAAGACATGGACCTTCAAGGGCAATTTGAACCTGAAACTTTGAGATATGAGCTGTTCACCATGCAGAAATTGAGAAGGGATTTATAACAGTAGAACACTGAGCTGCAGCCATGCAGAAAAACGCCAGTGGATCTAGACTACATAATGCTCAATAGCTGTGGGTAGTAGGGTAGATTCACTTGCCTTTGTCCCTGTCCTGTTGGTAATGATGCAAGGACATCGTGGTAGGAGAATCAATACTCAGAATCACTGAGAAAAATCTCATTTTTTCCACAGAATGGAGAAGCAGTGGCACTCTGAGGTCAGAGTTAGGCAGTCAGGTATACATGGATAATTGCAAGCATTGCAGTCTTCACAAACATGTATTGATTCACCACAGAATGCCTTCCAAAGAAAAGGAATTCTTAAGATTTCTTAACGTTCTCCCATGAGAGCAAGTTTCTTTTTCAATCCATTGTGCTACTGTTACAACCGTATTTTTATTTTCAAGAATTTTTATTGAATCACAGAATTCCTCTATGACACAGCTCACCTTTTAGAGATATTTTTCAATTGATCTAATCCATCTATTCTACCTAAGAACTCCTTTGCCTGTTCAAAAAAACAAAACAAACCCAAAACAAAAAAACACAAAGACCTAAGGATGCATGTAAAATGTAGCATCATTAACAATTCTTTAATATATACAAGCAAATCTGGCAACTTTAAATCATGTTACTACTTTGAAACATGCCACAGACTGTCTTTTCCACTTTCTACTTAGTGAATCTTCATAGGGTTTTTAATACTCTTTCTACTTTTGCCATGATCAAAGGAATTGTTCTCCGTTTGCTTGTTCCTCTGATAAGTGATAAAAGATGTCAGTGAGACTAATGAGAACTGCCTCCAGCTTCCTTCATAAAGCCCTGTAGAAAAGAAATCACAATGCATCGTCAAACCTGCTAGTCTTTTAGGAAATAAAGTGTGGAAAAATACTAGGCACAAAGACAACAGGGGGATGGGAGCGGGGGAGGAGGGGGGGAAAAAAGCTTTTACAAAAGAAACAAGGATATTGATGTGTAAGCAGAAATATTACTCCCATCAATAGTCTGTATTGGGGTGAATCCTGAAACAACTGCATATGCAAATGTGGAACTTCATTTCTTTGTGCAATAATATTTGCTCTTTCACACACACACACACACTGCATGTATTGGAAAGGTCGCATACAGCGTCCCCCCCATCCCGTGATACAGCAGTGATAAAAATCAGAATCCAAATCCAGATTAGGTCTTTACCCTTCAGTGCTGAATGATAGTTCACTTTACTTTTTTCAGGATCTGCCAGAACAAAACTCTTTTCAGTTTCAAAGTGAATTTTGCTCACTGGTGCAAAGGCCCTTATTGCAGTGAGGGCTGAAGGCAGTCAGCACTTCAGGCCCTAAAACAATGGACATGTTTCAATTTACTGACACTGAACACAATTTGAATAAACTCCATGAATCAGACAAAGTGTATGTGCATTGAGTCCAGCCCCAAAGAAGTGACAAGATTTTAATTTGTGCTGTAAAGAGGTGCTCAACCTTCCGGACAAATTCTTCCTCCCATTCCTGTTTCCTGTAGATTTGCTGGCCAATATCTCATCTTCAGGGGCTGCTGTTGTGTTTTCTCTAGCCCAGATATTGGTCAAAGGCAAATAGATAAGTATCTTGCTAAGGTAGGACAGGTAGCCTCACTTCTTTGAATTAAACAGAAATTGAAAACACATACAAATGAAACAGCAGGCTCATTGCCCACATACCATCCTCCTCCATGGCAGATGTCTAAAGAATGAGTTCCTGCTTTTCTAGACTAACACAGACATGCCAAAAGGTGGTGGCATTGTAATTTTTCCTGTGAATAACCTGTGTTTGGTTGATTGCACATCAAACCCTGATGAGTCAGACCTATGGGCTTCTTAGCAAGTTATATGAAGGCTGAGAACAGAGAATAGAGAATCACAACATTAATGTCAGCAAGCAGAAAACTGATTTGTTTTTTTCTTTTCTTTTTGCAATAATACTTCTGTTATTTTCCCAAAGTAAGACTGATTAACTCAGGCTGGTAACTTTTAAAACATGTTGATTTATGACTAAGAATAGTCATTTCATTACCTCTGCATACATAACTTCCTAACTATACACATTTATTAAAACAATTATAGAAGGTAATAATCCATGAAAATTTGGATTATAAATCAATATTTATAGATAAAATTAATGAAAGGGGAAAATGTAAAGTTATCAAAATATATTTTCCTTTTCAAATTAATTATTTTATCCACAAAGGAAGGCTTATTTATAAGTGACTTGCAATGGTTGTTTCCAACTATCATGTCATTCAAGATTTTAAAACTAGTAGGTCTCATCTTATCCTGCTTTTTCAGAGTCTTGGTGCCAGACAAGGCAAATAGGAGATATTTAATTCCAAGACAAAATTTTAATACTGTATCTTTTTTTAGACAGATAACTGAAGAGTACACAGTGAAAACAAATATCTCAATTTTCTACATGTTGACTTTAATCACGGAATGAAATTGAGTAAGTGGAACGTAGCAGGACTATGTTCTCTTCAGTGCTAATGAGCAGTGCCTCACTGACCTGATGTGAACACCTTGCCAGCAACACATTTTGGTGGGTTTTTCTTTAAACTTTGAATGATTTAATACATCAGAATAAATTGGACTCAATGTGGGTTTAAAACTTAAAGTTATTCTCAAGAAAGAATTTTTTAAACTTAAATTAAAAGTCCAATTTATTTTTAAGTCATTGATTTTTATCCATCCTGCTGTTTCTCTTCATTAAGGAAAGAATGACTCTGATGCCTCAACAGAACAGAAACTCTGATCTTTCTCCTGGGGTTCTGTTTCCCCTTTTTACTAATACTAAATATGAAGGGTCTATGGTATCTTAAATAAGGAAAAGAAATGCATTTCTAAGATGGATAGGGGAGGGATTAAGTCAGGGAAGTAGCCTAGGGGAGAGTGGAGCTACATAAAGAGATAGACACCCTGAGGCACCTTTTATCACCATTAACTTCACTGGATTGAACCACCAATTAACACCAGCCCTGAGTCTGGTCCATACCTCCAAAGCCATAATCACACATACTCTTTTACTGCATTCTTCTCAAATAGTACCATTACAATTTTAACCACCAAAAAACAGGAGAAGCTGCTTTTGATTCTGTTTGGATTACTGTTACCTTGTGAGTCAGTGAGTACACTAATTAGCATGAGAATAAACCCATGTTTGAATTCAATTTCCTTCATGATCATATTCACCAGAAGAATCGTAGGTTGGGGAAGATACACAGTTTTGTGCTTATTATTTAAGCTCACAAATACTACCCTTGCAGCTTTCCCTTCATGCAAACACCTGCAGAGAAACAGTGCCTCTTGTATTCAAAACAAGAGCTCCTTTATGGTTTTTGTCACATGAACTGTCCATTTCATGCATTTTACCAAAAAAAAACAGGACACATTTTTGGCCTGTTTTTACAAATCTCAAAGTTAAATATTGAAAAGGGCATTTAGCAGCAACTTTCTGGTAGAACTTGAAACTCACAAAAGAATTTCAGCAACACAAGGTGATTATAAACATCCAATCCTGCTCCAAAATAGAGTATTTTCTCAGAGATTCCACAGGTGCTGCCTGTGCAGGAGTTAGTGATGACTAAGGTTTGTAGCCTCAAAAGACTGAAACTGGAAGCTCTAGACTGTAGGGAAAAAAAAAAAAAAGTCCTGCTCTCCAATCTTTATGACTGTGGGAACAACAACGAATCAGTTTTAGGGCCACCTCAGAAGGATGCAGGTTTTTCACTTGATATTTAGCTCTATTTATCAAAACTTTACAGGGTATTTCAAGACAGCCCTGACACTGTTTGATGAAAATGTACTGGTTATTCCCATACCTACACAGCAAAACTGACTGTCAGAGCTGCACCAGGGAGGAAAGAGAATCAGCAAATTAGGAAAGAAAATAGCAATATGAATACTGTTCTTCAGAGAATGAAGAGAAGATGTTATTGAGACATCCAGCTATGCATGTTAACCCTGTCCAGCACCCAGACAGCTACCGGACACAGGTTGGTTTGTCTCCTGAATTCCAACCTCTCCATCTCCAGTCTCTCCAATTCTCCTAGCTACAGGCTGCAGTACTCAGAAATACACAATTCAATTAGATCATTTCTACAAAAAGAAAGAACCAAACCCTCAATATCTGTCATCTGAGAGAGCTGTTTACCTTTGCAAAGGCTAAACTGCATCCTGCATTTTGATACTCCAGCTCCCATCTATCAGCACACTCTTCCCCAAGTGAGCAAGTCCCCATCCAAGCTGCTTTATCCCTCCCCATCCTCAGCTGGACAGGGAGAATAAATATAATGAAAGGCTCATGAGTCAATAATGAGAAATAAAAACTAAATCTCAAAACACCTTTCCTCCACCCCTTCCTTCTTCCCAGGCTTAACTTTACTCCTGAATTCTCTACCTCGTCCCCCACAGCACCACAGGGGAATGGGGAATAGTGGCTTGCAAAAAAAGGTGAAAGAAAAAAAGAAAGAAAGAAAGAGGATAAAGACAATTAAAATAATAATAAAAAAAGAAACCAGTCAAATAAATCTACTAATGTTTAAATTTACGAGGGAAGAAGGGAGGGATTTAAAAGAATAATGAAATACTGACACAGAATTAAAATTTAGCAAATAAGGTGCACAGGAGAAAAAAAAAAAAGAAAAGAAAAGAAGAGGGTACTTAGAGAAATAAAAAAAAGCCCAAAGTGAAGAAAATAAGAAGACTAATGTCAGATGCACATATCGGTTATTGTAGTATGATAGTCATTCTGGGTTTCTGTCTCTCTCAAAACTGCACTGTGAACCAAAAACTAGATGTCAATCTTTACTCATTTTCAGCAAGTAAATCATTATTCTTTTCATGTTACTTTTCTTAAAAAAAAAAAAAATCATCTGACTGAAAACTTCCCAGTCCGCCACAAGTTGTAAGAATTTTCTACTTGAAAATGAAATTTTACAAGTGAAAATTGTACTATAGCTCTGCATCAAAATATATTAGATAGCTTTAGGAACACCATCACCCTTCCTTCGGCAAAGAAAAACAAAACGTCTCAAATGTTTGCTTAGAAATTGCTTAAAGCTTATAGGGAAAGCTGGGAGTTTTCCAAAGCTGTTTTTATTATCCTCACATAGAAAACATAAAGCCAGCTGAATGAACACAGTTGAAGTCTGATAAAAACTAGACCCTAGAACTCTCTACTGTCTGCCCAGCATATTTTGCTTATTATTCATTCAGGTAATGTCTCCTTCCTTCAGTAATTTCAGTGAAAACCATTCTAAAAAGCTATTCCTGAAATGATATTAAACTTGGACAAACATGTTGAGGAATTGCTGCAGTGACATGTATTAGAGCTTTTCCAGGGGAATCAGCTTATTTTAATTTTGTTGTATCACTTCTGGGAAGCATTTTAGCCAAAGCAACTTTTTACACTTGATCATTTACAGGGTGTTTCTTTCATTTAGTAGGCTTTTCAATATGTGTAAAAGACTAGGGATTTACTCACGTTATTTTCAGGATATAGAGGCAGAGAGTTCAAGGAAAAATATTAGTGGTAAGGGCTTGTAACCGGAATGTCATAGAAATGCTTATTCTTGTGATCAGTTCCATTTCAGGGCTGTTAGCCAGACCTCTTGTAATAAATTTAGGCTTTCCTAAACAGGAAACCTCAGAAAAATTCATTTGAATGAACTGTAGCTGTGAATTAACGTTCCCAAGTGCTTTACACAGACATGCACTTAAGGGTTTTTAACAGACCACAGCGCAGTCGAGTTTGGAGATGCCTAGGATATAGCTGGGAGATACCACAACCTCAGCAGTAATTATTTTTTAACAACATAATTCAAACTGGAAGACTCATACTCCTTCTAGTATCTTCAACACTTCAGTTTCACTTCAGTTGTGCTTGGTTTTATCCTTGAGAGACCCAAGGTAATGAAGTGGAGAAATAGTTTTGCCTAGTACTGCATGGGAATGAGAAATAAGAATCAACTGCCATAAAAACCAACATCACAAAACCCGGAAGATGGAATCCTTGTCCCTTAAGGCCCTCCCCAAAAGGAAGACCAGTGAATATTTCTTCTGCTTTTCAGCTGCATGGAGAGACACATATACCCTCATGGACAAAAGCTCTACAAGGACTCAGGATCAGTGACAGATCCTGTGGAGAGAACTCCACTGAACCTATATACGGCCTTCCTTGCTGTTCAGTTCCTACATCTTACCGATTTTTAGTATAATTTTAGAAATCTAATGATAGAAATGCATGCTGCAGTCCTGTGCCACCTCAGAGGTGCTGTGCACAGAGGTCAGTGCCCTCTCTAATGGCATTTCCCGCTGCACTACTTATGTCGTGTGTTCAGGTCCTTCTCCACTGTGGTACTCAAATATGTTTCACAGGATCTGCTTTCACAGTGCCACTCTTAATCACCAGGCCCAGTTCATAATCCCTGTTACTTGATTTATTATCTTTCTTCTGGCTATAGAACAAAAGATTTTATTTTTCTGGTTCCAATTCTACTTTGTGATCCCAGTCACCTGGAAGGACAGATGCCCTTGGTTGGCTTTCTGCCATCAACAGTGTCATAGCAGTGATGTTACAGTGAGAAATACTGCCTAATGCCAGGCTCCACACTGATGTGTGTGCCATTCCTGGAAACACTGCTATTTAATGAAAATTTGTTTTGACAGCTATTGCAAGATAAGTCCATCACCCCCTTCTTAATTATTTAATGTTTTCCATATAGATGAACTATAATATTCTTTATTTAATAATCACAAAATTTACAGAAGCCTAAACAGATTGAATCTTCATGTAAGCATTTTCATTCACTTCACTGGACTGATACATAAATATAAGCAGGTGCAGGAGGCAGCTTGTGGTATATTGTGGTTTCAGATATTTAAATTTTCAGTTTGAGACACCCTCAAAATGATAATCACTACAGGATAAAAATACTTGAGAGTGTGCTGTAGAAAACAGCGTTATGGAGCACAGAGGCCAGAAAGGTATTTAGGTCAGCATTTCTTGTCAGTGTAGCATTCTGGGGCATGCAGTCTGAAGCTGCCACCTCCCACTCACAGAATGGGCATGGACACAGCATTAGCTAAAATGGGGAACTATCAGCATAAATCTGGGAGATTGCAATCTGCCACTTTTTGTGTGCATGGACATTTAGATCCAGTATGTTTTTCCTATCCACATTATTTATAATCTCATGTGAAAGCAAGACTTCCCTAAAATGTTTTAAAAGCTGTTCTTAACTGAAGAACAGTTTAGCTCCATTTGGTGTGGTTCAGCTCAACAGCAAAATTCATGCTGATGCTGAGGATGATTCTTAGCAAGCTTTCCAAATGGAAGACTTTTCTTTCCAGTTGATAAAGCACTGGTCTCAGCTGTGAGAACTAGAGTTTACTTCTCACTTTCCATCATCCTCAGAGCAAGAAAAAAAAAAGAATTTAGGCCTTTCAAAACACTTACTGCACAGAAGCTCTAGAGAACAGAACCACAGACAGAACAGCAATGCAAAAGCCTCATGTGCTAAAACTCTCTCTTGTCCATCTGTACCTTATGCACAAATTCCTCCAGAAAAATTAATACTCTCCATCTGGCAAAGGAGGGTGCTTTGAGCACTTTGGAGCAAAAAGGCCATTATAGCTTTAAGCTCATTATATAAAACCCCCCCATATTTTTAAAATTTATAAATAAACTTAATATGCTCAGAGAAGAGAGCAAATTATTAAATATTAGGAACAGATGGGAAAATGTCAGACCACGGCTACTTGTATTTCCTGCATTTCACAGCTGGTTTGCAAGTATGAAGCATGCAAAGCCTTAAGCCACTCAGATCAAATGATCACAGTGGACCAAATTCTGTGTCCTTTATTCAGGCTATTTATTCTGCGTTTGATTCAAGTGTCGTTTTGCCTGAAAGCTACACCTTCTTGTGCAAAGTGCTTTCACTTAGGACTGATTGTAAAACCTCTTTAAGATGGTTCAGTAACTAAACCAAGTTTCCAAACCCCTCCAGACCCTTTGCCTTCAACTGTACATCAAGGAGAGAGAACTGTCCAGGGCTTTCTGAGTCCCACCTAAAAATCCTGTATCTTTCCCTACCAAAAATGATAGTCACAGCAGCTCTTTTCTTCTTTCCCTTCAGTTTTTCATCTATTTTAGCCTCTTCAACATTGTCAGTCTCAGGAAATATGAAAGGCATCTTTATTTCTTTGGAGAAGAAAAACAGGAGCTTTCTCCTAGTTTAGTCTGCTGTAAACGTAGTTTCTATAAAATAAAAATAAAAAACCCACAACAAACAATAAAACCAACAACAGAACACAAATCAAAAACCTCCCCGAGAACAAACCACTGGTGTCATTATATTTAAAACAAAAAAATCTAGATGATAGATGCAGCCAGACACTGTGTTCCTTTTAACCTGAAACTCTGCCTGTGGGCCATATCATCCTAAAAAGTCTTTGATACAAGTTAGGAACTAATGCTGGGGGCGTATCCAGAACTGCACACGGGTACCTGCTGATTTGCCGACTCACAGGTTTCAAAAGTCTTGTAGCCTGCTCCTGGCACCTCTTGTCAGTCACTGACAGGAAGATCTTCCTCTGTGAAGGGCGATTTGCACAGCAGGGGACCTGCAAAGCAGCTGCCGCAGGTACTGCAAAGAAAATATAAGAAGCAAATTATATAAAAATGAATGTTTTGTAAAAAAAGGATCAAGAGAGGGAGGGGAGGGATTTGCTTTCATGAAAAATGGGGCACGGAGCAAAGAGGGCGGTAGACATGAAAATGTCATAAAAACCTCGGGGTGCAGGGGATGTAGCTGATCAAAGGCATTAAATGCCACATGGTGAACGATTCAGTGGCACACAGAGAGGCCAGGACGAGCCTCTGTGCATCACAGCTACACCTGAACCTGCTGCCTGGGTGTCCTGCTCTGTGGCCAGTCCAGGGAGGGCAGGGCCTCCCATGCTCTCAGTGCAGGAGCCACAGCAGCCCCTGCTTTAAATTCTCATGAGCTACAGATAAACAGCTCATGCTTTTGGCAGGATGGCAGAGTCCTGTGCACTGCAACCATGTCATCTCACAGAGCTCTGGAGAACATGGCAAGCAGAGGGACCATTTGCACATCTACCCATATTCCCCTCAGAGACAAGCCTGAATTATTTAAAGGCATAAGAAGGAATACTTTAGCTTCAGCTTGTCATATATGGAAAGGAGAAAACATAAAATAGTGCATTTAGTTTTTATTAGTCAAAAATCTAAGCCCAAACACAGGATTAATTTAGGTTTTCTGCTTTACAGATCAATATTAGAGGTTTGTCCAGAACATGGCTTCTCTCTCCCCTCCCCAAGCCCAGTTTTTTATTTTCAGTAACTAGGTATCATCTCATCAGCATTTATCCTTTTTCCTGCCTCTTTCTGCTTCCCTAAATCTGCTGTCACAAAGAATTCTTCTTACACCCATAAAAAAGGAACCTGAAAAATCTATTGTAACAATCATATCTTCATACTTTCTTCCTAAAGGGTTTAAAGATAGAAAAAGCTGGCTTGGTTATGCCACTACACATTATAAGCAAAAGATGAACAGAGTAAATCAAGTAATAAAAAATACACGCAGAGATAAAAAGCTGAGTGACAACTCCCCTTACCCCCCCCTCCCAGTTAATTCATTCTGCAGGCTTGTAAAATGTTTGCCAGCTCCTGCTAGTTGGGATGCTCTGTGCTATAGCTACAGCTATGACTTGTAAGGTACCCAGAAATTCAGTCAAAGCCTGTTTTCAGGAGATGAACTCTCTCACCAGCTTTTGGGAAAGCAATGCTGGTGTGGGATGTGTGACTGCAGTACCCTTAGGTGGACTGTTAGACAGCCAAGACTAAATGTATGGTTGAGATAATTATGTTTTACAGTGCTGGAAAAAGATGAGTGAGATGACACCCTGTGACCTATGCCTATGGAGTGAAGGAGGTCCTTGCAAAAGACAACCAAGTGACCTTCCACTCTATTACAAGGAAGAGCTTATCAAGAAGGGCAATGAAATGGCAGTTACACGTGTCTCAGTCACAGCTACCTCTTCCTAACTGAAAAAGCACTAAGGATTGCTTTACTTCAAGCTGCTGAATAGGAAAAGGTATTGTTTGCCTCCCTCCTGAAAATCACCAGAAACATGATCATATGTAGTACAATTTATATCTAAAAGCATGACTCTGAGGAGTAACCAAAGGTAAACCAGGCTTTCAAATCCAGCAATGCAGAGATTTTGATATGTTTAAGACCTAGATCCAGCCTCAGCATTTGCAGCTTTAAAATCCAAATTTCTGGCCCAGTCCAGAGCTTCAGCTTCAGGCATGCCAAACAGCAGGCAGATTCAAAAAGTTCTTCAGCTTTTGCTAGAAATTCAAGTAAAGAACAAATTGCCAAGGACTAAAGAAAGAATCAGTTCATACAAGCTTGGTATTTTAAAAGTGAATTAGAGTGCCTGCATGGTTTTTACATGGCTATTCCAAGATATCTCCAGCAACGTGTACTAACACTTAAACCTGAGACTGTAATTTTGTACAGCTGCAGCTGTGTGCCAGATCTTTAAACGATTCATCTAAACAGCTATAGTTAAAATGCCCCAATTTTCTAAATCAGTTGGGAAAGACATTTCATAGCAATACGGAATTAATATTGTCCAACTTGTTAGAATTAGTCATGACTATAATTAAGAGCATACCGCAGGAGTAGCCATGGGAAAAACAGACCTCTGAAAAGTACTTTTGGAGGTAAAATTACATATTGATCCCTAGTGATAATGGGATAATGCTTCAAGCTTGCAAGCAAAACGACAGGATTTTTTGAACCATGAAAAATGAACACACCAGAAGCTAAGCGAGAAACTTAATAAGTTACAGGTGAAGCAGAATATTTTTCTAGGTAGTAGAAGGACATCTTCAATGATACAAAATATATAAAAATAATTTGCATTTACTTTGCACTAAATAAGTGGCTGTAGAAGACAAAGGTTATGATATAGAAAATTCTTAGTGATTGGATGCTCTGTTAGTAAGGAGGAAGGTGCTAAAACTAAAATGCCTCATTAAAAATAGGTTGATTGCTGAACTGTATGAGATACCTTAAACTTAAGCATTCAGAATTATCTAAAAAGGAAACAAGAAGTAAAACAGGGGTGTGATACAATATTTGTCACTGGCTGTCATGGTGGAAAAAAAAAGGAAAAAAAAATCAAGCACAGTAGGAGAGGAAAAAAAAGGGTCCACAGTATCATTAAGTCAACAACCCCCAAAGAGCAGGATTATTTTAAAGCAGGAATTCCAGTGTTGCCAGATGCATGTTTTCATAAGGACCAAGAGAGGTCGGCTGCACACATTTCAAACCCACTCAGACTTGTGGGCTTAAAAATGTGCTCTTGTAAGCAAGCCTTCTGCATTCCTCAAAGAAGCAGAACACTCACATTTCCAGAAGCATTAGAAGTTGGAGCTGACCTGGTAAACCTATTTATTGTCATACTAGAAGGTATGCATGGCAATTCCCAAACCTGGCATAGCTTGGCACCTCATGGTAGTGTGGAAAAGCAGTTCAGGAACAAAATATGCTAGTGAAATATTAAAAAGAGAAGGATTGATACTGAAAACTTGTACAATAGGCTTGTCTTTGAAAAGCAGAAAGAGAGATGATCTGAAATGCACTTGCATTATTTTTTCATTGACCTGTCCTTTTCCCAGGTTCCAAGTGAATACATTTGTAGGTGATGCAACAAAGCAAGCTGCTTTGTACCATAAAACCAAAATAATCTTTCCATTAGAAAGGGCACTCACCATTTTCCTTTGCTGACAAAGAATCTCACAGAGACTTCAAAAAAAGCAGTTCCTTCTAAGGGTAAATACAGCAAATGTGAAAATAAGGATGTTGACCTGTTATCAGGCCAAACCCTCAACTGCTGCGTATTGACAAAGTCAGTGATTAAATTGTTTGCAGCTTTTCTCTCATTGAATGGAGGAAACATTTGATCAGATGCAGGTGAGCCACTGGAGCAACAACACATTGCCAGCCTGAAACACCAATTAATAGTTTAATTAAAAAAGCAGAGTGTTCTATTACTGAGAGGAGGGTAAGTCAACACAAGCCTATAAAATCTAAAACTTACATGAATAGATTTTTTTGTTAATCCTCCAGAATCAGACATCTACTTTCACTATTATTATTATTATTTCTTATGAGATATTAGAAGATATTTGTGCATATCAAAATAAAAGACATTTCTCATCTTTGTGTTTCACACAGTTTACCTGTAAACAGAAATGTGATGTCAACTTCTGAGCTCTGAAAAATCTGCCTTTAGAGACAACAATTTTCACCCAAATATCTATGGGACTGGGAGAAGATTTCAAGACAATATGAAGCCAGTTTTCCCCCCCTTTGGTAATTACATTAGTCCCCCTATCCTTACTTCATTTAATTTAGAAAGGTAGAAGTAACTAATCCCAGTGTACAGTTTTAATACAGACAGTGATTTAGCCAAAATGTCTTTTTCCATAATTTTCAGCACCAATTATGAAATGCAAAAGAGCCTCCACAGAGCTCATTATCCTCCAGCTAAGCTCAAGTATTTCAGTTTTAAATTCTACTACATTGTCATGAATCACTATTACTGCAATAGCAAGACCAAGGCACTTTTCTTTAACCCTCCTTTCTTACCAGCATATTGACTTCTACACAAGTACAGAAAAAATGTTATAGAAAGCACTTTCTGAAAGATGTTTTTCATCAAGGTTTCACTACTGACAGGCAGCTCACTGGAAGGCAACATCAGAGAGATCATTGTGTCTGCCCTCAGTGTCATTGCTGAATTTATGTCTGCTTCCCATGTTCTTCCAGGCATATGTATTTAGATTATGTGTGAAATCCCAGCACTCTTAATCAATGGCAAAATTCCAATTGACTTCAACGGGGCCTGGATTTCGCCCTGCTAGTGTGTGAATCGTAGAATGGTTTGGGCTGGAAAGGACCTTAAAGATCATCTAATTCCAATCCACCCTGCCAATCACTAATTTCATTCCAAGAACACAATTGTTCTCTGCTAATTAAGAACTACATGACATTTGTGAACATCTCTGGAATAAGGCTCCCGTAGCCTTCTGTCCCTGTTTCTGTCCTTAATATATTGGTTAAATTGTACAGTATTTTAACCTCCAGTGCTTTCAGCTCAGGTAACACAAGCACTTCTAGTGGATGGCCTATGGGACTACTCATGTTTAGAAGTTAAATGCAAGGTTAAGTGATGAAATGTCAGGCTCATGCTTTCTATATAGCTTTTTCATTAGAGTGTATTTGATAGCTTTCTGCTGAATCAATCAAGAATACTGTTGCCATGAATAACTTCTGCTATAAAATTGATAGAAATCAATAAAAATAATGAGAGAAGCAATCTTTGTGTGATAATTTATCATTCAGTTGCTACAAGAAGTCAAAAAAAAATAAAAAAGCAAATAGGCCTGAACAGGTATTTGAAAAATAAACCAGCATGAAGGCAGATACAAGGGACAGGGAGGGAGCACAAACACAGGAAACCACTTGGAGAGGGACCATATCAGAAGACCCCCTACGAGGTTGCAATGATCACTTGTCCAAGTCAAGACTACAGATGATGTCACAGGCTGGGAAGGGCCCAGTTCCTCTGCGTACAAAAATCCATGGCCGGGGAGATCCACATTCCTTTCACAGGCCTTTTGAGAGATATGCCTCTGAGTCATCTTATGTGAACCACCTAGCCAAGAAGCATTAGTTCTCTCTCCTGCTATGCTATTTGGAAGAGTGAGATGTCATCATTCATGACTTCTGCTCGTGCCTCTCTGTAGCTATGACAAAGCTCATGTTTAAAGTCACAAAGTAGAGGCAAAAACAGTCATATGTGTGACATTCTTCCTCTACTCTGTGTTAGTTTATATAGATTATAAGTTCTTTCAAGGAGACGATGTTTATTTTTACCAGTCTGTCCAGAGCCTATAAAATCATAACTCTAAGAACTTTGATGCTTCAGCTCCTACTAACCAGATAGATATAATGCAGTTGAATGTTGCAAGTATGATTTCAGCCAAAAATCTATGTGCTAAAAAAAGTGGAAAGGTTGTTTATTCTGCATTTTCTCTACCTGTGTACTCTAGGGGTTTTTAAAGCTTAGTAACACCTGTAGCTGAAAGACTTGAATCAACCTACACAGATTTGCAGACATTTGTCCAAAATGCTTAGAGGCATTAGACTCTCTTTTTGAGTCTAATGTGGTGCTAGGGTGTATTCATAGAGCAGGATAACCTGAATGACCAACATTGCAATTACATTATTTATAATGTAGTTCACAGAAACAGAGATCGTTTGTTAAGCCTTCTTTTTCTGTATATGACCAGGCCAAGACATGTCAAGAAAAAACAGTAGGGGGTTAAAACATTTGTGGATGTTTTGCAGGGTAGAGTAAGGAGATATTTGTTCAGAAATATTTCAAGACTCTCTCAAAGTCTACCCTCAGGACGAAAAAAAATGTTTAAAAACTGAGTTATTTATATTTAAGAAAAACAGAACAGATACGTCTTCACTGCTCTTTCTCTACTGGTAGGCTTGGAAAGACAATGAGGCGATAAATTCTGCATTAACCTGAACTGCAACTGTCTCTTCTAACTGCAAAAGCTTTGTTAATGTCTGTATAAGACTAATACATAGGGTCAGATTATGACAACCTTGTGAGCAATCCCAGTGAAATAGCAGGACATGATGCAGAGCATGGACCAAGATGCTGTGTAAGAGAAAATGTATCTCACCTTTTCTGAGCACTGGGAATGGAGGGTTTGTGGAGGACAGTCCTTTAACTTCTCAGTGCTAATGTGCCAATCCAGCAAAGACTGACTACACACTAAACTTCAGGGAATTTTGATGTCCTGAAAATTCAACAGCTGCATAACATTTTCCTGCATCAGGAGCTCTGCCAGTTTTTATGCCCTTTGCAGTTCATAGACTATTCTCAGGTTGCACTTCTAAACTTTCCCAGATCTGCTAATGATCACTAAGATGTGCAAGGAGATGATATTCAAACATTCCTTCTTAACTTCATTCAATTTACTCACTTCACCTTTTCATAAATGGAGAGGTCATTAGCTGCTTTAGAATGTGTTTGTGTCATGTTGGCTATTACTTCACAGTTCTCTAAGGAGCAAATGGAGTGTTCACTCAAGGTTCTTGACAATTCCTACTCTTTTCACAGTCATGACTATTAGTGTCCCATTTCCTTTCATTTTCTAAATCCTTCTACAGTAATTTGAGAAGAGTGCTGATCCAAGAACAGGAAACACAGGGAAAAAATTTTGGCCTCACTACAGCTAACACAGCAACAGAGTACCTGCTTCAAAGTGCTGTTCCTGTGAACACACATGGAAGTGCTGTCAGTGTCAGTTTTTCCACCTTGCTTTAACAGTCTACAAAATGTATTCTATAACATACACCAAGTTAATACAGAAATATTTGGAGGATTACTTAATTTGTAAGACCACTGAGGACCTCAGAGAACAGGCATTAGTTGAGCCCAAAGTATTTGCAGGAATCTCTGTGGATTCCTTTGCTGGTAAAACCTCAGACCAGACAGAGATAATCTTACTTGGCTTTCGGCATCCAGCCTTTAGAGGTGAGTGGTTATAACACTGCTCTGACTGAGCCTTTGTCTTGTAGAAAGGATATTTAACAGCACACAGTGTATCAAGCCTCATATTAATAAATGATGAAATTCATTTCAAGCAGAATCATTGCCACGAGCACCAAGAAGTGTAATTAATATTTTCTGGTGTGCCTTGTCTCATAATAGTTTTTATTCAACATGAAGGATCATGAGGAGTTGTATCATTTTGAACAGAATGCTACATCACAAATTCCTTGTGCTAAGCTTTAGTTTAAGGACTTTCCACCATAAGAAAATCAGGTATAAAACACTTATTATAGTGCTTTAAAATATGCTAACTTGAATGGTGGTATTTACCTCAGTAAAAGAGTTTATGTTGCTGAGAGCCAGATTTCTGAAACTGCTAAATGAACAGGTAGACATTTCTTCATCTGCAACACCACTGTCACAGGCTGCCAAGTCATGTCCACCTCTACATTACCGTAAAGCTGCAGAATGGAGTTAAATTCCCTGTCATCACATCCATGCACAAACACAGATTCTCAGATCTCCTATGTAAAACTATTGCCCTGGATACAGTGATGGAAAATACATAGGTTTTGCTATACAAGCTGTAACATTAACGTCTGAGGAAGTCAATGCCAATTGAAATCAATGAAAACTGGATTTACTGTCAAGGATTTTTCCAGTGGGAAGAGCTCGAGCTGCCTGTGTGGGATTTTCTGGGTTTGGTATGACACTAGGTGGCAGTAGTTGTTTTAGAAGCCTTTTTGTTTTCTTTCTTTTTTAATTTTGATCCATAAATAGAAGAGAAAAAGCACACACAATAAAATCAGTGCTGATTCCACTGCCAGTTGACGAGGTTGGGAAATTTACAGAGCCTCAACACCAGACAGCAATCTACAGCTTGACAGCCAAGACCAAAGATGCATCCAAACAGTGACGGCCAGTCCCAAGATCTAGGAAACCTCTGGAAAAGGCCGCAGAAACCTAAGAACTCATACAGTCTGTCATGGGAAGATTTCTTCTAAGGCCTTCCCAAAACTGAACATATCATTTCTTTCCCTTCTAGGGCTATTCACTACATTATCAACAGATAATGCTCTTTCCTCACATGTGGGAAAGTTTACCTTTTTTCTTTCTTTCCTCCTTTGGAGATAAGTTATCTTAGGACAAGAAGAAGTATGTGCATTAATAATGAATTGAAAGATCCACTTTCTACATTGCATGCAATGAGGTATTTTTAATTAACTATCAGAAAAGGAATATGATATATTCCCAACACATCATTTATCTAACAAGTAATAAACCAACAATTTATCTTTTTGGAATTCCAGTTAACCAAATTTTTTAAATATTAAAGTGGATTCAAGCACTACTATCTCATCGTAGTGTTGTTTAAAATAATTTTAAATTTCTACACTTTTCAGTATGCAAAACAAAGAATTAAAAACATGCAGATCAAATCTAAAAACTCAGGAGTGTTCTAAAAGCTATAACATATTTCAGTTTCTTCTGAGCCTGATATTTCCTCATCCTATAAAAGTGTATATAAGCAAGTTTGTTCTTTATACCCATCTTTGTAAAGTGAGGTGTTTACTTTTTTATGAAAACTGAGATTTTCACCTAATCATTGAGACAAGGAACTGAGGCTTTAAAAAAAAGTGTTGTGAGGTTTTCATTTAACTTGCAAGAGTTGGCAATGCTGCATTTCAGGAACTGCTGGAATGCTGCTTTCTGAGACCATATATGTCAGTTTTTCAGTGGGAAATATCAAACATCTATATAACCCTTTTGGGCAGCAAGGGAAGCAAGAAATGGCTGGGTCAGCTAGGTGGTTTCATCAGTGCCATTTTCCGTGTTGTAATCTGGTCAAAAAGTCCCTAGTTGCAGAAAAAGACCCAACATTTTTTGTAAGTCATCATTGGGAATTTGGTTTTTTTCATCCTACTCAAAAGCACTACTGCACCACCACCGGCTGAGTCCCTCCTTGAGCCGTGGTGGGCTGTTGACTGTGAGCAAGAACTAGGTTAGAACTAGGTTCTCTGTCTTTTAGCACTAACTCTAGATAATGAAAGCAATTGCAGTCATGGTAGAAAGTGTTCTGGCTGAAGTGGTGGTAATCTCTCCACAAGATTTCACTTTTGGAACCACATGCTAAGAAAAGTGATCAGACAGCACAGCACTGAAGATCACAGCACCCCGGTAGAGAACAACAGCACTACTGGATTTCTAGTAAATGTGGAATTTTTGTCCAGAGTTCATACATCATTTTCATTTCTCTGATCCCAATGTTATTTGCCACAAGACCAGATATTTGAACTCATCTATCCTAATCTACTTCTCACATTCTTCTCAACAAAAAAAGAAAACAGCACATTGATTTTTTTGTCTTCAGACTGAGAATGACACTGTGCAGACTAATAGTGATACAGTTATGAACTCCAGCTGTCTTTGGTAAGGAAAAGCCATTAACATTGGTTTTCCCTTTATCCTTTCCTTTTATATCTATTTGCCTGTTAGCTGAACTTTCTTTGTACCTCTTGAAACCCACTGTAATAATTCATACTGATTGCAAAAGACATGCTAGAAGAAAAGGCTGCAAAGCCACTTATTTGTACTTATCTCAGTTGTTGATCTTAGCCAATAAACTGCTGACTGATCACTGCAAATGTTTCTGCTTATAGCAGATATGCAATGGGCTGATACTTAATTCACTTTAGCTTGTGTTGCTGCTGGTCTGTTAGCATGACAGCCAAAATGCTGTGCTGTGCCCCAGCTCAGGCACAGTACAAGCGATGCACCACTTCTCAGAGGTGGAGTGGTGCCTGTGCTGCTCTGAAATGGGACATGATGGACCATCCAGCACATGCCATTGGTGTCACCTCAGAAGTGCACAGTGACCTACACATCCAGCTGTTTCAGATGCAGATGGCAGAGGGGAATACATAGCTGCACTCCATCACAGCTAGCATATTTTAAAGGAGATGGGGAAAGTAACATGTGGGAAGGAAATGGGTATCTTAGGTTCTACTCTGATTGACAGCTCTGTACTGTCTGTGGCTTTCCCCTCTCTCTGAGTTTTACCTTTATAGTGTTCACTGTGATGTCCCTTCTCTATCAGGATGACTCTGCGCTCCAGGGGTTCAACTGTCAGCCACAGAACAGAGCTCTCCCTGGCACTTTGCAAACAACCCGTGGTTCATCACTGCTTTGGGATGTCCTCTGTATTTATCTGTAGAATTCCAATGCTACAACAACAAAAAAAGCTGAGTGAGTGGAATCTGGATGTTTAAAACACTCCATCTGTGCTTCTACCTCATCTCTAGACAGGCACTTCTAGCTACCCACAGGCACTTTTATCTTTGAAACTCAAGTGGAAATTTTATCCTTCATATGCCCTCAGCTTTGAGCCGACTATCCCAATGCAAAACTAAGCCAGTCTGTGTAAAGACACCCCCTCCACCGCCCTCCCACACTGTGAAGGAGACAGCTAAACACAACACACAGTTGTGTGCACACTTGCACTGATCAATACTGTCACTGCTTCTCTTTACTCCCTGCCTCTCCCCATCCATCCGTTTTTTCTTGTTGCAACAATGGCAGCTTTTGGAAAATGGAGTGGTTTTTTGGTCTTTTTCTTTGAACGAGATCTGGGGGTTACCAACCCACAGTTAGAGCTCCTACACTCTACAGTTCACCAGCCCAGAGCAGCACAGAGAGGGACACACATTGAACACCTGCCTATTAGCACAAGGCCCATGTAAGGCCTGTGTAACACTGCAGCTTCAATGTACAAGATAGGGGTGCAAGTGTTGCAGGTCCAGAGCAAAGGAATAAATTTCAGACACATGGAGAATGCCTAATATAAATAAAATAAACTGTATAAATCAAATATTTAGCTTTTGAAATGCTAGCTGTTCCAGATGTAAAAATCTAAACAATTATCCCTGAGATAAGCATCACAAAGTATATTTATATATCCCCCTAGGTTTTATTTTGTGTTCATTAATATATACAACATTTTCCTTTTTAAAAATACGTTTTGAGCCACATGCACTCTCTATGTACTTTTATGGAATTGCTATTGGAATTGGATGAAACTGCATTTGCATTCAAGGGAGAACTCGACTCACTGTAATCACGCCTAATTTGTTGGAGCACTGAGTATTTAAATCAGATTATTATAATGTTTACAGCTCCCACAACCCCCAAATTGCATGATAATTGTCATGTCATGCAATTTATAGCTATGCAGACTCTGCACTAAGACTGACAGGACCATTGTGTATATTATTAGTCAAACACTTGTGAATCTGAAGATATTAAGAGGAATCCAAAAGAAATTTGAGGAGCAGAGTCTTACTACCATGGGCACGATGCAGTTTAAAGTAAACCCATGCTATTTCACTACTGAAAATCTGCAGTCTTTCTGCTCTTTGAGATCCTAGAACGTTTCAGCTGATATGTTCAGAGGTTCAGGTGGTAAGCAGCCTCCCAGTAAACAAATACTGGCCAAAATTGAAACTCTCTGAAAGTACATATTCTTCTTCTGTTAGGCAAATTTACTTCTTCAGGTTTATTCCTGATATCAGACAGAAATATAAGGACTGGATTGTGAAGCATTCAGAAAGAAAGGAACTACTAAGTACCTAGAAAACAGCATAAGTGCTGCTTGACTTTCAGCTCTGCAGCAGCTCTATCTGTAATTCAGCAGCTGAACTGCAGACTTGTAAGCAAATCTATGACTCTGAAGGAAACACACCCTGCTCATTTTACAGCACTTAGCATAGTGTGGTAATGTTTCATGAGTAAGCTTATAATGTCACTATAAAATCACTAAGAATAGTAATTTCTCATTAAGAGGAGGGAGGAAAAAGAAATGAAAAGACAATTGCATTTTCTGTCCCCAAACTATAATTCTCACCGGCAGAAAATGCACACAGCTGCTCAAAACTCAGTGGTGCTGCCAGTACCAAAATTCTCTTCTAGAAAGCTGGGAGAAATGTGGTCCCTGTTTTCCATTTCTCTAATGCAGATCCCACTCCACGGGGCAGTAGCTGCTGCTCACTTCCTGGGATGTGTGGCCAGTGGCAACTCCATGTTCTCCTCTTTTAACCCAGTAATGCCAAATTAGTGGGGAAGAAAAATGAAGGCACTGTAATGATCAAAGAGGAAATTTTGCAAAAAGGCATGTGTGGCTGGTTGCTAATGAAACACAATGTCAGTGGTTCTTTTAAAACAGGAAGCAGATTCCCCTGTTACTTATGGAAAGTCTGATGGAAATTTGCGCCTCCAGCGAGAATGGTTGTTCTGGAACATCCTCTTTGGGGGATCTCTGGCAGACTGCTGGCAGTGAGATGGAGCAGTGGCAGAAGGGACTTCCTTGTGGCTTGTAAGTAAATTGATAGGACTAAACCCCTGCACAGGCAGGCTCTGTACTGGTTACATGAGGTTGTGGCAGCCATGTGGGCCAATGAGCTGGAAAGCAGGTGGTCAGCAGCAATTGCCAAATCAGCATCTTGACCTCATCAATAGCCAATAAAAAATAGAACAGAAACAAGTTACAGATGGCAAATAACTAAATAAAAAGACATTAAGCTGCCAAGAGGAGCTCTTCTGGGGATTAAACTGGCCACAATACCATCAATTCTGACTAAGAAAAAGAGATTAAATAGTTTGTATAATGTATTTAGTGTATGAATATGATTCATATGTTCTAGCATTTGAAAGAGAAATAGTTTGAAGTATTTAGATGGTTAATGGTTATTAATAAGGCAAGTAATATTTATAAAGATGTAAAGATATTCTCATTCAAAAAAACACAGTCAGGGAAACAGAAGAAGAAATAGATCCTAGAGACAAGTTTCCAGTAGAAGCTGATTCTAAAACAAAATGGAGAGCTGGAAAATAGTAAATTAAAAATCAGAGTATTAGATTACTTTAAAAATAAAGAATTCAAGTCGAACAAATGTACATTTTTTTAGAATTGAAAAAGTTCAAGTTCAAACACACCTGCCAAATCTTCAAGATTCAAATCGACCTGTGGGATGGAAGCAGCAGACAAGCATGGCCATTGGAATGTGTTACAGGAAAAATGTGTAAGATAAATGAAACACAACAGCCAAAGCATCCAACTCTCTTGTGAGTCATAATAGATAATCAGCCAGAACATGGTGGCTGGTGATAGCCAGTGAGCCCTGCAGCTTCAAAAGACAAGGACAAAACATTAGGTTAATAAATTTACTATTTACTCATTTACAAAGGAGCAGAGACTAACTGTCCAGTTGCCATATAGGAAATTGTTAGATGAACATGTTACTATGACAAGAAAAGAAAGATCAGAGCTAATGAAGGAGTTGGTGACAATAATAGAGTTATGGTAGCATTGCTTTGCTAAAATTTATTTATAAAACAGAATTAAGCATTACATGCTACATTTTTTAAATACAGCAGTCCAGAGGGAAAAGGCAGAGAGTGCTGATGGATTTTGTGCATCCATAATGCCCTAGGGTAGCTACATCAAACAGAAAATGAAAGTAGTGTCCAACAGGATTCCCAGGTGCTAAGGCAGAAATACCAGATCTGGGAAAGCATCCATATGTGTAAACTATTATCACTACAACACACAAGATAACAAGTCTTGAGAACTGCCTCATGCATAAAAAAATGGTGCTGAAGACCTGTCTGGCCTGTCAGCCTTACCAGGACATTCCTCCCTCTGAAAATCTCTTAAGTAATAACATTTATTAAGATTTTTTTGTAAACATCAGTTTTCTTGCTGTTCTTTGCTTGTTTGTTTGCTTTACCATTCAGCACAAACAAAACAAGCGTGATAACTAAGTTGGAGGGCATCGTTAAATCTCAGTGGTAAACGAGAGCAAGTCCCAAGAGGAACAAGAAAAGCCCCACCAGGCTCAGGAAGTGTGGTACAACACCCTGCACTCCGGGGTTTGCCCAGGGCTCCTCAACTGCCTCACAGCTGAGCTGGGACTGGCAGAATCCCTGTGGGAAATGCCAGACTCGAGCAACCCCCACCCCAATCTCTACATATTTCTGTGTCAGAGAACAGCACAGTCTCCCTTAAATCCCACAGTCTGGACTCCTTGCATTCCCTCCAGCCTGGTGTTGTATGAGCAGGGCCCTTCCAGCAATGAGCACCCACACCTGGGTGGTTGTGAGAGCTACTGTGCTCCACCACAGCTCTTCCTGCAGGTCTCCCTTGGCCTTTTTGTGATGATGATGACAAATCTACAACACTCCTAAACCAAGCTTTGCCATTGTGTGTTGCCATTTGTGAATGGGGCCGTGTCACAGCTGTCAGGTCAGCTTGTGAGCATCGCTGGTGGCCTGGGTGAGGATGAGGGTGGTGGCCATGCAGGCAAACTTGATGATTTAAAGGCAATCAAAGCACACAAACACTGCCCTGCAGCATGTGATTTCTGGTTCCATGATGTCTCTATGTTGCCAGGCCCAAAAGTTCTCTGATTTTCTTTTAAAAACTGGCAACTACTTATTAAAGGTAATTATTAAACTTTAAGTTTCATCAAATGTTTAAAATACAATATGTTGTAGAAGCTCATATAAACTGCACCTGTAAGTGACATCTTTGCAATACTCTTGTACATAGGAGGCTCAAAGCTATTTCTTGCCAGCAGCAGTGATCCACAGACTTTAGATGTTGTTAAAAAGCTTACAATATCAGCAGGGCAACTGCTGCCTCCATTAGAAACATGATACTAAGATGCTGATTAATACCAGGAGGGGGCTTTAATCAGCCAAAGCCATATGCTATTTCACTTAAGATGAAAGTGCAAATGATAATCATTATTTCAGAAAGGATGTATTTAAAAGAAGAGCAGAACAGCAAGTGGCATCTTTTTATCATTAGAGCTTCTTCATGCAGTCCCCTTTTTTCTAAAGCTTTATAAGCTTTTATGAACATCTGGATCATTTCTTCATTATATAGGCTTCCAATATCATTATGTTTGATGTAGTGTTTTTAGTGGAGCTATGCTAAATGTCTAAATATACAATTAATTCCTATTAATTATAGTTTTCAAACTGGTGAAATTATCCATCATTAACTTAATCACTTGTATTTTATCTTAAAATTGTATTCACTCTTTTATAATCCCTACATCTAAAGCCATTTCTTCCCTGGGCTTTGTGTGATGTTTTGCATGCTGTTTGTATAAAGGTTTGCCAGCCATTTTCAACTGCTTGTAGAACTGAAGCTGTCAGCAGCAGGCCATTTTAAAATAGAACCTAATTCAACTCAGTTGTTTTACCAAGAAGTGCTTCAGAGAGAAGGGGGAAAAAAAGAGGTGAATTTGGATCTGTAAAGGGCAAGACTTCATTAGACCTGATGAAACTTTAGTTCTGTATTCCTTACACCAAGGCAAGGGGGATGAGCGAGGCTTAACGAGAGGAGAGTAAGGGAAGAGAGTTATTCACTGGCTTCCACTCCATGTGGCAGTAATTCAGCATGAACAGAGACAAATGATTTAGAAGTTTGCACTGAACGTACTTGAAGAATTAGGAGCATCTTTAATGTCAAGTTACAACACATCTAAAGAAAAAAAAACGTCTCCAAAGCTTTTTCTGAACACTCTAGCCTCATTTTAGGCTTATTCTGTGACTTAAACTGGAACACATATTATGACACCTTAATCAAATGCCTCCCCTAGTTTCTAAGCCTAAAGTTTGGTAGATATTCCCTTTTCTTTCATATGGCGTTAGCAGAATTAAAAGAGAAAGAATGAGGGGGTTAAAAGCACCAGAACAAACCTGCTTAGCTCTCATCAGTCTGCTTTCAGGCACTGGGAGTCAGAAAAAGTGCAGGGAGCCAGAACTGCTGTTAGCACTGAAAAGACACAAGTATCAGCTTTGTGGGGCGTGGCATGTCCAGCATGCAATAACCCCGTTATTAGCAGTGTCACATACTTTGTGCTCAGCACTCCTCCTTCTTGCAGAAATACCTGGAGTGGGTGGTGGTCAGGTGAAAAAGGCCACTGTTTCCACTCCAGTCGAGATGTGCCAGTGGCTGCAGGGCTCTCTCCATCCACAACTGTTGACCCTCCAGAGAACAACAGAACATGGTAAACAAGAGTTACGCAGACTCCAACCCAGCACAGAGTCTATGCAGCATTGCAGTCCATCCTGCCAACCCAAACTCCTTCAACAGCACCTTTTTGATAAGAGCTGAGGCCCATAGAAAGCTGCCCCCTTCTGCACTCTTACCCTATCGCAGCCCAGGACATACCTCAGGTGCCTGGTTTGCCTTAAGGAATGAAGCTGCTGGAAAAGACAATTCTCATTAGAGGTTCATCATCCCAAGCAGGTATTTTCTGATTCCATCTATTATAGATTTTTTTATGCTAGACATGAAGGAGCTTAAATGACATTCATGTCCACCTTCTATAAGGAATGTGGTATTATCCTGGTTTTGTACTAAGGACTCAGAGAACTCCTCCTCTGCTTGAGTTTACATAGGAACTGTTAAATACATCAAGAGCACGAAGACCTCCCGTTCTCAAAAATAAATCTGTATTCTTGTCTTTATTTTCACTGACATTTTGTGGTAGCAAACACTTTCTTTAATTCAATTGTCTCCAGTCTCAGAAACCTCTTATCACAGCTATGATGTCCCATTCTTCTAGTCAGGTAATTTATTGTATTCTTCTCTTTATTTATGATATGGTGTGATATCAAATGATTATTTGGGCCTCAAGGTTCCATCCAGCTGCCTTGGTGTCACAGATCCACGTGCTTCTGCTCTGCTTGTCTTCCAGGCTCCCATTTTGGGAGGCTAACATACTTATAGATACAGTTCTCAGTGCTTCAGATTACAAGGAAGCAGATCCTACATAGCTCCCTCTCTCTCCCATAACATGTTGGAAAATTCTTACTTCTGTCAAAAAAAACCCAGCTTGACTGACACTGAAAATTCTTGTTCTGTGAGAGACTGAGCAGGAGCTAAAGTTTGTTTTATTCCTTCTGTAGTGAGACGAGGTTGTTGTTGGTTTTGAAAACTTGTGGCAGCATGTGAGACCCAGCAGCAAAGTTGTGCCGGCTGGGGATGGAATCCTTCGGTCTGTTCTAATCACTACTCTATTTCTTTTCAGCTCCTGCCCCTCCTTTGGCTTTGCTCTCATTTTTACTCTCCTTCTCTAAATGGAAATTTTAAAATATAAGACTCAGGCATCCGACCCACGGCTCACCTCCAGGTGTGCCACAAAATGTCTGCTCATCGTAGGGGCTGCTTTTGCTCCAGAGGGCAAAACTTTTACCTTTGATCACTCCAGATGTATTTTCTCCTCATAATAAACTGAAAATTACAATCATCCCTTTTGGGTCTCTGACAGCTCATTTGCCCATTATTTCTTAAGTAAGGCATTAAATTAATATAGTGGTAAAAAGCTATACAGTCTAATGCAGTTTTAAACCAAAATTCAGAAAAGTAAAGTTGAACTATCTCTCCACAAGTAAATCAGCTGACAGGTGCTCCAAGATCAAGACAGCAACATCCAGATCCAGCAGGTCTGGAATTTAGCATTTACTTCAGAAGTTCCTAAGCTAAGCTAACAAGGATGGCCCAAAGTTGACTCTGTAGTTCTGTATAATGTACATACCACTTCTCTGCAAATCCCTCCTGCCTAAACACAGAGAGCAGAATACCCCAATTGCTTCTAGGTAATGCAGAAGACATTCATATGGCCACTTTACAAACTTATTCTGGAAAAAAAAAAGACTGATTCAAGAACATAAGAAATATTGGACTAGGCCAGCGGTGCACCTAGACTAGCATTCTGTCTCCAGCAATGGAGAAGTGACCTTTAACCCAGACCTTTATTTCCCATCTCTTAACCAGTTTTCAATAAAATAACCTATCCACCAATGTTTTTGCAAGGCAGTGTCTTCAATAACCTTCTGTGTGTTACCTTCAAGAAGTTTTTTTTTGCAAATCAAAGTATTGATGTGCACGTGTTTATAGATACCTCACTGAGCTGCAGCAGGTTAGGGGCAGGATCTCCCTTTCCAGAAGCTCTTGCCCAGTGCACCACATTTCTCTATGGACTCATTGAACCTTTTCTATATGACAAACTCCACCCTCACTGTGCTGTTTATCCCAGGATCCCCTCTAAAGCTCATTTTGTATTTCACTTACACCCCATTTGAGAAATCTCAAACAGAAGCACTCAGGAAATCGCTCATGTGCTTCAGGCATGGTACACTCCACAAACACCACAGCTGAGGTCTGAATGATCTCTGAATTAGCACAACCTGCAGCATCCAGTGGGCTCAGTCTATTTAGTCGTGCAAAGGGTGACAAAAGCTTGCAGCTGCACCTAGAGGTATGATACAAACCCAAAGCCTTGTACCTTCGCTGCCACCTCAAATCAATCCCATTTGAAGACTTTTTTTTTCATTTTTTGCCATGGCAAGATTCTTCAGAACTAACACACAGAGCCTTTAAAAGATTAAGGTGCTTGGCTCCTAATGATCCCTTTGCTTACAGAAGGGGCTGGGGGTTGCAGCCTATGGGATCCATGGCAAATAAACAAACCAGTCAATTTAGACAACAGCAGCAAGGACTAATGACTAAGAGCCTCAGCTTGTACTAAGATGCCTTGAGCTGGAGTCGCAGCTCTGCCTCTGGCAGGCTGCAGGACCTTTGAAAGTCTTTCTGTATCT
The DNA here is from genome assembly GCF_022539395.1 of Myiozetetes cayanensis. Taxonomy (NCBI): domain Eukaryota; kingdom Metazoa; phylum Chordata; class Aves; order Passeriformes; family Tyrannidae; genus Myiozetetes; species Myiozetetes cayanensis. The sequence continues at coordinate 7,948,176 of NW_026087270.1, forward strand.
GCTGCACTCTGTAATTATCTTGTCTGTTTAGATTGTGAGCTCTTTGTGTCAGTGATTGACATAATACATTTGTACAGTGCCAGTAAAACAGGAGTCATAGCACAGCCCAGGTTAGGACCCTGAGGTGCTCCTTTAGTAACAGAATCCCTCTCCTGTTCTGGCATTGCAGTAAACCATAGCTACATTAGAATATCCACCTGCTTTGGACCATCTGGTATACATAAATGTCCCTGTGTTTTTTACATGTAAATATAACTCTTTGAAGACTCTTCTTATTGTTACCAGTCATTGCTTGTTAAGTGCTGTCAGAGTTTCCTTCACTGTAGGAGAGAGAGGTGGATCCAAGGAGCCTTAAAATCCAAGCAGAGCAGCAAACTGTTTGGAGATGGTGTGCAGGGGATGAGCCAGGAGCTGTCTCCCATTCAGGGTGTTCCCCAGGAGTGGGCTGCACTGCAGCTGCAGCAGGTTGTAGGGAACAGACAAAGGGGCCAGTGTTTGAACAGGCATGGTTTTGGGCATGGGGGCAAGTTGCAGGTTCAGAAAGCACAACACACGACACTGTGCTGAACAAGGAAGGAGATATCAAGACAGAAGGATATAAAGACAAAAGGAACAAGAGGAGGGCCAGAACAAAACCATGGCTGTTCTCTAGGGAGGGACAAAACAGATCAAAGCTCCTAAGGCTAAAAAAATTAAAATTTACATAAAAGGGATTAAGAGGATAAAAAATTTCAAAATGGGGGAGGAGGGGAGGCTTTGGTTGTCACATACCTTCTAGTGTCAGAAATTGTAAGAAGATCCCCACTTTTTTTCCTATTGTGTAGAGACATCTGCCTTCCTGTGACAATGGTCCTGAATTTCAGAGCTAGAGCACGACAGAACTCAGATTCTGTAACAGATCTGTCCTGCTAAGCAGGGATTATCTTTGCCTAAGATTTGTATGAAGTGCCTTACACAGGAGAAGCTGAACAGGGCTTCTAGGCCCAACTAAAATACATGACACAAAAAAAAATCATCCTCATCACCATCACTACTGCAAGCTGAAGCAGCGTGGCACTCCAGTGAAGAATACTGCAGTCCAACCGCCTGAGAAAGAGAAATACTTTGAACTAATTTATCCACTGGTTCTTCTATCTTTTAAGGATTCAAATGTCAAGATCACCCCTTACCTGCCAATCCTATTCCAATTCCCTTTGTCTGAAGAAATTGAACTCAGAGAGGATCATAACAAAATGAGGTGATTAAGTCTCCTAGAACAAATGCAGTGCCTTCTCAGTGCTGAGGGGTAAAACTTTCTTACTTCCAAAGTCTTTTGAGAGTCCTGAAATTCTTTTCTTCTGCATTGCATTTTGAAGTTGCTCCCCATGAATATCGTTGTCAGACAATACTAACTCTCCACCTACTGACTGTCAGTAGTTTTCACAGAGATGACATTTAAAAGACTCAGAGCTTGAAAGCTAATCTCTATTCTCAAAAATTATATTTCCCAGCAAATATTTGGATGTATACCAGACAAATAAAGTGAATGCAGGTGTTCCTTGTAACAGTTCAACAACAAAGATAAAGACTGTATAAAAATGGGATTTAATTTGACTAAAAAGATACTTTTGACAAAATAGAGTCAGTTTCAGACCCCAGTTCTGTGTAACTCCAATTCTTGAGAAAAACAACAATAAAAATCTGAATTAAAAATTTCCTTCTGTAAATGCAATACTAAGGTTGACACTGTTGTCTGCTGGAACAGTTTCTATGAATAGTGGATCAAAACCTTCAGCATATTAGCATGGCTCACAGTGAAGAAAATACCTACAATGCCATGGGAGGTGTGATGGTTGCATTCAGACAACCACACTGTTCTTTACACAGCCTGGCTATGGCTCAGTGCTTTTGTGACAGGACAGACTTGACTTTGCTCAGCAGCCCACATGGGTTTTACAGTCTGGGCTGAATTTCATTCTGTGACAGTTTCCCTGGCACCTGCACCAGAGGCAGCTAAAGTGAACTTGAGGGTTTGTGGGATCCCATCACTGCAGTAGGAACACATCTAAAGTCCTTGAAAATGTTTTGGGAATGCTTTTCTCATCTCTCTTCTTGTGTAGTGTTATTTTTTAGAATGATCCAACCCAACTGCACTTCAAATTAAGTCTAAGTTTTGAATGGCAGCAGGAGACCTCAGCCATTTCTTTTAGACCTCAAGGTGAAAGATCTCAGATGTCACACAGCAGCTTACAACAACACACAGTATTTCAGCTGCTCCTATTGCTGCAGCATGGGCATAATCAGTCAGATTATTACAAAAACATTTCTTCAGCTGTAAACCTGCACCTGAAAGGAGTTTTGGCTACAGAGAGATCTGACTACAGGAGATTTGACTACAGATCTTTGGGAGTCATTGATGCAGGAATAGAGATGCCACCCTCTATTTTTCTGCTCCTATACACGATCAGTGTGAGCTGTGCTCCTGTACCCACTGTTGCACAAGGATCTTCTTGTTTGCTCCCATGTTCATTCAAACCCCAGAACAAGGTCCTGGTGCTTTAACAGTGAGGTTCTACCTGTGTGTAATGGCGTGCAGTTCTCCAAAGCGTAGTGCAGTTGCACACCATCCCCAGGGAAGCTTTCCCGTTCTTGAACTTCCCAAGGCATTTCTCTAATGGATGTGGAACCCACAGGTTGGTGATAAAACTATAAAAGAAATTAACAAATCCAAGTTTAGAGAAATTATTAAACACTTGAGTCTTAAAATTATGCCAGATCTTGTATTAATATGCCTGTACTCTGTAAATCAGCATGTATTATAGCCAGCTCACACTACTCACAATCAGATAACCTCTGTTCACTTTTGTCCCACCTAAACTTAGAAAAAATGTATTTGGCTGTTGACTTTGGACTTTCCCTGACACTCTTCCACACCTAATCCTCTTCAGCCAAAATAATCTGAATCTGACAGGGAGATTTGGATGAAAGAAAAGGTCCTCCTTTATTCAGATTTTATTTTTTGTCTCTGCACATTATTTTGTTAAAGTAGAATAGAGAGGAAGAAAAATTCAAGAAATACAAGAGATGATTCTTAGGACACATAGATAGCTTTCCAGAGAAAATGTAGGCGTTCTCTCTACTAATATTGTTATCTTCTCACAAGATGTCCCTCATGTAAGAATGAAAACAGATACAGTGTCAATGCTCCCATGCATTATAAACCCCCCTTTTTTTTTTTTCTTTTATAAGTTATCATCCCAAGGCTGCAAAGTTTCCAGGGAGTTTTGGGCAGCTCTGAATGATATGTGTTCTTAAACAGAAAAAGTCACTCTGGTTTATGCATGTCTCTCCCCCATATTCAAAGTGCTAGTAAATATTGTTTTCTTATGATTATTCTCAACTCACAGAAGAAAAGCCTGATAAGAATTTAAGTGCTTTGACTGAAGCTATGAAGTTTTACCTCCTATTTCCCTGGATTTCTGTGGCTATCTATTCCTTAGTTATCACACATGAAACATCCAGTCATCCCTATCTTCTGATAAATATTTCTGATTTTAATGAGCAAGGCTCATTTTAGTGTCATACAGGTCAATACACACAAAAGGAGCCTGGCTATGCCTGGAGACTCACCTGTATACATTACTTACTCAGATGACACACCCCATCACAACAGGCACCCATTGCAGGGCTTTTGTGCCCTGTTCATTAATCAAAACTATTTGCAGTCTCAGTCTAGTTTCCAGCAGACAGATGGTAATATTAAGACACTGATACATTTTAGACTCAAAGCCCGCAGAGCTGTCTCAGCAAAGGAAAAGGCTGACTGGCAGAGAGCCCAGACTCCCATCCCAGCCCCCGTGGGTGCTCCCTTTTCCAGGGCAACACGCCCGGTGCACTTGCTCTGTGAGTAAATCAAGCAGAGCACATGCAGTTCATCAAACCAACCTTTTATAGCTTCAAGAATAATGAAAAAGAAACTTAAATTCAATGCTAGCAGCAGGAAGATACAGTAGTAACACCCTCTCCTACAGCTAATTTTCCAGTAACAGCACTGGATGTTCTGCTCATGAAAAATATCTGGTTTGGATCCAGAAAGTGCTTCCCTCTTCATCCCAAAACTGCTTAGCCTCCCCAAGTGACTATCACTCCATTACAGTCTCTAGATCCTAGGTACAAACCGAGTTAAGTGACATTTTCCTTTGTTTGATTCAGCACACACCTTTTGTCAGTGTTGAGACACTGGAGACCACAAAGCAACCACTATAAATTTCCAAAATGCACAGTGCTGGTTTATACTTTCCTCTCTGATGCTTTTCCCAGTATTAACTCTGCATCTTCTAAAAATTATACGTTTTCAAATTAAGCACAGTGGGTGGTACACTTATTATTGTTAGGTAAAGCCACTGACAGAACATTCATTTCTTATTGAACAACAGGGATTTTTTACTGAATTCTCATCTTGGTTGTACACTTTTTAAAAAATCCACTTTTTCTTAATCTCTTAAACTTGGGCTAAGCAGAGTTTTGAGGTTTGCAGAGCTGTTCTCCAGCTGAGTGTTTCCTTTTAGATATGCACACCTCCTTGTTGGACATTCATTATCAAACCTTGTGTTTGCCTTTTATCTACAAGTCCTCTTCAGTGTTCAGCATAAACTACATGGACACCTTGCAGATTGACATTTCTTCATTCATGCTTTACCTTAAACAGCATGCGAAGACATCAAAGAAGAGGAGCCGACTTTGATGTTACAAAATGAAAAACGCCTCATGATTTGCCAAGACCAGGGGAACTTGTAGTTTGCTCTTTTTTTCCCTTAAAGAAATACTACTGCTTTCCCCATGAATATGTGAAAATCTTTGCTGCTTTCACCAAACCTGTATAAATATTTTGTTCCTGGTAAAACACCAAGGCACATCTCATTGCAGTCTGTTAAATAGAGGCCCCGGTGCCTAAACTACAGTGTCCTGAAGGAACACACACACTTTAAATAAAGACCTCATTTGCTCCGCACCTGTGACTTTGCACACAAGGAGTGTCACGACCCGCGGAGTCACCTCACTAATGCTGATAATGCTGAGTTTTTCATTCACAGGTCACTGAGAGGGATTTACAAAAGCATGGTCATATCCTGTAGATAAAGGAATTGTGCAATAAGAGATGTTATTTGGTTTGGCCATGGTAGCAAATAGCCAGCGATAAAACAGAGCTGTCCCAGTTCCTTGCGGGTGCTTGGCTCGGCAGCTCACTCTGGTCATGAAACCAAAGTTGATTTCCTCAGCACCACAGCAGTCACAAAAAGTGCCAATAACCCTGGGAGGAGGCCAGGCATACCTTATCAGAAGGTGCTGCACACCACAGTAGGAAAGACCAGATTTGGTTCGTAATTCATGTTCCTGTTGTTTTGAATACTAAGAAATGAGGTTTTCTTTGCATGTTTTCTTTCATTGTTTGAAGTGAAGAGCTGCCCTGGACAGAAGGAATGTGCATAATTAATCCAAGGCTAGAGAACAGAGACATCAAAAATGAACATTTGTTATTGATTTCCCAGACTGCAGTGAAACTGAGAAGAATATCTTGAGAGGAAAAGATATGTAATTAAATGCGATTTGTTCGAATGCTGCCGAGCTAGGTCATTGCATATGTATCATTCAACTGCATTGCTTCAACCTAAAGCACACAGTTCCTCTCCCTGGTACAAAATCCTTTGATTAACCAGGCTCCCTTCATTGGTGGAAGGGGCCAGCCCTTTTGTTGTTTTGCTGCTGGCAGTGTTGCTTGTGCTATTTCTTTAAGACTCTTCATCAGATGTGGTTTGTCAGGAACATGCCTAGACTGTAAGTCAGAACAGAGCTCATTTTCTTTGATGTGCATTTGTAATGTGCCTGCTCCAAAAGGAGGGGAATGAAAACTTTGGTCACACTGTTAATCTGCAGGAACTACATTTTAAGCAACTGGATGCGAGTAGGCTCTGCACGTACTGTAGTGTTGGCTACTCCTTTCAAACAGAGTTTTATCAATAATTGGTGCCAACACAGGAACATATGTCAAACACTTAACCACAACCAATTCAACAAGAACGTATTTAGTCCAGACTTTCTGCTGTATTTTCAGTTTTGGACCTGAATTTTTCCAAAACAACACATATAGCTACTTTAACCTCTTTTCTTGCTTTATTGTGCTCAAGGCCAACACAGATACGATGAGTTTCATGATTTGGCTCCAGTGTTATGGATTTTGTACTCAAGGCTTTTACCCTTGAGCAAGTGTTTTTTACACCAAGAAAATCTGAAAGTGAAAGAGTTACACTTCCTTGAAGGTCCACTTGAATGACTGTGAGAAGAGAGCCAAAAAGGTAATCAGATCCCTATGAGATCATATTGAAAGCAGCCATGCCTATTTCACAGAGTCTTCTGATGTTGCAGGGGTCTGTAAAACATTTAATCACTGGAGTTTCAATAAGTTGAGATTTGTTGTGAGTACTGTAGAGAGCACTCTTCTTAGATAAAATGCTGCCTCGTAATGCTCTTACAGCTACATGAGCCAGAATGCAATCGAATATCCATGCTGATTTAGCCTTGCACCGTCATCCCAGTGAAGGAGATGCAGGATTTTCACAGCTACATAGCAGTGGATTAATATAACTATTCATTACAATTCATGGGAGGCCTGATCCAGCTTCTGTCACAGTAGAAGGAAAGATGCCATTTGATTTTGCTGCGAGTTTGGATGGGGTTTTGTGTGTCTAATCCTGTAACTGCCCTCCACTGCCACAGAAGCTTCTCCAGGGCTCTCTATTACTGTTACTCTGCTGCCCAGAGGCACCTATACAGCTGCCTGCCTGTTCTTATTACTCAGTGGAGCCCAGGTGATGCTAATTCTGTCAGGCAACTCAGCTCTGGTACAGAGCGGCTTAGTAGCTAAACCTTGTCTACCTTGTTTTATTTTATTCAAGCCTGTGAGGTTCTGACTTACCTGTAATTTTAGTTTGGCATAAACCATCTTGATGTCTGTCTCTGAAAGAAGTATTTGAAGATGGCTCTGCAAAAACTCACAGATGTGACTGCATGTGGGTGAAACCTAAGCAGCTTTGCTCACAAGGTACCATTTCCTCTGGCTCAAAGTGTACAGGGAGCCAAGAGACAATCTTGCTAGCCTATCTTCACTAAACAGCAAGCAATCATTATCTAGTTAAGCTTGCACCAAATAAATGTTTTATTAAGCCTAAATTTTGAGAAAGTCCTTCTCCACCGATGGTATGGTTTGAAACTGACTTTGAAAGATGCTAAAAATGGACCAAGATTAAAATTAAAGAGCAAATTATTCACACAGAGCAATAAAAAAAAATCTCTTCTCTTTTCTTGGAAAGGTCCAAACCTGTAGATTGTCAATGGAACACTGAAGAAAACTGAAAAGAAGTTTATACCTCTCAAGTGGTTAAAACAAAACAAACACCTGAGCCCATTTTATGGTACCATTTTCTGTCTTTGCAACCACTACTGAGCAGCAGAATGAACAAGTTGGTAGGTACTAAGGCTAAAAGATGGTTCAATATAGAGTCATAATATTGTCTTTCTGCCTGTACAATCAAAATACACATTAGATGAAAAAAAATTAAAAAATTACCTTGGCTGCTAGAGCCAACTAAATAAAAAGGTTGCCTCTTATCAAAGAGCACTGAGTTTTCAGAGATGGTTTCTGAAATATGCTAGGTTTGAAAATGGAAGCCTCAGAGCAACAGTCCTTTCCCCTTGGCTGACAGGCACTTGCAGAAGAACAGAAAAGGTTTTCCAGCAGATATTTTGAGTGTCAGGGGAAAAAAAGTACTCATGAATTAATGTGGATTTTGAGGGAATGATATTGCCTAAAAATACCATTGTTAGTACAGGCTTTTTTGACAGACTTGGCAGATTTTTGCAGCACCTTCTGACTGTATAAAATTGTGTGTCTGACTTAACCTTTTTATTTCTACCTTTTGGAGTTTAGTCTCTGTCACTGTTGCCCTCTGCATTCAACTCCTCTGAGCACTCAGTGCTCCTGACACTCATTGTTATTCTGCTCTCTGCTTTCAACAATATTCCAGTGAGATTCCCTCCTTGTCAAAGCACTGACTCAGTCTACCTTAGAGAACTGTCTGTTGATCTCTAAGACACATGTGAATCTTTCTGGTTTCACTATTGTTATTAGCTGGCCAAGAGTGCCAGGATTAAAAATTTTAACAGAAAAAAAAGTGTTCTCAATGTTACTTGTATCACTTGCAGTAATAGAAATCTCACAATAATTTAGTGCTTTGCTGTGCTTGAAGGTTGAACATTGAGTAATGCTTATCAGTATCACATTCACTTTCTCGCCCCAGCTTTGCTGCTAGTGCTCAAGTCCCACTCTATAGCCCCTTTTTCAGGTGCCTATCAGATGTTATTGAAAAGAAGTGTTTGGAGGCAAAAGGATTAGCCAGGTGAAATCCTGTGTGATCCCTTTGTTTCCCAGGCCAAACACTGAAAAGCACACCAACTATAAGCCATATTTATCCCCCTTTTTATTTGAGCCCAAAATAAGGCCTGGTCAAATCTCCATAAATATTCTCATTAAGCATTAGCCTATTCTTAAGTAAATAGTTCTCAGTATCAACTCAGCTGCAAGAAGCCCTTATTAGTTTTGTAAAAGCTGTGTAGTAGCAGACTAGAAATGGGAAGGTAAAGGAAGCAGATTAAATTCTCAAGCAGTGCTGTGCCAGTTTAAGATGCCAACCTCCAGTCACAAACTATGCCCTTGTCTGTAGCAGCAGCAGTCACTCCTCTACCACTTTGGATGCATTCAGGAGACGGAATTTCCCCCGCCTGAACAAGCCTTATTTCTAGGCATGGTCTCATCCAGCCCCAGGACCTTCTAAGCTGCAGCCAGCAGAGACTGAGGCACTCTAAGGCTGGGCTGCAGCTTCTGCTGCTCCTGCACTCCTTGCAGCCTCCTTGCAGTCCTGCCAAGTCCCTCTGATGCCCCACTATGTTGCTTGAACACACCCAGTAGCTCCCCAAGGGAAAGAACTTCTCTCCCTGAAAGACATCCCATGGTAAAAGACTAAAACATAACCACAAACAAAAGTAGAGGACTAAAGACTGTGCATTCAATAAGGGCAAAAAGAGTCACCAGAATTATAACAATGAGACCAGTCCTCAGCACGAGGGACTGGGATGTTGAACAGGACAGGAACACCTGTTTGCTGCACACCTCAAGGCAGTCTCTGACTGCCGAGAAGCCTTGGGAAATAACTTCTTGATGTTCAGAAGTTTATCCCATGCCTTAAACACATGCAGAACTGGCTGCTGTCAGAACTGTACTGCTAAGCTAAAGAAAGTGCTAGCATTATATATTTGGTAATGCAGATTTGGGGCCTTTTGAGGCATAGTCATCTCTGGAAATTTCATAAATAAACCCTCTCATCACTTGCCTAATTAACCAGGGTTTGCAGCTACATGATCTCAGTTAAAGAAACTGGTCCACTTCCTCCACAGTGGCAGATAACAAGCATTACACAGCAGTCATCCAAATACTTCTGTCAAGTATTTCCAATATCTCTGAAACCTTTCAGAAAACAGTGGATATATTGTATTTTTTGCTTGGCACTACAACTGTAGTACATAGTACCACTGTGACATCAGACTCTCATTTATCCTTCCCCAGATGGACTCTTGCAATTAAGGGAGAAAACCAGTTCACATATCTTTAAAGATCTAAGAAGTGCCATCACACTTTCAACCTCTCAACCTAAAAATATTATCTACACAGTATTCTGCTTACCTGAGAAGCTCAGAAGGAGAATTAGATGTTTGAACTCCAGCAGTAAGAGAACAAGGAAGAGAAAAAAAATCAATCTACTACAAGTGGCCACTATAGGACATTAGAGCTGACATTCTTACTGTTAACTGAAGTACTATACTATATCAAACAAAATGATTAAGGACTTAACTGGGTCTAACTGTCTATTGGCAGAACTATGAAACACAATCATGATAAAATATATGGGCAATTTAGAATCCTACTGTAAAGAATAGCAGTGGTTTTATTTAACTCATGAACAGCACAGCAGCCTTGACAATATGTTCTGTATGTTCCAGTGAGCACTGACAGGTTACAGGACATCAGGTCCTCTATGCATGGAGATGTAGCTTTGTTGATCCATAATTTCATCGAGTCAGTTTCTTGTGGATTGCCATTACACAAGTTAGGGTAGAGCACTTAGATCTCAAAGAATGAAAAATGGGACTGTAAAAGGATTAAACCAAGCACAACTTGGAAAGAAAGGTTAAAATAAAGAAAGTGTGATTGTATCTCACAATAATTTCAGTACTGTTGATGATGAATGAAGCCATCAATGACACTACCTTCTGAAAACTCCAGGTCTGAGCTGAGAGATTAAGTCTGGAATGAAAATATAATTAAATTCAAGTTCCAGAATTCACTGGATGCTGGACTGGAATAAAACACAATTTGTAATCTGACCTATGCATTTAATTGAAGCAGTTTAGCAATGCAAACTTAGAGCTGACTATTACACTTAGAAGAAGGAAAGAAAGAGCATCTCTTCACATTGAGCATTTTCATCTTTTGGTCTGAGCACCATTACAAGCAAAAAATTCAAACTTGCCCCAGCCCCTCAAGCTTTACAACTTATAAACTGCAAAAACCACAGCTGAGCCAAGCCTTTGCCTCTTGGAACTTGCTAGAGTGGCTCATGGGATTACTGCCCCAAAGTGCCCCTTCTGCCTCCTATTGGAGCATAAGAGACTTTGAAACATCAAAATTCTTTTTCCACATGGAAGATGATTTTCAGGTTAATTTTTTTCTTCGTATTTATCCTTAAGGTAGTTTTCTACTCAGAACTCTGAGAAAAAAAAAAAAAGGGTTAGTGGGAGTGTGTTCTGGTTCATATGCAGTCTACATCAAAAGCTACCAGGGCTACAAACCAGTTAGGAAGCAAGCTGACAGACCTAACCAAGAGACTGTTGGGCCCCCTGAAGGAAAAAAAGAAATGACTGAAAGACATCAGAGGAGGAAAAATAAAAAATTAAAGTCCATGCTGTTGTGCTAAGCTGGTCAGAGCATGCCCACTTCATCCTATTTAGGGTGAAAGTGTCCAATATTATATCTGACTGGAAAAAAAAAAAAAAGGCAAGAAACTAAATTCCAAAGTTCTGAACATTTTTCATGCATTTTCCACTGACAGTCAGTGCTACTGACTGGCCCCCCTTGCAGACTTGGGGAGCCACAGTCACTCCCTGGTTGTGCAATGGCCACCACGAGGGCGGCATCAACCGAGCTCGAGGTGTGAGGTATCCCTTGGCAGCCACAGCCAGCGACAAATCAAGTGGTTATTTTCATCAAAGTGATAGAAACAAAGTTGATCAAAACAAGCAGAAGGCACTGTTCTGTTTGGTCTGTACACTTTGTACACTGCCACTTGGGAACTTAATTAGTCCACATGCTTCGTGTTTCTATCTTTAGTCTGATGGCATACAGCTGTTCTTTTCAACATCGCTGCCTACTGCCCTTTCCCGCTGTTGGGGTATGGTTGTAAATAGAAAAGGCGGGATTGCCTCAAGTTTAACCCTCTGCCAGCCCTTGCTGATTGCCTAAAACAGAATATTTCAGCCTAAGTCATGAGGTAAATTGTTTCGTTACCTCATGGGAGTTCTGCCATGTGGTGGGGGATGGGAAGGAATCCTGCAGCCACACAGTGCTCATCCCATCCTAGGGCCACCCTCCAGAGCCAAAATGCTGAAAAAAAAATCAACCCTTTTAAGGGCAGTCATACCTGTTGGAGTGAAGTGGAAGCATTTTGAGTCATTGCCAGCATGAGGTGAGGGGGCAGAGCTGGTGCTGCTTCCCACCTCAGCTCAGGTGAGTTTGGGGCAGAAGAACAAGCCCCGACATGAAGTATGAGGGAATATAGCTTATTTCAGGGTATCGAGGCCTGGTACTTTCCCCAGATCTCCTGCCCCAGACAGTGATCGAGATTGTGCAAGGATTTAGAAATAAAAGAAAACACAACCAAGAACTGAGGCTGTGATGGTCTTTTCATATGGAAACACAGGAAAAGAAACATCTACTGAAGATGCCCAGCTGGCCAATGGAGCCAATATTGAGGAAAGACTCAGCAATGAGGCGTGAGCTCCCACTTCTGGTTGCCTCTGTGTTCAGCATCAGGATAAGCCTCAACATCCCCTATTTATGGCACAGGAAGGAGGATAAAGCTGGCTTTATAGTCCAAGTCTGCCAAGAGGGGAAGGGAATGTCCCTATGCACTACATGCAATAAATGAGGGTCTTCAAAGTCCTGTCTCTTATGTAATTTCTTTTCCTGAGTGTCACAGCCTTTGCCTTTCAGCTGGAACATTCATATCTCCCAGCTGGAATGCAGTCGGCATCCCCAAGCCTGGCTGTAACCTCCCAGTTCAGAGGGCAACTAATTTTTCTGAGCAGCTAAGAAGTTACACATTCATCTGTTCCTGAGGTTAACTGTATCAGTGTTCTGCACCTCCTGCCTCCCCCATTAATTTTTGTCTCTTGTAATCATTTTTTTCTCATATCCTAGAAATTCCTGCTTCACTACCTTGACAGTGATGTTAACATCAGGTGTTGCATATCATGCCACACTCATGCATTTTACATTCCTATGACATGGCAGACTTTGATACAATTACAGCTTGGCTGCATATCTTCATTTATGTTACAATATTGCTTTAGTGATATCGGAGACAAATGTTTAATTCACAGAACCTCAGCTTCAAACTACAGTCCCTGAATGCAAACAGCAGACTTCAATATTTTTTCATCAATTTCTTAGTTCATAAAAATCAATTTTTGTAGAGTTTTTACACTGTACATAAAAGACTGTGGCATCAATTAGCCTTAATTCTTTTTTTTTTTCTTTTTTGGAAACCTCTTTGTAGGAAAATCTCATATTTCAGCAATTTGCATTATCCACACAATCTGCTTTGAAGTTCTAAGTTATGGTAAGAAAAGGATCCACTTATCTGCACATAAAAAATGTTCAAAGCTTATAAATTCCCTGAAACAGATGTACATTATCATTGGATTTGCCTTTCTCTCTTTGCTGTTGCATGGCTAATAGAGTTTCATGTGCCCCCTCACATCCTCCCCATTTAGCATCTTTTCTCTACAGAAGCATGCACCCTACTGTGCCAATCCACACTTCAAAGATTTCTGTCTATCTATTAGAAACAAAGCACAAAGTGAGAACATATGGCCCCTTTTAAATTTCCCACATTTAAGTCAATATCGTTTCTTTTCTCCTTTGGCAAAGAAACATAATAAGGTTTATCTTCTCCCTTCCTAAATCTGCTGGCTCTCTCAAACTGCTTGTGCCAATTCAGCAGTTACTTTGCAGTATCAGACTTGGCAGCACATATGAAAACAAAATCTTTAATTTTTAAAATTGCTTTTATTTCTTCAGATCAAGAAGATGCATTTAAATGATGAAAAAGGACAAAATGTAACTGCACACTTTCAGATAAATGGATTTTAAACCCATGAAAGGGCACAACATAAAGTCAACAGCGAAAAAATTGTCTTGTTCAAGTTATTTTCACAGTGACATCTTTCCAAATTGATTAAAGGGATGGAAAAGCATTCTGGAATTCAAGGCCTTACCAAGTACAAGCACCTGCTTGACACATCCCAGATATTCCACAGAAACCCAGTGTACTGGGGTCGAAGGGGAATGAGAGGACACTGTGAGACACTGATGCCCTTCTTGAGGAAAAAAATTAGTTATCTGTCTCAAAACCATTTTGGCTCCTAGGTTTTCTCTGTTGGTGGTACTGACATAGTAAACATACCTCTTGTGTGCCGGGAAGAAGGAATTCTGGACCATTTCTCTGAAGTAACTCCATCCTGCACAGCCTTGGGGAGATGAGAAACAGGGCACGCAGGATGCTCATGGAGAGATGTGCTGTTCAGAGGATTTCCTTTTCAATTGTGGGCTATAGGAGGAGTATCTATATGAACAAAGGCTCCAAGTAAAACAAACTTCATTAACTATTGTTAGAAGCATCAGCAGACACATGATATCCTGTGAATGCTGAATTCCTGCTTCAGTTATAGGGAAAGGGGCTTCAGTGGTGATGTTTATAGAAGAGGAAGGTATGAAAGTCTTGCCCTGCTCCTGAAAACACAATGAGTTGCTCCTTTAATTCATAGTTACTGGCTGAAATGACTCCATGTTTCAGACTCATAAGACCTCAAGATTGTAATCTTTAAATGCATTTGTTTTAGCATCCATATATTAGACCAGGAAAGTTCTTATAAAAACCTGTCCCTGATCAGTGCAAGCTAGGAGTGTCCCAGGACCCTGATTCCGAGAGAGAGTTAATTGAAGCACCTCTGTTTACAGCTGTTGATCCACTAAATCTGCACAAAGTTACAAAGTTGACATTGAAACCTATGGAAGTTGCATCCACTGATCCACTGAGGGTTTCTGGCCCTAGCAGACGGCACACTCAAACAACAAGTTGTGATTACAAACATCAAAAATAAAAAATATTCCCTGAGAAGGCTGTAAAGAGACAGGAGGAATGTGAGGCCCACAGTGCTGCATATTGCTGCCCTTCATACTTTCACTCTTACTGGAAACTCCAGGTCTCTTTAATTGAGCTTTTCCTCCCTTCCACTCCTTGCGGGGTGAGAGGGTTAATTGCTTTAGACTGAAACATTACAATTTTTGTACTCCTGCTTCCTAATGGCACGCTGAACATGCAGAAATGTTGTGTGCACACACCACACAGGAGTCCATACAGCCCTTAGAGCAGGGATGAGAATAGCTCCAGACCTTCCAGCCATGGATATCTATAAAGCACTGTATCTACAGCTTTAAAAATCAGCACTGGCCAAGTGAGACCTTAATGCTAATTGCCATAGCATTTCAGTGTTTATCTTAGTTGAACTAGAGTTACCAGTCATGGTTGTTAACAACCTCAAGTGGCACTTTATTCATCTATCAACAGTCTTATCCTGTGAACAAGCAAGCAAAGAACTATAAACACCCACTCCAAAGTCACTTTGTAGGTTTAAGCTCAAGCCCACAGAAAAAGGCTATTCACAGACCGTCAGTGAGAACAGACAAAATACAACCTCCAAACCAAGGTTTTAATCTACAAAGTTTTATTTGTCTTTTTAAACTTGTAAACCATAAAAAGAGCTTATCAAATATCTGAAATTAGTACAAGAAAAAGTGATGACTCATATAGCAAACTGCATTTGTAAGGTCCAAATTCCAAGACATGCATGGGACTCTCCTGGCTTCCATCTATGAAGCTGAAGACAAATTTGGCCCAGTTTTTTAGGTGTTTCTTTAAAAAATTCACAAAGCCTCAGCGTGCTACACTTCGTGAATAGAACAGAACAGGAAGGATTAAGTGCACGAATAAGCACTCAGCACCAGAAGGATCTGAAGCCCGTATCTTCATCCACAAAATACAATACCAAAAGAGTAATCTCTTAGCTGGTAGTAATTACATCTGCTTTGTCTCTATGGACTAGGCACTCAAAGGAAGACACAAAACCCCACTTCATAGACATGTCCTAAAAACCAGAAAGCGCAGTGCACTTCATTGCCAGTATGCCTGATATTGTTAATGTTTGCCCATTGCTAAATTTACGAAGCCCCCTACAAATTATATCTTCAACATTCTTAAAAAAATTCCGAAACTTCCTACTCATACCCCAAAATGAGACAAGCCTGAGGAGACAACCAATAGGCCTAGTCTGCCATTCCTTGTGATGTAAAGATTATCTGTTGTGTCAGTAAATTTCACAGGCATATTTTAGTTAATGCTTAGTGTTTAGAAAAATCAGGACAGACAGTGAAGCTTTGGGTAACATTTGACTAACTTATGTGTGTTTGTAATCAAAGAGAAAAAGAAATGATGCCACTATTCAAAACATGTTCTAAAGAATACTTAAAGCATCTGTAGAAACACCTCTGCTTTTAAAAAAGTTTCCTTCAGCTCAGATAGGGACTCAGGAAACCAGGGCATCATTCCTTATTCTGCCACAGCCCCAGTGATTATCTGCAACTTTCCTTCCTTGTGCCTCCCCCTGCACACTGGAGATCAACCTCTTATAGAAAGTCTTTCAAGTTTTCCCAGTGAAAAGCATTTTATGAACTACTGTTGCTATTTTATAAGCAATAAATGTACCATAAGAGATTCAAAAAGTAATATGAATATAGCTCCTCCATACAGCCTTTTCGTGCCTTGTGTGTGTCTCCCCCAGCCCCTCTGTTGGACATTTCTATGCTCTCCCTACATTTCTCAAATCTTTCCATCCTTCTCTTTCCAGTCTTTCATCACAGCTCTAACCCTCACAGTAATCTGCCTGAATAGTCCTTAAGTCCTGCTATTTAAATAAAAAAAAGGAATTAGAAGACCTCATCCATATGATTCCTATAATTTTACGGCATTTAGGATTGAATTGTCAAGAATTACATAGAAATATAAAAGTAAATTAAAGCATCATTGAAAACCTCATGATTTAGTAATTATAATCCAAGCTTCAAGTAAGATGCAGTTCAATAATTTCAGTATAAAGTTATTTGCTTTTCGATGTCTGCTCCTTTTAGACCATTTTGAGCAAATTTTAAATGTGCACGTAACAACACAAAAAAATCCCAAAACAGCCCCTTCCAAATCAAATCAACATCTGTCAAATATGCAAAGAAAATAAATTATTGTCATAATTTGAGGCTGATTTTGCTGCTAAGTGCATTAAGAAAGAAATCTTCTTCCAGAAGCTATTTAGAAAACACATTAATTTTTATTTTATGGATTTCCAAACATGTTTCTGCTTGGTACATTTTAAAAAAAGTCTAACAGCTAACAGGATGCTGAATAAGACTTGGTTCCCAGCAAAGCCATGAATAAGTCATGTTTGAAAACATATTTTCAGATCTTGATGAATTGCATCAAGGTAATTAAAGGTGAGACGTGATTAGCTGACATGTTTCCAAACATGAACATTCTTGCCTGTACTCCAGGCAAAAATTATGGTGAATGTTTTTGCAAATTTTCTAGCATGATGAATTTTTCTCAAGTATAATCTAGGCCCCAAGGGGCCCAACTTTCCTGTTAATTGGAATACAAATGAAATCTGTCATTCAATAATTGAGGTACACAATGACATATGGAGAACAGTATGCATTCATCGCATCTGTGTATTTATGTGCCAACTTGTAGACAGTCAAGCATACACAGTACTGATCCCTTTATAAAAAATCACCTCTGTCAGAATCCATCTTGTTCCACTCACTAACTTCTGCCAGAGGACACACACATACACACACACACACACGTATATCTTTAAGGTACTTCTCCAGCTAAACCTTGCTATTCTGTCCTCATGATTACACAGGTCAAACACTTGGCTTTTTAATTTGATATTGGCCAATATGCCAGGAGCATCTGTACCTCATCATCCAAGGGCAGAACTGGGTCTTCATTTCTAGCAATGATTGAATGACATGTGGATGTTTCAAACACATTTGGAAGTGTCTTGAAGTCCTCCAGTGACATCAGTAAAAAGCACAGTATTTGCTGCTAATCGTAATTAATTTACCAGCTCAATATCTTACAGTAAAACTTCCATTTAACATTAGCTACTACAAACCCATCAGCAGTAAGATGCATAAAAAATAAATACTAAAATTACTGGCTGCACATTATGTAGACTTCAAACCCACCTTCCTGGAATGAAATTATAGGTTCCCTGCAGCCAGTGGGAATCTGGCAGTCTTGCCAGAGATTTCACTGGGACAGAGATTTTACTACACAGCCTTAGCTTAGTTTACTTCATATTAGGTGGTCATGAAGTTGCGAGAAGAGTTTATGAATCCTTCTTTTCAAAAAACTGTCTTTCCCAGAATTGTAGCTGGTAGAGGTGAGCAAAATTTTTCAGTTGAATTTTTTCAGCAAATAGTGCAAATTTTGGGATCAGCTTTGTTTTGCTGAACTGCCTTGTGAAAAAACTGAAAAAGTCAGTGAAAAGGCTGGAGTTTCCATCTGAAATGACTTAATGCCACTCCATTTTACTTTTAAATAATAACAATATACTCAACTCTGGGTTTTTTTTTTCCCTTGGGAATAAAATGTTTTGTTTAACCAGAAATGAATCTATTTTAAATCTTGATTCAGCTACAGTTTTGAGCAACTTAAAATAATATTTTTTTTTTTAAAGAAAGGTTTTCAGAGTTAATAACAAAATGAAAAAGCAGTTATTCAACACAGGTCTAACAGCAGGGGACAAGAAATTTAACTTTGAAACTTGATAGCTTAAATATAAAACCAAAGCATACCCGGTCCATACGTAATTTCCTGATCCTGTTCCCAAAAACATTAATGCAAGCTCTTTCATCAGTGGGATCTGCAAGCACTAAGAGCAATTGCAATAAGCCCCTGAAATCCACAACAAGAAAAAGGAAATATACTTTCTGAACTAGTAAAACTTTAATTAACAGGGGGTTCTCTTGGCACAGTTTTTGCTGTTAAATAAATAAAGCATTTAGTCAAAACCATCTATATTTACTATACAAAATACTGAAAAGCAAACATATTTAAAAGATACGGAAATTTAAGGTTCTGTGAAAACAATCTGTGCTACATGTTATTCACACTTAATGCACATAACACAACTGCAACACAGTATTTAGATACTGTATATTCATACATGGCTGGTGTAAAGTTTTAGTATGGGGATGCCACGTTATTAAAATGCATTTGTATTTCACAGAATCTGAGCAAGGCAGAATTTGTCTTTTGAATCTCCAAATATAATAAACCAACACAAATCAATGCAAGGCTGTAAACAACAGTCAGCTGAGTTCTATTTCAGAGCTTGCTTGGCCCAGCAAGTACTGCACACTTCTCAGTCAGATGGGATTTTGTTATCGGTGCTGTTATCTTTTCCAGCAAAATATCTTTGGATGAAAGAGCATTTATACCTCTTTGCTGCCCTTTCTTAGAAAGCCTCACAGTTCTGAAAGCACTCGAGTTTTCCAGAATGTTTTCTGCTGTTCAGCAACAATCTGCATTAAAAAAAAAATTGACTAAGAAACAATTTCCACCTCTCAGTCTTTCTGGCATATGCTTTACTGAAAAGAGAACAGCTTTAATTACTTCTTCAAAACAAATAGCATGGCATCCCTTCTTGGATGGAATGTACACTGTGTGTTTGCATGCGGTATAATGTAAGTCACTTGAATACATCAGAATTTGTTAACACTATAATATAAATAAGCTTATTCCTTCTACTAGACATATAAATGCCTTTTTTTTTCTTGCAGTCCATAATTATATATACATTGAAAAAGAATGATACACAAGCAGCAAAAAAGGCTTAGACTAGAACAACTCAGTGGTAACTAACCAAATTTGTGGCCTTTTCATATTTTCAACACAGAAAATTCTGCACATAAATATTTTTGGACTTTAGGAATTTTAAAATAAACAGAACAGTATAGTTGTCACACAGATCAAACACATTTTTAAAATATTTTGTAAAATTTAACAGAACATGCTGTTGACAGCTAAAAAAAATAAAATAAACCAGATTTTTTAAAGAGGACAATAAATCTAAACATCTGCTGATCCAGGGAGACAAGAGATGGACCTAATTGCCAGGAAGCAGTGATTCTATTCAAATTCCACAACAAGGCAAGGCTTTCCACTGTTCTTTAAAAGATGATGTCTCCGTGTTCTTTGAAAGGACGGCATCCCTCTAAAACTGGTCAGCAGTAAGGTAATACCCCATTTTGGACTGATCAAAACTCTAGTCAGAAAAAAAAACCCCTAATCATAAAGGGCTTATATCAATGTTGGATAGTTACATTTTACAATATATACTATTGACAAAATACCACAACATTAAAAATAATTAAAACCGAAAGAAAATATGTTTATAGAACATTTATGTTTCCATGTAAGAGTTCTCTACTTGAATGTTCCGAAAGAAATGTAGGTGTTTTTCAGTCATTTTCTACCTGCAAAATGGTGATCTGTACAAAACCAAACTGAATCTATGATAAATCTGGGCTCCAAGGAAAGCAAAACTTGAATGTACTGACCCTTTTTTTTTTTTTCACTTTTCCAATTTGCTTTTGACCTTCAAATTTCTCAGCAGCCATTAAGGTCTTGTGACTGTGGTCTCATTCTCCTTCATGGAATGGAAGCCCTTTGATATGGAGAAAGCAGAAGAGGCCAGAATGATTGTGAATGATGATTTTTTTACATGTTGAATCATCTCTAAAATGGGAGAAGCACAAACTGGTAGGTGCTTGGGAAATTTAAATTGGAGGCACCAAGAAAATGCCATGGGATATGTTTCCAAAAAGTCACTCTTGTGGAAAAAAAGAGAAGTTAATATTCAAACCACAGATTTCTAAAACACAACAAAATGTACCTGAGAGTGTGCATATTTATATATATATATTTATATTTATATTTTATATATATTTGCCAACATTTAAAGTGAGAAAGTATATTTTCCTCAATTCTTTCTCAAAACAAAGAACTGTGGATTTAAACAAAAAAAAACCCCAATCAACCCCTCTCCTTCTCAAACCCCTATGAATGATACTTACAGCCCAAGCACTAAAGTCTAGTGATGCTTTGGAAAACCCCATTTCACATCCTCCTCTTTTCATATGGTTACCCCAAACAGAGTGGAGAATAAGCAAGAGAAAAAAAAATAAAATAAAAGAAGTGTATTTAAATATTACCCAGTATATAACAGACTGTACTTGTGTCAATGAAGAATCTCCAAGAAAATAAAGTGTGAGTCATACAAACGTAGCCCTGTTGACAAGTGTAGCTAATATTTCCTTGCAATTAAGATAATTTGAAAGGATGTGAACACAAACAGGCTACATTGAACGCAGTATATTAAATTTCCCCCCTGTAGCACATTACAATCAATAAAAAGAAAATAAAATCTGAATAATACTAGAGGTAGCAGCTGTTTGTATTTTCCATTATCTGAGTATCTCTGGAGTCCAACTCTTCCAACATTGCTCCCCTGATAAAAGGCTTGTGTGCGATCAGCCGACATACAGCAGAGTGGTAAGCTAGATGTCTGCAAGAGTGTTTGAAGTATCTTTCCTATTACAATGGAAGTAGTACTTGTAAAGAAGTGCGTTGACGACCTGTATTAAATCACAGCTCAAAAAGCTATGGTTGTTTGCTGTTTTACAAGCCACTTAAAAACAAAAACAAACAAACAAAAAAATCCACAAGGTGTTTAAGTAAGCTATGGTGTTCCACAACATATAAATAGGGTAAGTTTCAAGAGTTCCATCCATATAACCTCTAAAATATATGCAAGCTGAATATTAATGGAGTAATAATAATATTAATCATAGTAATGCCTTAGTTCTGGTATCTCAAGAATGCATTTCCTTCATATGGGATGATTCTTGGAGGATGTTGGTGGGATCTCTTCTATGTCTGGTAGAAGTGGTGGTAGTGGTGGTGGTGCTCGTGGTGGTGGTGGTGTTCATGTCTTTGTATCATTTGTCCAACTTGGCCTTCATATAAAATGACTGTGGGCAGGTCTCTCACATGTTCCTTTTCCACAACTGTCCCTGGAGACTGGAAGGTTTTGCACATTTGGTGATTCTCCTTTGCTCTCTGCTTATGCTTCTTGTGAATCTGTTGGGATTGCAAGGGAAGGTAAGGTAGATTCTGGCCCACCCGTGCACTTGGGGAAGCCATGGGCATGGGCACCCCTTGGAAAGGTTTATTTCTAACTGCCCTTCCAGGATGCAGAGGGGTGACATTTTTGCCCTGGGCTTTGGGAGACCTCACAAAGTGCTTGTTTGAGTCCTGGTTCCGGAGCCTCTGCTGGATTTCTGCAATCTTGGCATATGAACTTTCAGCCAGATTGATGTGGTTTGGATCCACCACTTGAGATTTCCTATGATGAGCATGGAAGGTTTCAGGCTCATGTGAACGGGATCTAGTTTGATTCACAATTCTGCCTGGTGGGTCATGTTTTTGAGCTGCTGGAGGAGATCCTAGGAAATAACAAGCTGAGTTAGTCATCTAGTATTTCAAAGTTTTAATTAGTAGCATGCAGTTGGCAGGGACAGCATTATCGGCAGAATAAATTTTTCCTAAGGAAGCAAATGCAATTATAGCTGTCTAGATTGATTACATTTAATTATTCTGACCAGTAAATAAAACACACACAAATATATATACCTATCAATAGAAGAATGAAGGTGTGTTTGTGTGTGTATATAAACGTCTTTACCTTCTCTTGGTCACCAAAATAACTGTGAGCGGAATAGTAAAATCCTGGCAGAGGGTAGGGAAAGAAAGGAAATACAAATCTCTTTAGTTTGGGGACAGAAGCCAAAATTCCAGGTATGAACCCACCTTCTCCTATTTTTGGGTCAGTAGTGAGTACAAAATAAGTGCTGGTATCATCTTGGGAACAAGCTCCAACATCCAAAAGTCAATCCTTGCCTCACCCATCGACTAAATAATTTAGATGTAAAGATTGTTCTTCTAGGCTCATCTCCAAGTTTAGCTACACAAACAAGTACATCAAAGCAGCCTTGCAGCACATTACCCATCCGTTGTGATACCACCAGTAATTATTTGCAGTATTCACTATTCCTCTCAGTAAGTCACTACTGACAAATCACACAGGTTCCCAGTTCTCTGTCCCTGATATGGAACATGCAACTGAAGAAAGAAAAGATGATGAAGTTGTAACATCAATTACCTGGCCCAAACTTTGATGTGTAGTTTTCTATTCCTGCAAGATCCAAATAGTGGTTTCTCCTTTCAATGTTCTCATCAACACAGTGACGATAGCACCCACTTTGCTCTGGATTGTTCTCACTCTGGTGGTATCTGTCAGCAGGAAGTAAAATTACAATTCAGCAGAACTTCTTTAAAGTTGTTATCACCATCTGCAAACCAACAACTAATGGCCCCTTTGAAGTGACAGGAGTTGCTCACAAAGAAACAACAAACGCTTGAAATTCTGGATGACCAGATTTGCTAAGTCAATAGGCCTGAACTGACTGTTCCTTCCCCTCACATAAATCAACCCCGATGTTGCAAAGCAAAGGAGGCTTTCAAATTGCATCATGTGTGCAAAAACAAATAAAATGCTCCTAGGCTTTATTACACTTTGTCTTGGGGCCAAACCATTCAACTGATTCTCCAATTTGGACATGCCAAAGAAAATCTGCTGTTTGATTCATGACTGTTCCCACTGCTGTCAGGAAGCACTGGGGTAAGACTCATGTCAGATAAATGTTCATGTGTATCTGCTTCAGAAAGACGAGCAACAGCACAGGTGTAGGAATCAGAGAGAGCCTGAGAAGAGAAGGTGTTGGTAGGACACCCAAGGGTAAACACTGCTTTCCAAAGTAAAGATCAGATCAGACACTGACTTTAGAATCTCAACTCCTTTTCCTGCTCAGCTTTGCAATTTTATTTATAGCAGAACTATTTCCTGAGAATGAATATCTGAAATACCATTCATTTATGAGGCAGAAAAAAATCAGGCAGAGGTTTACAGTATTGTAGCCCATAATGCCAAACAACATAATTCAGCAATTTAAATGGATGTCTGCAAATAGGAATAATATTTTCAATATAACAAACAGGATAAGCAGAAAACTCTTGATTAAGTTACTGCCTGTCATTCATACAGTTCAGTCTCCAAGACCACAAGATTGGCTTTGCTCTTTTTCTGTGCAATTGTGCTGATGTCAACCTAAGACCAGAATTTGGCCTTCTATGCTACACCAGTTGCTAAATATGGGCTCTTTACCATATGGTGCCCAGTACTCTGCTTTGAGTCTATTAACACATTTCCAAGTTTCCAGAGGCTGCTGATCCCATAGAGCTTTGGCACAGACAGCTTTCCTGGTCTAGCGTAGCACTGTTCAGGGACTTTACAGAACTGAGTCCCCCCGTGTCTCTGTCAGACGCAGGTCTACAGCTTCTCTGATAAAAGTCGCAAGACTTGACCTACCTGGAAGATCATTTTTGCTCTACTTTGATAGAGGTAGAATCTCCTGAATGGAGGAGAGTCTGCCTGGAAAGCAGGTAAGCTTTAAAGACTCTAAGTCAGCTTTGAACTCCAGAAGTGACATGGGGTACTGTCAAAAAAAAGAGGGAATGTCCAGATATTCTTTATTTTTTGGATACATAGCCAACACAGTACCTTTCCTGCCTCAGACACACTTTTACAGGTTGTTATACTTTAGCAGGTCAACACAAAAGATCTCTGGGGCTAGAATCTGTCTAATTGAAGTTGCCAGGCAACTTCACCTACAGAAACCATTGGGACTTACACATGGGCTGAAGACAATGCACAGTTTGCCCAGAAAAAACATCATTGGGTTTGATCCAACACAATTAAGCAACACTGTATACAGCACTGCCTGTTGGAAACAAAGTTAACAGGGAACCTGTTTTTTTGTTACTGTAATAAATTTAATCTCTCATCAAGACAGTGAAGAAGAACTATGCCAGTACTGCCACAACCCTACATTTTATTAGCTTTCTTACATGCAAGATGACGTTCAACAATATCCATGCAAATATACACAGTGAGGCAATTACACACTGATGAGAGATGTGCTCCAGTGTCAAAGACAACTTCAAGTACTTCTGAGAACTGAAGTGTCTGGCATCCAGCCCCACAGTGCTCTCTTGCATACACATGGGAAGACTCAGGCATGCATCAACCGTGCATCAAGAACTGTGTAAAATTACACAGTGTTGTTACTGGTTGTTTGATTTAGTTCAGTTTTGGTTTTAATAAAAAATGGCATCTGCTGAAGTGTTTGTGGAGTATATGAAAGCCCTTTCTAAAATTCCCACACTGGAGTGTCATCTTGATGGTAATAAGCACAGAGCAATATATCAGGAAAGGGGAATAGAGTAGTGACAGAACACAGGGAAAATGCAGGGCCATTTCCTGAAAGTCTCACTTACCCAGAACATACAGTTTAAGTCAGTTAGGGAGAACCAGACTATCTAGCCATGAATCTAGCTACTTATCTTGATACTTGTATTAGCCCTACAGGTGAAAACTCCTGCCTGTAGCTTCCAGCAGATGAAAAATCTAACCCATCTATCTCCCAACCTTCAGGATAAAAACATTTCTATCCATTTTATCTTGAATATTAATCACACCTCGCCTAGAATTCCTAAGTGACTGAATTTGTGAAATGTGTGCACTTCTCGCAAGTCCTCATTGCTGCTTTCAAAGGGGAAGCCTCTGCATTAATATTGTGAGATTCTATTGTGAGTCTCAGCAGCTTTCCTGAGGGTTATCATCTTGGCCAGGCTGCACAAAACATCCCTGCAACATAGACGTGTACAGCACATTCTTTGCCCTGTCCACATCTAATGGGATGCAACAAAAACTGTGAGATGCTGATCACTGTCTGATGCTGATCTGCTCAGACCAAGATACAGATTTGTTCTGTCTATGAAGCCTCTAAGCAAAGGGATGAGAAGGACAAACATTTTGTCCCAGCATTTGATGCTTCTATGACAGTAGATTTAATTGGAAATGCCTGCCATTCACAGAAACACTACATTAGCAGAGCCAGGACTTTAGGGTGAATGAGGGGGGAACTTCAAACTGAAGGGGATTTTTGCACTAGATTATCAAACAAAAAAACAGTCTGTTGAATCCACACAAGGCAAAGCTTTGCTAATGGGCAGAGGGAATCTAAACACCACATCTGGGCCAGCAAGTAAAACCATGGAGTGTTCTTCAGTTACACAGAAGATTTTGTACAGAGCTGCTGACAGAAGATTAATAGTAATTTTATTCTTCTTTTAATCTCAAATTTGATTGTACTGGGATTTGCTCATTGGGTAACTCACTAGCATTTTTTCTCTATCCAAAAAAGGGAGGTACTCTTCTCTTGTCATTTTTAATAAAACTGAATCCTCCTTCCCCTGATAAGTTTGTTATGTATTCGGACAAATAGCCGTAAATCCAAGGAGAGCCAAAAGTGTGTGGGGTTTGGCTTTTGGGTTTTTGTTTTTTGGTTTTGTGTGGGTTTTTTTTGGTTTGTTTTTGTTTGTTTGTTTTTTTTAATTAATTTGCAGCTGAAGAAACAAATGCAACGAATGAGTCAATGTCATTTCTGTAGCATTTCAGCAAACACTTCCCTCTGCCTTAGTGTAAAACATAAAATCTTAAAACATATCAAAGCTATATACCAAGATGACTTGTTAGCTCTCTGTTCTGGTTATGACCTGGCAACCAAGATAGACCTGTGGAGTTCTACCAGCCTCACTTATTTGCAGATGGCATCTAAACAGGCAACACACGTCCTCCAAAGAGCTCACAGAAGAAGAAAATTTCAGATTTTTTGCTTTTTTCTTTGTTTTGTTTTAATATACAAAGTATCCACCCAGGGAATCTGCTCATGAAAACTCCTGTTATTCGTCTATTTTAACATAATTTTTAAAAATAAAACAGACAAGCAAGAAATTAGGGGTTGAAGTTTCCTCAGACGTGCCCAGTGCCTGTCAGGAGCCAGGATTCTTTCCCCTTACCTGAGAGAAGCCCGCTGCTTCTTCTCAGAGCTTCTTGCTTCTTCATTAGCTTTGTTTTCAGCTCTATGCCTGGCACTCTGCAAATCTGCCAAGAGAAGGTATATTATTCTCACGTTACTGTTCCTGCTGATCAGCATAACTAACATGCTCCACTGCAAACACATCTTTTCCCGTCGGTAGATCAAGATGTAATGTATCGCGTCATGTAACCTTATCAAATGTGCTCTTGTCCACACGACAGATTTTAAGCAGATATAACCTTGACTGCAGGACGTCAGTCAGGGTTAGGCTGCACACCATGTGGCAGCCCAAATGGAGCCACATTCACACGGATATGCCTGTCCCTCAGGAGGGCTCAGCAGTTTGCAACTCAGTGCTGTACTAACTCATCACGTAGTTCCCCAGCAGTGCGGATCTGCTTATGTCTGCACTTGATGGAGGGGTTGTATTATTAAAACTGAGGTAACAAGGCTCTCCTTTTAGATAAGATGCCCACATTTTCTACTGAACTACTAGTTTAAATACTTTGAAGTACTTCAACTTAGTACTACTTTACCTACTGAAGTAATTATGCTGATACAACTATTATTATTACAGTGAATATAAGTTGGATAAGCCATCAGGGTATAAGCATTTTTGTAATGCCAGCACAAAAAATGTGCAATTTTTATGCATAGATTCATATATGTTACTTATGCTTAATTTTTTATTTTAATCCAAGAGCAGTGATAGCAAAAAAATTTTATACAGCTACACCTGCTTCCACACAAACCAAGCACTGTAATATCAGCAGAATTAGAGTGGCTCCAGTGAAAAAGGCCTTAAATCTGCCTTGCAGTACACAAAGACAATTACACAACAAAGGGGTTACAAGAAGCAATCAGTCAGGAGAGGGAACCCTAATTTGCTAAACTGACACTCAAGATCATAAAGCAGGTTCATGGGGTTTAAAACACCTGCACAATTATCTGCCTTTACGCATATATTTATTTGTATTAACAAAATAAAGAGGTGGATCTTCAAGGCATTCTAGAAGTCGTTTGTAAATTTTTCCAATGGCTGATTGCACATCCTTACCAGTATGATTTAACAAGATGCTCTTTTTCTT
This sequence comes from Myiozetetes cayanensis, assembly GCF_022539395.1. Classification (NCBI taxonomy): domain Eukaryota; kingdom Metazoa; phylum Chordata; class Aves; order Passeriformes; family Tyrannidae; genus Myiozetetes; species Myiozetetes cayanensis. Next base: position 7,975,872 of record NW_026087270.1, read on the forward strand.
CTGGCTGCCATCTGGTGCCACAGTGAGTTTCACTCGCAGAGTTTTGCTGGAACTGGGAGAATGGTTTACTGATGCATCAACTACCTCATAGATGGTGTGAAGCAAGCTGGTAATATCCTATAGTTGGATTGAAACACAAAAAGACACAGTACTGTGAAAATGGCATGAAACCTACAGCTCTGATGCTTACATCTATTTTGGACTTGGGAATTATAAATGTTGAAATATCCTCAGAATTCACTGAATTTAAAAGAGTTCAACTTTCATAGAACCTTACAACCTGCATCAAATAGATTTATGAACTGGGGCAAAACAGATCAAAACAATAACAACAACACAAGATATTCAGGTTTCCCAACCTGTGAATCAGCAAAATGGTGTTCTGCCTTTTCTTTTCTTTGTTTTCAACAGAACCCAGGACTAACCATTCACACTCCACTAAAAATTTAGTACACGTGGTCAAAACAAATACAGCAATTGAAGGAAATCTTGGACACTGCAGTCTTCCTACTTCTTTTTTTTTCCCCTTAGGATAGTTAAATGGTTCATTATCTAGAAGAAAACCACTAAGAAAAGTTGCAAAACTCTAAACCTTATGTTTGGAAATAAATTATGTCTGAATGTCACCCTACCATATGTGTTTTGGTGTCTAGTTTATTTTGCAAAATCCAAACCAGTTATAAACCTATCTTTTTGAGCTGCAAATATTATCCAATCAGGCCTGTTACAGAACATTCTTCACAGATCTCTTTGAAGGCAACGGGATGTGAACAAACAGTTACATGCCTGGCTATATCAGAAAAAACACCAGTCAATTTTAACAAGTCAATTGTTTCAAACAGGAAAAACACTGTTTAGTAGCTGGTGATGCTCAAAGGTCTCTCAGGTTGATCTAATCTAGCCAGGCTCAAACAGGGGACTACCTTAAATTGCCAAAATGAAAAGGAGTTCTCTTGGCTCACTGCTTTTCCTCAAAGGGATTTTATCCAAACTGATTTTGGGCATCAACCTAAGGCCAAAGCATTCTAATCATTGTATGTTATAAAGAGCCCATCCAATACATGTCTGAGAATTTCTGCCTGCTGGTCTACCTTTTCCTTGATCTATCCTAGGACCTGGGCTCTTTCCAGATGCCTGTGAGGGCAAAAGAAATATTTAAATCATCTTTTGTTAAGTGTAACTGGTTCTGGGGATTAAGAGTCAGGTCTATAAAAACCTCTACAACTTTTCCTTTGCCCAGGGGTCACACCTATTAAAAATGGCAGCTCAAAGTTTAGTATGCCCTAATGGGTCCCAACATTTTAGTAGTCAATATACCACACAGTCCTCTTTATGCAACTGGATTTAAAGGTGACACAGAAATATTAATTTCTACTCATACAGAATTTAGGGAAATACTGACCTTCTGATCAGGGCAAATGATTTTATGGGAGATGATTTTCCAGTTCAGTAGGAAGAACGAGTGACTAAATCCTAGAGGGTCCAGACTTTGTCTTAACATGTACCTTCTCTAACTTTCTGCATTCAGGGGAATTTCTCCAGACTTGAGAGTTCAAGACAATATATTCATAAAAAGAGAGCAGGATTTACAGTCTCTCACTTATTTCTCCACTGATATTTTTTTTTACCATGCTGCCAGAGCCTCTCTATATTGGTTGTTACTACCATGTCAGTAGCTGCTCTCCATGCTGTTGAGAACCACCGTCTAAAGCTTGAAAGAGGGAAAGACGGCTCCATGAAAATCTGGAGGACACCTCACAGCTCTTGAACACATCTCACTTCTCCCACTTCCACCCTAATTTGAAACCTAGCCAGACCTCTAAATACACACAGCCATATCTGACAGCCAGCTTGGAAGGCTAGATTTCTATTTCATCTCTGAAGAAAACCCCAAGCAAGCATATTAACAGACAAACAAATCGTATCTGTTGTTTTATACACTCTCCCTAAATCATGTTCTAGGAGCATTGTGCTATAATCCCAGACTTCGATAAGCCAAACCTTCTCCTTCAGCAGAATACTTAAGCACCATATTTATTCTTAATAGGGCTTCATACACTCAGCACTGGGGTGAACAGAGCTTTTTTCATACATTCCTTAGCAAGTGTTGGTTAGCCATGTCATCTTTCCACACAAGGCTACTATCAAGAGTTTATCAGCTCTTTCATTCACAATAATCTGCCTTCCTTCCTTTTTCAGCTATGACAGATATTTTTAAAGCCAGATGTACATCTAGTCTATTTTAACTTCAATAGGCAAAGACAAAAAAACCCCCACTGTCCTTTCACATGATTTTTTTCCCCAGAGTTGAGGTCTAACTTGCTAACTGGCTTAAATCTGACCCTTGTGCTCTGTGAGGGTCTTTCCCAACAAGCTACTTGACTCAGCAGTTTAAAAAGTACTCCCAAAGGCTGTCATGGAAGGCCAGATGCAGCACTTGTGTGACACATAGTTGGCAAGTCAGAAATATGTGCACACATATATAACATCAGGACAATTTACATCTCTCAGCCAAACAGGCCCAAATTAACATAAATGAATGCCCAGGTTGTTGAAGAGACTACCCAGAGGAACCAGGACACCTTGTGGACAGGACACACTACTGCCTTTGCATTTTGTTACATGTTTAATAACAGCTTCCTCCACAAGGATCTGAACTGCTCTGCATTCTGGCACTGGAGGAACGTGGTGGTCAGACTGGATACGGACCAAGATCGAGGTTAGGGATATCCATAAGTAACCACTTAATGCTTATGCTGATCTTTTAAATACCGACAACAACATTTTTATTACAGGATTCATTTACTTGTGGTCCTGATTTGGGGTTGGGAATTTCAGCAAACTGGCAGTTCTGATTTGGTCAAACAAGGCTTCTTGGGTCGTTGTCTACTCTGTGTCATCTGCCAAGGTCCTGGCTGAGCAAGTACCAGCTACAGGGCAGCTTGAACCTCCTGCTGCTTCCCCATTATTGCTTCTCAGTGTAAAACACAAATTTCCAAGGCACTGATCTACTGGGAATGGTCTTCGTCAATGAGATTTGAACTGTGACTAAAACTACCTTCTCACAGTCCTGTTTTGGCAGTTAATATGGTAATGGTTTCTTGTCAAATTAGTAGCAATAAACCATTAAAATATATGTTGCAAACTCTGTATTTTTATAGTTACATGCATATTTACCCCCCAAAGTATTTTCATTTTCTAGTAGCCTGCCAAGAGACTGAGGTAATTAATGTTTCCCTTGAAAGCTGTCCCACACTGAACATTATCTGTAATTAAATTCCTTAAAAACTGCCCAAATCCATTGAGTTACCTTCTACCCACCAGCTTGTGCATTTCGCTGTCCACAAGAAATCTGACATCAAAGATCAAGAGTAAAAGCTAGTTAAATTTTCCTCTCTTCTGAAACACCCACCAGCACGTCTCAGAGCCCACCTACCAAAGAATCCAACTTTTCTGTAAAGTGGGTTATAAGTTTTACTAGTCATGTGATTTTGCAACTGCTTTGCTTAATACTGCTTGGCACTACCCACACAAAAAAGTTCATCCCACATTTCTCAAACTTGCTCACTTTTTACATGAAAAATAAACAAGAACAGATTTTTCAGTGTTGTCCATTTAAAAAAAAATGCTTTTTGGTGATGAAATGTACTTTAAACTATTTTTAGTTACAAATCATTGAGGATTTTTAAAATACTATATTAAATGGGTAAAGAGAAACAAGAATTAACAAACGAACAAAGAGATTTCTCTCCTTCATGGAAAATGGTTTATATTTAGAGGGGAAATATGCTGGATGACTAACTGCTGAAGGGCTTCTGGGATGCAGAATTTCTGCTGGGTTAGCTGGTTTAATCAAGTAAGAAAACTGAAACTATTACATTTATCCATAAAGAAGAAAACAAATGCTTGCTGGGTAGCAAACAGCCAGCACATGCCATATCCAGATTTATTTGTGTTTTGCTTATTGAACACCACAGTTGGTTTTTCCAGGGTTAGGGTTAGGATTTAAGCAGTGTTAATCTGTATGTTTTTCGCATCCTATTTAATCAAGTAGATAGTACAACAAGGTATATTAAAAAAAGCAATTTTAATACATTGCCAGAAATATTTCCATTAGAAATATTAAAAAATGAACAGTCAAGGCCACACATGTGTGCTACACTCACACATGTATCCACAGAATATTTTACAGATCTCTAGTAGGAGACTAGCAGTAATTTAGAACATTCAGAGAAACCAATGGGTCTGAAAAAAGAATAAGAGCAATGAAGTATTCCTCATTCCTTACAGAAGTTATGTGACTGAGCAAGTCCCTATTCTAGGTATTAATTTGCATTTCTGAGGAATATTAGTGGTACAGTGACAACCATATTTTTCCCATATTAACAAAGTTTATCATCATAGGACTAGCTAGCAAACTAGAGATTCTGTGAAAGAAACTAATAGGCTTTTCTGGTAGAATTAATTTAACAGAATGAGATATTTGCACCAAAAAATGCCCTATAAAAAACACTCCAAACCACCAGCCTCCCCTCAAAAACACCAAACACCCTAAAACCCCCCATGAGTTTAGAAAACATTCAGTTTGACTCTTTGTACCTTGTCTGGGAGAGAAGTCTTTGACTCCCCTTAAAACCAAAGGAGAACATCATATTTTCTTTTCATTTTTTTCTATCTGGCCCAAATCCACCAAATCTGACAGCTGAAATCATGGCTGCTCTGATACAGAGAGGTAACTACACCTCTGCCTGTTGGTTCCATTGCTCTTTCTATACCCTGAGTTAATACGATGTTGACAAACACGGTGAAAACCAACAACTTTCAAGATAAGGGTCAGGCTGATAAATGGCAGTCCCAAAAAAGCCAACAGCCTTTCCCGAGTCAACAGTTTGGTGCTGAGTTCCGAATGCAGATATAACCTCAAACCTTTTCATTCATCAGAGGATACGAGCAAAAAAAAACAAGAAAGGGAAACAACAAGACACAAAGGAAACATAAGAGAAAAAATTGGGTACTTAATGTAAGATAGAAAAAACATTTTTAGCATTAAAAATGCATGAAGAGAAACATCAATATCAGTTCATTACCTTTCCCTTGGAAAAAGATAAATACAAATGTCTCATTTGTACTTTGTTTGTAGTCTGATTTTTACATACAGCGGGATGTTTTTATTGCAACATCAGCTCTGTTTGATCACACACGTTTTTGAATCATTCCTATTTGGAATGAGAAAAGAACTTCACTTGCTATCTACTCAAAAACTACTCTGGAAGAAATAAATTTTTTTTTAGTCCTGACAAGCAACTTTCTTGTCTGCTTATTCCTGTGCAGCCACTCACCAAAGAAACTCAATTTTCCATGGAAGAACTGATTGGGGGAAAAAAAAAAAAAAAGCAAAAGCTAGTGTTTATGAAGTATAATTACATTCAGAGAGCTCAATATAAAACCTCATGGATCAAAACACATTAGTTCAATTATCCAAGTTTCAAGTCCGATTACAAATATTCGTGTGAAGATAATTACAGTGCAGCTGTCAGTTCTAAAAAGGCCCGCTGTACATAATGAATTGTCCTCTTATGGCTTAAGGAATGAAAGGAAACATTATTAGCCAAGTTTTGTAATATACATATTAGAGCAGGAAAAGTTATCTCCTACTAAACTGAAAGGACTGAAAAACTGTCGTCTTCTATGACAGAAAAAGCAGTAGTTTAATAACATACAGTAATGTTAATTTATAATTTGCCATCCCAATAATTATGCTTTCATAATGGGTGTATCTCTTCAAGAAGCATGACTAGATGTGAATTTATAATTATAAGGACTACAGAATAAGTCATACAGACTCTAGGAGGAAATCAAAGCACCATTAAGTTCTGAAGATGTTGTTAAGATCCAGAGGAAATTTCAGTAAGATGGAATTTGAATGCTCTTGTGGTGATCTGTCATTGTGTAAAACCCAAAGGGAAATTTTATCAACTAAATGAGTAACTTATTTACAAGTTTTAAACATTTTAATGAAAAAAACATTCAGTCTACCTGTAAAATTGCACTCCACATATGTGTCTCTTACAAACATAACTTAACACCGTGGATTCCTTCGTAAGCTTTCCGGACATGAAGTCCAATGTTTCAAACACAACGACTTTGAATCAAATTAAATGGATGTGGGTGGGTAAGCCACCCCTTTTCTAGTGTCCCACTTTTCCAACATGATAAAAACAAGAATAATAAGACTGATTTCTTTTGTAAAGCACCTCAAATTCTACAGGTAGAAAACTGACTTAAGAAATTTCACCTCTCTGTTAAATCCAGCTATAAATCCAGAAGACATTAAAAGAAAATTTTCCAAGAAGGAGAAAAGGTCCATACTAAGCTTTTCTCACCAGAACACTGGACCTTTGTTAAAAAAGCTGACTGGTTCTGAAAGCATTTTCATCAACTTGCTAAAGGGCAGTGGCACAGATCAGGCCTCTTCCTCAGACTGCCTGTTCTGTCCCTGGTCCAGCAATGTACTTCACATACTTTTAACTCAAAGCATGTCTCTTATTCATTTTAATTAAAACTATTCACATGTTTAACATTCACCATTGTTAAGTTATTTGCTGGGACAGGAGCAGAGTAGCTTAGCAAAGGACAATGTGAGACTCTCTACGTCTACCAATGTGCCAGGGGCCAACAGTACAAGAAATTCTATGTCATATGAAGGGACAAAAATTACTTTTCTGTGGCCAAGACTATCTATGAGCTGCTATTGTTGGACATTCTTGCCAAAAAAAAAAAAAAAAAAAAAAAGGTACCACGTAAATAGCACCTGCAACAGAAGACAAGACAACCAACAAGCCCTAGAAGAGTTGGCAAAAGAAGTATGTAACATAAATGGGAAGATCTTCAATGGTGCATACTATTTGTTTCTATCTTTGGTCACATGTAAAGAGCTGAAAATTATCAATCTATTGGGTCCCTTGGTTAAAAGAATTTTTTTTGGCACAGGTTCAAACCTGAATGTAGCAACCTCCAGACCTCAGAGTAGTATGATTTTCAATCCCTGTACAGATTTGGTTTCAGTTAAGCTGCAGTCTGCTTTTGTAGCGGGGAGAGGTAGAATTTGGCTGTAACATATTCTCTAAGTACAGTCAAATTAAGCTCTTTGGTGTACCACATAATCACAAATAATTATTGTATACATACTTGAAAGCATATTGGCATTATGTTCAGCACATGAAACTCCCACTGACATTAATGGGAATTCCATGCCTGAATGTAAAATACACCCATGTGTGTGGGTTTGGGTTTATGTGTTTTTCCCCTCTTTTTGAGTCATGATAATCTTGTAATGAAGACTTAGCCTTGGGTCTCGAAAGGGTTCAGTTTGCCACTACATTCTTGTAAGACTTTGAGCAAGTTATTTCACTTTTCTAGTCTCTGTTTCCCATACATTAACAAATATACTACTTCCTCACCCCACCCCTCCTTGCCCCCTCTTGCCCCTGTGCCGCATCTTCCCGTTTGAAACTCTGGACTTGGTCTGCAGCTTTTCATCTGCTTGTCCTCTTGCATGAGGGGCACAGATTTCACTAGGCTATTCAAAGCACTGTCAGAGTACAGACAATAAAAATAGCCTAGTAATGATGTTCAAATAGATGTTAAAACCCCTGAACAACCACAACATTTGAGAATTGGTTCATAAATGTCAAAAGAGATTTGCTTCAGTCTTACAGGAAAGAATTCTGCCCTCAGTTGGTGTCTAAGGCCACTACACTTTCAGTGTTTACTCTATTCCTTTCAATCCCTCTTTAACAATTGTCACAGACACCAGCATAAGAGCTAAGAGAGCAAAAAACCTTTGCTTTCCAGTTGATTACCTAAAAGCATGGAAGACAATAAAAAATCACCTCACAAAAAATCAATGACAGCACATGGTAGTAAATCTCAAGTAAATGACATCCTTCTAGAAGGAGTATTATTCAATTTGGGTAGAAATAGTTCTGAAACTGTATCTAGTTCTAATCTGTGTCCATCTTCTTATTTAACTTCTCATTTACACAGGAAATATGACTTGAAGTCACCCTGATAATAAAAAATCAGGTGTGCTTTGACAGCCATTCACTATGGTCCTCCAGCAAACATCAGTGTTATTTATACGTGGAGGGATAAGGCAGAGATCAGCCCAGTATTCATGAAAACAATAGAACAGTATAGTTAGTACTATTGGAAAGAATGTCAGCAAGCAACCTTGCTATTTGGTTAGCTTAACTCTGAAAAGCAGGAGAGAAGCCAGAACAATATACATTTGCAGGGGTTTATTTTGACAGTGTGTTTAGCTGTTCAGTTTTTTCAGATATTTTTCCTCCTCAAATGCCAGTACTATTTTTTAAAGGCTAATCTCAGGTATTAAACAACAATCAGCTTAAAAAACATCTGAAAACAGTAAACTACTGGTGGGCTTGTTTCTAGGAGGGAAGGGTCCATGGAAACTGCTGTTTAAGTTGGCAGGACACCTCTGCTTCATAGAAGAAAAAATGTTCCTGTTATAAAACACTTCTCTTATTAGCAAACGCTGCACATAAAGGGGCAGCTGTACTTTGCTTACCTCACGTGTGACTCTTCCGTTGTTATCAAAGTCATACAGTGTGAAGGTCCATTCTTGCCTGTTATCTTCCTCTACAGACACATCACATTGCAATTCCTAAGAAACATGCAAAGAGCAGCTGATTACCTAAAGCAAAAGGCCTGTTTGCAGAGGAGATTCTCCACACAAGGAGGCTGCTTGCTTTCTTCCTTCCTCCCTCCCTTGTAGGAGGAAGCTTTCGGGATATGTCCCAGAGAGGCCTCTGTCCACCATCACAATCACATAACCATCCTAACTCTCTGGGCTACGCTTCAGGGAATTCACAACATGCTTTCTACTTCATTGTAGAAAACAGAAAAAGGTACAAGAAAACTATTTCCCAAAGCTCTTGAAATAATAGTAAGTTTTCCCAATAAAAAGTGAGAAGAAAAACTCTGCTTAACTCAGGAAGACAACAGACTCAGAGAAGGAGGCAGCACACTACTGAGCCAGGAGCAGGGATTAATACAACATGGGCACAAATCCCCACCACAGACCTGTCCTTGGCACAGATATTTGATAGGCAAAGACTGTCAGAGTTAGTGCAGTACAGCATCATGCCACTGGAGCTCCTGAAATGGAGCCGGCCTAGGAAATGGCAAATAAGAACGACCTGGGAGTAGTGCCTGCTCTGTGTTTTAACTGTGCTTCTGTTAGTGAGAGTATGATTTGTGGAGAGCCTGAAAGAATCAATTTGTTAAAGGGGGAAAAAAAAAATCCCCAACCAAAACCAAGATTTCAGTCAAGAACAAAGGATGCACTTTGACTGACTCCAGTCACCTGAGTGAAAATCATTTGCTCTCTCTTAATCAGCCCGTACAATCAGAATTATCCAGAGCCACAAAAAGGCAAAACAGAGAAGTTACAGTGCAACTAAAATGAAAGTCACTGTATGCAAGTAAAACAAACAGCTCCAAATAACTTCAGCATGATAGACCTCAAAATACCTGGTTGATCTTCCGACTTGAAACCAATTCCCTACAGAAGTAACGGGTACCCCCTGTCCCCTGCCGAGTTCAAAGGCAGTCTTCTCTCAGTTGTAACAAGCCCGGCTGAGAGCTGCCAAGTGCCCCACACTCCACTGTGGAAACACAGTTTCGTATTACATAAACATTACCAGTACCTTTAAAAGCCGAATCACATCCACCTCAGATTTAGACCTCTCGTCGTAACATTTGTGTTTCTGATTCTTTTATATCTTTGAAACGTTTACCAATCTCTTGGCTCCCAGCGTACAGAGCTGGAAAACTTTCATTTGTAGAACAACGGAAAGAATATCAATATTTGGTTTCTTGCCACATATTAATACTTCGCTGTCCCACACTGCCTAACATAACATCTTTATGTGAGGATGTGCTCTGCTTAGTTAAGAGCCATGGAAACCTTCCCTGCATTAGTCACGGTGCCTAGTACCAAGTGCTAACCTTTATGGCATGCCAAGAACTACTTGGGAACGAATGCAGACTTTGCCAGCACAGTGGAGTTACAGCTACTCTGGCACCAAACATGTTGACAGGTGTCCTCCAACGTTCAAATATCAAGGCACTGTTAACTGCAATTTATCATGCCTTTCCTGTCTACAAATGTCTGCTACTCGAGGTAGAATACAAAAAGTGCCTAGAAAAAGAGTTATCACGGTGGAGAGGAAGAAGAAAGAAAGAAAAAAAAAAAAAGGCTGGAAATGTCCCTCTCCCCAGAAGGCACACAAGCACCTAGCAACACCTGAACTACCCATGGGAAACCTACCTCCTCTTAATCAGCCTCAAAACAGTAAAAAATAAATCACACTGGACTACTCAGTGTGCCCTAGAGAAGGAAATGAACACTCGAGCCATGCTGCAAGGTGGCTGCACGGTCTTTTAAACAGCAGTTGAGGAAACGAAAAGCTCATTACTGTGACAGGCTGACAGCACTGAAAGGCACAAGTCTGCCACATCTGCTACAGTGCAGAGATGAAAATTTGTGCTGTCTCTTGCTGGTACCAGAGTATCTTCCTCCTCACCAACACAGACAACCCACCAGCTGGATGACAGCATCTTTTAATACTCATATTTATTAAATCACTCCCTATATAAAGAAAATCCACCAACTACACACAATGTCTGCCAGTTGTATGATGTTTGTAAGTCTACATGGAGATAAACTACTGGACTCATCGCCCTCCTTTTCCTCTTGCTGTGTGATCAGATGAATTTCCCCTGCAGGAGGTCAGAGTTATTTCCCTTTGGAGACCTGGGCACAGAAGACGATCATTATGGAAGCTTTCACAAGCATCTTTTACACCAGGAAGATTTAACCACGTGCAGTAGTCCATGAAATTCAGTCTAAAGATTTGATAACACGACAGCTGGCATAATAGGTAAAGGGTTAAACCTAAAGCCTCTTCTTACTATACATTTCAGATCCTACAGAGGAGTGATCATCATTTGATTCTGTCCAAACCTGGAAATAGATGTCATTAATCACTCCGTAAGGACACCAATAGTAAGACACTGACTTGTGCCAATTCTGCTGCCTCCTGTGCCCATCACAATCATCGGGAGCAATAAACATGCATCAGATGACATTATTTGGTCCACAGGTTATTTTTCTACCATAATTATGTCAGTACAGCGAAACTTTAAAATGCAGAGGACTTACTTCAAATTTCAGTTGCTTCTTGGAACTTGTGCGTGTGTCACTTTCTTTTTCTGCTTTCTTTTCATCTCCACTGCAAACTCCATCTGTCTTCTCTGGAGGCAAAGCCACTGAAAAAAGAATATTTAAGAAAAAACGCTTATAAGGAAATGTCAAAGCAGACTTATATTTGCAAATCTGTCTTTATATTTAGGGTGAAATTGATTTCAGCAAACTTGTATGAGAGGATCATTATACTTGATTTGCTTTTGTGTTCACTACACATCTGGGATAATTTCAGCAGACAATCTACCAACAGCTTTTGGTACACAGCCTCTCCTACAAACATCACTAGAGTCACAGGAAGTTCAAACACAATATTATGAGAATATAAATCAGCAGAACTGTTACTGCAAATAAGTTGAATAATTTGCAAAATATTGAAAGTTGGTGACATATTGCAAAAACACATCACGTTCACCGGCAGTGAAGGAAGTAATGAAGCTGAAATAAAGTTCTCACTCTGTTCCAGTTTTCTTCTTCAAATACACACTAACCTTACTACCTTCCAAGAAGGTAACACTACCTGACAAAAAGGTTACACTACCTGACAAAAAGGTTACACTACCTGACAAAAAGGTTAAGCTTCATTTTTTCAAATATGTATGAAAAAGTATATTTCACCCAAGTTTCAGATTAAAACATCATGCACTTGCATAAATCAATAATGCTCATAAAGAGCATCAATATTAACATCTATCACAACATATCATAACATAGATACATAACAGAAAGATATATGCTTCTCATGTGGATTAGAAGACAATTGCCCATTAAGTTAACAGCTGTGCCTTTGGCTCCTGCAGAGGCACACAGCCTTGCAGATGATGAAAGCCTATATCTGAAGAAAACTATATTCTATATTCATTAGCATTATGAAAATATACATGGATTTTTAACCCTACTCTAAGACTTTTTAGATATGATTTTTTATACCTCTGCCAGCAATCTTATGTCCATACTACATTATGTATAGCAGCAATCCTGCCTACTCCCCCAAAAATAGCAGATATTGGGAGAATATGGGTCCTAAAGTCAGCACTTTTTTTCTCTTGTGTTGCAGCTATGTAGGAACTGTTTCGTGCAGATGCTTGTAAAAGTAGGGTCTCACTTAAGTGCCAGTTCAGTCAAGTTAGATTCCTTACAAAAAGGGAGACATGATCCCTTCTAGTTCAGGGTGACCCATTTCAAACCAGGTTTACTCTGTGGCTCTCCTGGTGTTCCACACTGCTGAGCTGCCTCCCAAGCATTCTTCCAGGAAAGCAAGTCACTAACATGCTAGAAATTAAAATACTCTATTAGCCATTTTCCAGAACTTTCTTTCATGTTTAAAATAGAACAATTAGCCTAAAAAAAAAAAACCAAAAAAACACAACACAGAACCCCAACTCACACCACCATACTCTCAGAAATTCCAGAAGCTAAGATTTTTGCCACAACAGTCACATTGCCACACTGCAACACATATCACATTTTCTAGTCTCATTTCTTTGTTTAAATAGAACACGGTTGTGTTATTTTTGTTTGTTTGTTTTTAAAACTGTGGTACACAAGATGGATGTGCAGTAAAGAAAGGGGGAATGAAGTAGAAATCCAAACCCTTGGAATTTCCCGACTTTGATACTTATTTGCAGTTTTGATGTTAGACTAACACCAGCTTCCCAACACACACATGTAATTTGCATTGCACAAATGCAAGCAGACATAGTATTTATTATACACATACTGACATGCTGATATCCTTTGATTTCTGCTCCAGGTCATGTTAGGGTTTCCTACACCAAATATAAACTAACTGGGAAGGTCAAACAAAGGAAGACAAAGCTGGCTTCACAGCAGTTTCTTCCCTAATCCTTTTAATTTGGTGTTATTGGACAAACAGGGACTGTTTCCTAGGAGGTTTTTGTACAGTGTTTATCACATTTAAGGCAGATATTAAAATAAATATTACTTACAATACATAACTTTAAAGCATATCTGAAGAACCACTATTTGCTTTATACTCACTTGGTTCATAAATACAACTCAACATTCTTGGAAGTTCGAAGCTAAACCCACAAAAAGACCCCCATAAAACAAAAGACAACATTTGTTTGTCTACCTTAGTCCAGCTCTGTTGCTTCCTTCTAAAATCACCAAGAACATGGGCCTTCATAAAAATCTCAGTTAAACTGAGAATGGTACCTCTTGGTTTCAGGAACAGCCCTTCCACTGGCACGTTTAATAACCTGTCTGGATGTACAATTTGTGTATTCAGATAGGAAGCTTTCCCTTTCATGTATAATTTATGTAACAGAAGAAAAAATGTGCACTGACAAATTAGTCTTCTCAGAAAAACAAGGGTTCAGCTATTGGGGAAGGAGGGGATACATCTTGCAGTACACTCCTTGAGAGAGTTTAAATACTGTATGCCAGAAATTATCCTCTTTGAGCTTTGCTGACCTTTGATCTGAAGAACTCATTGGCCTTGCTGCTCCAGGGAATTATCCTTTGAAATCAGTTACTCATTTTGGAGCTGAAATGGAATGGGGAAATCGGGTGATCTCATCCTGATGTCAAGTTTCATTCAGTAAAAAAAAATGAGATCTAAACGAGGAAACTTTAAAGGGGAATACGGGGATATTAAAAGAGTATTTACAAGTGATCAAACAATGTGTCTGTACATATATCCTCGTGTGCCTTATCCAAACGCAATGAACATTTAAAAATAATTACTGTTTTGTCTGAGAAGAGAAGGATAAGTGTTTGGTATCTTGCTTCTATACTTAGTTTTGACTATTGACATGTGCTCAATTTCATGAAGGATACAAACACATGCTGAACCTACTTATAAATAAGATGAGAATGTCTGCTTGGGGCAGTTAAAACTGGCAGCCTGTAAACAGAGATCCACCAGTGAGCTGCCTGCCAAGGTTCAGATATATTCACAATGTGAGCTTCCTTTCAGCTCTGCCAATGACATTAAACTAGACCAGACAAGATAGCTATCTCAAAGGAGTGTGGAGAATTAATAGACTTGTATTTCCAAAGTCTAGGCCATCAGAAATAGGTCCACATACAATATATCATCTGTACAAAAATACTTACTTACCTCCCCTCTCAGATAACAAGTCCTGACAAAGAGAACGTGCTACATAGACAAATACACAGAGAAACCTACCCTTGTTGTGGGAATCCACAACTGGAGGGGGAAAAAAAAAAGAGTATATATATTGCTTCTCATGGGAATAACCATATGCTCTCAAAAACAACGTTCCCTAACAGAATGTTTCATGAATTGAAATACTGCATATGTTTTCTTTATTATGCTCTTTCCTTGTTCATTATTAATGGTCTTGTATTCACTTCTATAACCTTAAGACACTATAAAAATGCGTCTGGACAATATTTGAAATTGGAAAGACAATAAAGGAAAAATATTAACTTGGAAAAATTGTGAAATACCATTCTTTCATGAAAAACAAACTGACTGGCTTAAGTGTACTAACAGATGTTTCTCTCTATGATTGTTAATTACTACCACCCAATTGCTCCTAATTGAAGTGGGGGAGGAGGAGAGGGAGAGAATGAACACCAGTTTAAAGATATTAAGACTCATCTCAGAAGAATTTTTTTCAGGGTCTTTTCATTCCTAAGGGAAGGGGGTAATAATTCAAAATGCTCCTTAGGAATCACCAAAATATCCCAGAAATGAGGTAAACTGCTGTGCTGCGTGTGTTCAATGAGCATAGAATAGTAAGCTTCAGGCAGCCAAACCATTCTTCCCTCGTCTCCATCTGAGAATAAGGGAGAAAAAAAAGAATGCCAAAATAAAGCTGCACTCAGGTGGCAAAGTGACTGTTTAAACTTTCACCCCCACTCAGGTGGCTTGTCATTCCACATTTCTCAAAGGCTCATTCCAACAAAGCACCATGCTCTTTATCAAATGATCTTCCTTCTCAAAGTAAGGACAGTTTCACTCTGTTTTTCAACTGTACTTACCATTAACAGGATCCTGTGGCCAGAATCAAAAAAGGATGCAACTCTGATGAATGTTCATGTCTAAGTCACGGTTACCAACTCCAACACTAACAGCAGTTAGGAGAAGTCAGGCTAAAGACAAACTACTTCAGAGCCTCTTTGGGATGTCATTCCAAAAGGTATGTGATTATTGCAACTCCTTAATTCAAAAAGCAGAACTGTGAGAGAAGCTGTGTGATTCCACAATGATAAATTATGACTGGACATTGCCAGTGATGTCTTAACCCTATCTTAACGTCAGGGTCATTACTGTGCAATTTTTGAGAGAAAGCAGACTAAAGGTAAAACTGGAGAACTGACAAAAATGCCACCCATGAAAGTCAGCATCTGGCATACATGAAAACAAACCCTTGATGTGGAATATTATTAGCCCTCCTCTCATGATAGACAGATTGGATTCCACAGCAATTTTTTAAAACTACTACCAGAAACAAGGGGAAGAGAATTATCTGTGCATGGGATAAAAAAGAACAAACCTTGAACCTGTGACTTGAGGGGAAGTAGGATAAAAGGAAAATTTTAAAGTGACATACCAAGACACAGAGATGAAGTCACAAGCCCTTCTCTAACAGCTCAAATTGAACTTCAGCAGCAATATCTTACTGGTGAAATTGAGCAAAGAGGTAGCCCAACTGAGCTCAGTAGTAAAATTCCTACTGATGTCAATAGGGTTTCCCTTCTGATTTAACTGATCTAGCAGATGCTAGATCTCAGAGACTTTGAGGACCAAAGGGATAGAAAGAGAATTAACTTTTTTTTTTTTTAAGGAAGTCTCTGATGTCTAAATTATCTGTTTCTGTCAACATTTTTTTCACTGCAAATCGGGTTTGACAAACATAACTGACATTCTTCACTGACTGCACAACACCCAGAGCAATAACAACTATGTTTGAAAGTCTAAATTGAGGGGAAGTCCTTTAATTAACAATTATATTCACATTCAGATTTCACTTTTAAGTTATCCTGGAGGCCATGGATTAAGAAATATCACCCCCATTAAGGTCCCATTTTGTTTTATTCCACCGAGTTAATTGAAATATATCCCTGATGGAGATAACTTTGCTTGAGAAAAGGTCTTCTTCTCCAGTGGCAAATGAACACAGGGAGAATGGGACAGGAAGGGAGTAACATTCCTGTTCCACAGCCACCAGAGCAAGCGCATAGAAAAACAGGCTCGTCCTGGGTCAGTGCCAAAAGCCTGTATTCAACTTTCCCTGTCTAAAAGCTGAAGCTGATGAATTAGACACACCCTTCAAAACAACAAAGATAAAGCTGCCTTCTCTGAAGCTTACTGTAGGGAAATTAATTGTCCATTTTAAGTCCAGTGGGACAAGTCAAAACCAATTTAGCAGAAGCTGTACTAGCAGTGCCTTGTACCAGCCTGGGATGGGTATTTCAACCTGAAAATACAGAGGGAAGTCACGTTCTTCTGTTTCACGGTTTCCTGTTGACACTCACAACACAAATAAAAGGTTTCATTGCACACCATAGAGTGGAGAAAAAAAAAAAAAGATTGTCACAAGACCTACTACCAGCACCCGACTGGGGGAGGCAAAGCAGAGGGGTAGTGACTCAGACCTTGTGACAGCTTGCAAAAAACAAATTGCAAAACAAAACAAAAGAACAAAAATAGACAACCAAAACATGTTTCAGTCATTCAGGCATCAATGATTCTAAAAGACAAGACATCACTAGGATGATGAATGGCTAAACTGAAATTCACTCAAATATTCAGAAAACATGTCCTCTTGTGACTAAAATTTAGTCAGACTCAGGTCTGTGCAACACCACTGCTCTTAAAGGTTCAAATTCCTTTTGCCAACCCCAATAACTTGCCATTGTTAAGCAGAAGTATTTCCAAGCCATGATAAAGAATCACAGGTTTCTGTCTAGGTCTGCCTTTCCTTTTTTCTTTTTTGGCTTTTATGTTGGGTGGGAGGGATGGGTGGGGTGGGTTTTTTTTTTATTATTTCCTTACAAAAAAACCTTTTGTACTAAAGATGCAGACATAAAGGACAATATGGTCTCTCTCTGCTAGCTAGGCTGTAACTCATACAAGCTTAAACACTAAACCTAGATTTCTCACACTGTTTCTGGAGTGAGTTTGCTAAAGGGAGAGAGTTTGCTGAATTTTGCCAGACTATGATTCTCTTTTCCAATTAGTTCCCCAACTGGCTGTATTTCATCAACAGAAACTGCCAGATTAAATGCCTTACTTGACCATCTTCACCCAATACACTTTGATGTTCAGTTCTCAAGCTTCAAAATACCTTTTGGATGAAGATCAGACAGCACTAAACAGAATTACTAATTAATTAAGCAAAGTTAAATTTTAAACACTGTTTGTTGTGTTAGCCAAAAGCCTGAACAGAACAGTCTTTTTTTTTTTTACTTCTTCCTCATTGGAGATCAAAGAAGATCATTTCTCACTCCCTCCTCTATCTTAAAAAAAAAAAAAAAAAAAAAGAAAAAAAAAGGAGAGAACACGACAACAGGGAAGAATCTCCATAAGCTTTGGTTGGAATAGTTCAGGATGATACCTGTAGCAGCAAGATTTGTGTTTGATCAGTGGACATATCAAAAGCCACATGAACAGAATGCAATCTGTTGTAATTCTCTGTATCATTTAACATGGGCAAGTACTTCTCATGTGAAAACTGTCTCATGGACCACTTACCACTTTCTAACAGTATTATATGCCCCTGGAGCTCTGAAGTGGCCTGTGAAGCATTAAATTGTGCTGCTGAACAGTGAGAGATGAGAATATGAACTGATCACTTGTGACTGACTTAAAGCAAAAGAAGAAAGACTTTTCTTCTCTAAAGATGGCCATTCACTGATTTTCGTTAGTAGCTGGTAACAATTTTGCATTTTAAAAATCCCTTCTCAGTGTAAGTCGCACATAAGCATGTTCACATAGGATTTTCTATCTTGAATTTCCTTTGTCTCTTTGAGTATTTTTCCCCTTGAGATTCACAAGGGAAGAAAAAGAAGAAAGAAACCCAGACACTACATAACCCTTTATTCAAATGAAGGCTGAGCAGGTAATGTTATTAATAAGGTAGGCTTTGATATCAGCTCGCTCACATCTAACTTAGATGTGCAATGGGAAAGTCATGTTTCTATCACCTTTGCTATGATAACAGGGCCTCTAAAGGTATCTGAACTCAAATATTCATTTCATGGGAATTGCTTCCCATGAGGAAGAATGTCACTCTGACCCTCACAAAGCTAACCTTTTACAGAGAGCAGTGTTGCCGACCCATACTGTAACATTATTTTGGCTGTGATGAATCAGTTGCACGTCTGACAACTGTTTCATAGTTAATATTCAGTAGTAGTTCAGTGTTCCCATCCTCAGAGCCCTATATTACTCTGAAAGGTGGGGGAGGATGGAGACAACACAAATGAAAAGCATTTCTGTGATTAATATAAATAGGCCAGCATATACATGTGCTCATACAAGCATACATCTCCTTCCCTTTCCATATTTATGCATGGGTCAGGAATGGTACTGAGGTGATACACCACACACTACAAAATATGCAGAGAAATAAAATTCATCAAGGCTTGACCCAACCACCTAAATTCTAGAGAGAACACAGGATCTCACCACAAGAAATTATTCCCACAGAGCAAAGGCAGGTGTCTGCTCACTGTTATTAATAAGTACAGTGCAGCCTAAAGACCTCAACCAGAGATGGAAGCTCCCTGTGCTACATACTGCTAGAAGTGCAGAAGAGGAGATGGTTTGGAGCATGACTTGGAGCATGTTTACAGGACAAGCCAGCCCTTCCTGTTGCTCTAGAGAGCCCACACATTTTGCAACTCAAGATTCAGATTTCCGCTTTGAGCTACCCCTTTGGAAAAGATCCTGTAATGTTCTCCTAGACACCATCACTGTGGATTTGCCTTCAAATGTAGCATCTTGAAATCTGGGCAGCAATCACTACATGCCAGTGGGTCCTGGGCAGCACCCCTGCAGGGCAAAGGAGCTGGGTTCTCTGTGCAGCTCCCAGAGGGTCCTGCAGCAACACAGTGAGCAGGTTCATTCAAACCTCGCTTTGCCAAGAACACACCTGGATGGCTCCACTTTCTTTAAACAAAAATAAATAAATAACAAAATAAGGGTACAGTCCCACACTTCAGCTCTATGCCTCCAAATCTTTAGGTTTGATTATAACTCCCTCCTAAATACACCTTTTACACAGAGTCCAAGGCTGCCTCGGCTCTCCTTGGCAACTGCCCTGCCAACACTGAGCCCTGTGTGCAGCCCCAACTGTGAGGCACAGCAATGCTCTCCTCTGCTCCAGAGCCCTGTGAAAATTCCTTGGGTAGCAACTCTTTTACTTCTGGATATTTTGTTTTACAGCTAATATTCCCTTCCTCTCTTTCTGTTACCTTTACAGTTTTAAATCCTTTTTGGTACAAAGTTGAGCACTCTGGATGACGTATTTTATTGGTGAAAGGACCTGGGTTGCTGGATCAGATTTATAAAGCAAGAAAAATACTGATTGCTGGTATTTTTATTTTTTTGGTAGGCTGGGGGGTTGGGACTTTCCATCTAACAAGAGCAGCTGGACTCCAAGCTCTTTCAAGAGTAGAAATGTTGCTTCAGGTTCATTTCCACAACCCCATAGTGCTGCATTTATTATTTGCTTTTACTCACAAACTAGTTGTGGTTATGAAAAACAAGCTTGTCTTCCAAACAAATGACATTTTATCTCTTTCTCCACAGGAGAATAAGGTTGACTGCTACTTCTGCTTTGAGGTTTGGATATGATTGAGATGAAACATCTGTTAAGAAAAAAGGTGTGGGGGGACTTTTTTCTGCTAAAAATATCATGCCTTTTTTTTTCCACCAAACTTGAAACATGTGATGAAATTCAACTTTTAAAATATAACCCTGGAGCTACTTGAAACTATAAAAGTCTCCTCAGTATCTGAGGCAAGTCAGAATTTCCACTGTTCAAGCTGGGCTTTTATGAAGAGCAGACTTTAGAAAAAGCTGTAATCTGTCTAGGTAACAAAGGGCACTTGTTCTGCCTGGTGAGGTAAAACTTTGGGTTTCTGTAGCTACTGTAGCAGAAGTGGAGTTGAAACACACAAAAGCACCCTGACTGATACACACTTTGAATTTGGAACAGCAACTGGCAAAGCAATATGTTTGTCATGGAAATTGCCTTTGTAGGTCTGCACCTACACACTTGTGTTTGGAAAGTTCAGCAGGATGACAGGTTGTTGTGGCTAAACTACCCCAGCCCCAAGGGTTAGGCTTCTATCAAGCTGCCTACATAAAACAATGGCTCCTAAATTCAGTCCAAGAAATGCAAGAATTGTTTTATCCTGTCAGGTATCCTTACATGAGACATTCCAGGATACGAAATCCCTACGGGCAGGAGAGAAGGGCCTTAACAGGAGCATGCACATGAAATCTAAACAAAAAGCTAGTGCAGAAAGCTACCGAAAACCCAGCAAAGGCAGTACTCAAACTCACTTGTCCGGCCATGTCATGGTTCAGTTAAGCACAAGAAAACTTGCAACTTTAGGAATATTTTGGGAGTTGCAGCAGGACGTATTGCCTATTAAATGCAGTATTCAAGGTTTCAAAAAATGAGTGTAGTGTTTCTTGTAAAGGCAAGGAATCTGAAACAAATATGTTGTCTTCTGAAATATCAAAGGCCAAAACTTCTTTCAGTTACAAGGGCACAAAACTGGAATAATCCCATGAACACCAGCACGAGAGTATTATCTGGTCCAAAATCTTTCCCTGGAAATATGCAATAGCTTAACATGGGTAAAAAAAAAATTAAAAAAAAAAAGAAAAGAAAAGAGAGAGTCACAAGAGAATCAGAGAAGAATGGCATTTTGACTCACTTTTCAAAAGCATGTTTAATAAAACCTCCATGAACTGTGGTCAAAGCTACAAGAAAAATAACTGGTAATAATCATTGCTGGGAAATTAAAAGTAGAAAAGGACCTTTGTTCAAGCAGAATAAATGAAACCACTGGTATTCATCATGTTTCCAGAGAGATTGTTTTCAAACTCCTGACTTGTTCCCGTATTTCATTCTTTGTTCTTGGTGGTGGATGTCCTGGGGCAAAGTTCAAGTACATTTTTATACTGCTGCACATGTACAGTAATGCAGCCTTATCTCTGTACCATACCCACTAGATCATCTGTCCCTCACAGATACACCCATGTCCATCAGTTTGCCAAGGTACATCTGATGGCACACCCTGACTCCCAGGTCAGTCACCACTGCCCAGGCAGGAGGGCAGGACATGCAGACAGACACGGGTAGTTGTGCCCCAACCAACCCTGGAAGGGTTGGGCAGGTGCACTCACACTGTGCAGGGCTGTGACCCAGCCTGCCTTCCTCTGCACTCAGTGTGACTGTCACCCAGCTCACCCAGATGTGCCTGTATGTGCTACAGCTCCTTCCTCCTCTGAATCACAACGTTGACAGTCCAAGGGAAACACCAATGACCAAGACAGATTTGGTGAGTCCAGCTTACTGAGGCCCAGCCCTTTCAAACCACATGCACAGACCATGACCCTCATATCTGTGGCATCCATTTCTCAGCCCTGTCTCAGCTGTGCTACAAGGCAGCTTCCTTTGAGCTGCACTCACTGACATGGACAACCTGCTGGGTGCCAGCATTCTTGCCTGAGCTCTGCTGGGATGCTTTGCTCACCTCTGGGATGCTGAAGGAAAAGGCAAGAGCCCTCCTGCCTTTGATGAGATCTCCCTGATCATCCTTTTGTCCTTTAATTCTTCTGCTTCCCACATGCACCATGGTGATCTGGCTCTCCCATGCTACAACAGAAGCAGCTTGAGAGATCCATAGACATAGATTTTTCAACAGCTGCACCCACAGTTCACAACTACTCCAGAGCTGAGAGCAAATGAATGTTCTTATTATTAATTGATCCTTTTTTTTAATGCTCAGAAGGAGCATTAGCTTCTCTGTGGAAGAAGGAAAAGTTGCCAGTCTTGGGCAGATGGAAAGAGCATGGAAAATCAATATTATTACAAATACCATGCATATAATATTATTTTAAAGCTTTCCATGTTTAAAACATTCATTAAGGATCAGCTCCTTCCCTTTTTTTTTTTTGGTGCTTTTTCACTTCCTTTTACATTTGGCTTTCTTCAGTCACCACAAAGGATATAGACAACTTGTAAGTTTGGAAGGCTTTCTTGTGTTGACACCCTCTCCCTGTCATATTCTAAGGGACACATGTGGATGCAGAAAATCTCAGGCTACATTCTCAGCCTTGCTATTGTGTTCCTGAGCCAAACATGTAACTCACTTGTGTTCAATATAACAACTTTCAGATGCGTAGAATGATCTGAACACAGAGATCGATGTGAAACTATTACTGACACCGTGTATGAACTTCCCAGTCCAATGCAGAGGATTATAACCCAGAACACTTTCAAACCATAGACAAAGCACATCATCTATCAAAACCTGTTAGGCAGCACCAGTAGCAGCTGGTGGGGTATCAGCTAAAGGGAGCAATACCCTACATGCAGGGAACAAGCACGATGCAGGGAGGAGAGCACACACCCTCTGCACAGCAGCGGCTCAGTGTGAGCAGGAAAGCTCACCCTCCAAGGTGTCATAACAGCCCACTTTTCACTGCCTTTCTGTGCTCTGCTTGCCAACATGGGTGGGAGCTGTTAGACACTGTAAAGGTTCATTTGGAAACACCTGGAGACCACTAACTCCTCACACGCAGGCCATGGGCAACTGTTGGATGGCAACAGTCTTTCATCACTACTGACCTGGCTGCACTTGAAACAGCAGCTCTAGAAGTAAAAGCTTCTGATCCAAATACCAACCCCCCTCAACTGGAACAGCTAATGTTAAGAAACACTTGTACAGTTTTTTTTTTTCTTGATTTTTTTTTTTCAAAGTGCCTTATGCCGTAAGATTTTCCTCCCACTCATGGCAAGCAGCCTACCTGCTTCTTATAATTTCCTGGATCTGTGCACAACCACAGGAAAACTTCTGCTAATCCTACCAGTCTCATGTTCTTTGGTGACTTTTATTCTAACTGCCAAACTAAGCAGTTTTCTCCTGGCACTCTGCACTGCTCCTTCCTCCCCATACCCCCACGTCCTTCGGTCCTCCTTCCAACCCGCAGTAACCAGCTTATCAGCTGCCAGCCTCAGCAGGGACCTGCTGCTTGTCACATACTGGTGGCTGGTGCCCGTGGGTCACCCTGAAGCTAAAGATATTTTTCGGAGTTGTTTCATGTCCTATTGACTAGTAGGAAAGGATAAAGCAGAAACCTCTTGAGAGCTGAAGAAATGCAGCCAGTGAGCAAGTGATCACCAGTTCTGAGGTGATCACATAGCACAGAGTCATGCATAGCAAATCTATGGTAAGTGTATAGGATTAGCAACAAGTCATTAAAATGCAGAGTTCCCATGTAACATTCAGAAAGGCTGACCACAAGAGCACTTTTATGGTGGAATTATTAGCACTCTATTTACAGTGTTAGTGATAAATAGGTATTTGGTTTAAGAACCTGAGAGAGAAGGGACTTTAATTTTCTGCAAAGCACAAAGCCTGCACCAATGGTACTAGATAGGTAATAACAGTGGTGCTGACATAAAGCAAATTTGCCTGTGTGCAAGATGTAATCTATCCTTTTCTATAAATGCACTGAAATTTCACGTAAATAATATACAAAAGATTGTTTAAGCTTTAGAAAATAAACTAACTAAATAAAATAACCATCATAAATGAAGGCATTAACTAGAGAGAAGCAAGTTGTTTGAAATAACGGCTTTTTATTACCCCTTCATAGCTCAGCCTAGAACAATACATTAATTTATTAGAGCTTAGAGATTAACGAAGTATGGTAAAAAGTGTCTCCCAGGCAAATAGAAGGTTAGTTAAAGCTAGTTAAAATGCTTGTTCAAGTTTTCCTTTGCTGACAAGTTTATAAACAATTTGGGCCCAAGTACCATACTTTGCCACCCTTCCTCTGAGCTGACAACCCAACAAATACTCTTCCAGTTACCAATTTTAAAAACAAGTCCAGGAACTAAAGCCTTCACTGAATTTCTCCTGAATGGAGAAAGCAGCCCTGCTGTGGGGTGCAGTGGGAAAGGACACTTCCCTCATGCCCTCCCCTGCAGCCCCAGATGAAGGACTGACTGGACACACTACTACCAACTTGAAAAACATATAGAAATATTGTAATATTACTATAATTATAATACTTAATATAGTAATATTAAGAATAAAAGGATTTTTTTCTGCTTTGCTAAATACAGAATGCTTTACCTGCAGGTTTAAAAATTCCACCATATCTTGTAAATATGTGAAAAGTGCAACAAGTAGCTCTTTTACAGATATGCTAGATTTTTTTTCCAGCAACAACATGTGCTTTGAACTCTGCTGGAGGACTCTCTAATATTTATGGGCAAGAAGATGACTGGAATAATTTGTCCTTTCTGGTACCAGAACAGGGAATATCTTACATCTAGGGATTTGGATACAACTGGGTTGGGAAATGTAAAAAATTGGGTTTGTTGATTCAAGCCAAGCTCTGCCACTGCTTTCAAGAGGACTTTGGATATCATGTTCGGGTAAGGCACCAGGAAGGCTTGGATTTCTCCAGTTGAGAGAATAATAATCAAGATATCACCCTTGGCTGACAAATGAAACAGGGAAGAGATTGCTATCAGTGTAAGAGGCAGCTCTTCTGACAGGTACAGGGCTAGATTGATTTCCAGAGATGCAAGATTTCTGATTAGTAGAGACACCTGAGTCATACTTTTCAGTAGAACAGTGACATGAGAAATCACATTATCTCATAACTATGTGGGATGATAGGTTAGGTGTCTCCTGATAGGTTACGTATCTCACCTCGAGCTCAAGACTTCACTGTGAACTCCAGAAGTAGCATGCTGAAGTAAACTGACAGGTGTGTCCCACTGGGCTCTAAAGAGCTTGTGTTGAGACAAGGAGGAAATCATCCCTTTATGCAATCAGAATGCATCAGAGGAAGATTTTCCATCTCTGAACTGATCTTTCTGAAAAGTTTTTAAATGTTCGAGTGATAGCATGAAGAAACCCCAGTTCACTTCAGAAAGACATGGAGTGCTCAAGACAAGAAAGTTCTTCTGGTCTACAAATTTTAGCTGTGAAAATTTCTTAAACAGTCCAGGGAAAAGAGGTGAAAAAAGTCCTGGAGAACAAGAGCAGGACTCTAAAAATTCCTGAGAAGCTTACCTATCCCTTGAAGAGCTGAGTGAGAACTTGGATGTCATTATTGAACACAAAAATAGCAGATATCTCTTTGAGCTGCCTGCATATCTCCATGACAGAAGAGGGCCTTGCTGTTTGATGCTGCATTTAATTCCTGCCTGCCATTTCAGCTTCTCTGCTGACACGAAATGAAAAGCATCTGCCAATGTCTGTGCTACTTTTTGTGACTTCTTCCGGAGTCCTCTCCAGTCGTTCAGTTCTGGTGACCTATTATTCTGTCTAGGGCCAAGGAAGAGGAAATGCGAGCTTTTGTCCTACACAAGAAGAGTGATGAAGCACAAAGCACATGTTTTCTGTGCAGGAATTGTGGGACAAGAAACTTGAAGCACGAGACATTTGTACACAGCCACAGCAGTACTGCACTGCACATAGCACAAGTACTCCAAGTTTGGCAAATGGGAGTCTCTGAAACGCGGTGGGAAATCACTTGGAATGAAAGCTGCAAATGAATCCGCTACAGAACCCATATCCACCATGCCCAATTGTTGAGTTATTAACTCAAAGAGGAAGAAGAAAAACAGAGGCAGAGTAATATGAGACTGAGGTTTCCACTGGTGTCTCTTATCTAAGGAAATCACTGACCACATAAGAGAAAATCCAAAAATTTCAATTTAGTGAGTTGCCCAGCAGCAAAATCAAAGGCAGGTGGTGGATATAATAGACAATACTGGTCAAACTGTTTCTTTCTGCACAGCACTCCGTAAACAGAGTCGCAGCTATTGAGTTCTAACCTCTTGTCATGCAGCAACATTGAGTCAACAATCCGCTCTCATGGCTTAATGCTTTTGATGTTTACTTTGTTCTTTGTATAGTTCAAAAGAAAGCACTAATGCACCAGTCCTCTTACCAAATACAATCTTAATCCCAGAATCCCGAGCCTTTTGCTGTTGGCCAGTTAAGTCTGTTAAGACGAAAGGATTTGATCAAGCTTTACATAACAACACAGAAGTTAAATCCAGCAAAGAGAGTTCTTTTTATCTGTACTGCTCAGATGGCTAAGAGGGGGAAAAAAAGAGAAGGAAGAAAAAAAAGGTAATGAACTTGGCTATGTAAAACAAAATAAGGAATTCAATTATTTCTCTTATTGCCACTTTGTCTTTTCAGTGAGATTCTTCTAAAGAATTCAGATTTATTCTCCAGTAAAGTTTCTGAGTGCAAAGGCTATAACTTTCCCCAAACCAGAACTGTGGCACCTGCTGTGCCTTCTTGCAAATCTGAGAAATGTTTCTTTTTCTTTCCCCCCTTTTTTTTTTTTTTGCATCCCCACCATGTATTTATGAAGGCAGAACATAGCTCTTTGATGCATGGTATTTGATAGAGCTGGGTTTAAGTCTTTGTTTTGCCATTCATGTCCTCTGTGAGCTTAGTCCAACCAACCATTTTCCGGGTTACAGCTCCCTGGCTCTGAAGCCAGCCATCAGTGATTTTGATGTTCCTATGGCACATGAACACATAATCATGCAGCACACATATTACACCAGTACATATGTTAAGATAACAAGGCAGCAAAATAAAGGCATAACAATATTTTAGATGGAAAAGTTCTAGAATATTAATTACTTTTTCCCACAGAAATATTTCTACACAGAGAAGAGGTATGACAGTGGTCATCTTGTACCTTAGTCACACAGAATTCAAGCTGAGCCCAAACAGAGATCTCAAATCAAGTTTCAGCCTCACTTTATGCTAATATCACAAATTTATGCCAGTACGAAGCACAACCATTAAAAATATGATGCCAGTAAAAATTATGAGCTTATACAATAAGGGTGCTTTAACACAATGCTTGTAGTACTGTCTGATAAATTATAAGAGTTTTAATATCCCATTCAAATAGGAAGTGGTTAACACTGTCCCCAGGATGGCAAGCACAGCCTGGAACTCTGGGAGCAGAAGGGATGAGGACCAAGCCTTGACAATCCACACACATTTGCCTGAGCACTGGGTGGGAACAGTCATCTTCCTCCCAAATGGAAAGATGCCACAGAACAGCTCTTCCCCAGTGACAGCACACAAAGCATGGACCACCAGCTGGTATCTAAATCTGGTCTTCACTACTCAGCTACTTCATAAAAAATGAGATGCATCATAAGTAATAACATGAAACTGCTGAAAGACTGAACTTGCAGCAACCTAAAAGGTTTTACACCCTAATAAAAACAATCCTGCTGCTGATTGGTTTGGAAATATTATATATTTAATATTATGTTTGCCATGCAAGACAATTCTACACAACAAAGAAAGAAATAATTAGAGGCAAGGAAACACAGAATGAGACAAAGAAAATTAAATTATTCACCTTGCTGACATTTAATATCCTATGTGAAGTGGTTTCTCCTATAATTCTAAAAGTAAAAACCTTTATTAGCATTATGTCCCACTGTGGGCAGATAGGAAAACTGTGGTGAAGTTAAATACAAAAATGCTGAAAAAAACTCCATCAGGCAAGCAGACTTTGCTATTGTGATTAACAGTAGCCTACAAGCACCAGCTGAAATTGAGCTCCTGTGTTACAGCACATACAAGGGAACATTCTCTGTTATCTACAGAGCTGATAGAAACATGGAA
Organism: Myiozetetes cayanensis; assembly: GCF_022539395.1. NCBI lineage: Eukaryota > Metazoa > Chordata > Aves > Passeriformes > Tyrannidae > Myiozetetes > Myiozetetes cayanensis. Next base: position 8,004,040 of record NW_026087270.1, read on the forward strand.
CCCAAGATACATGATATATTATTACATTTCACAGGTAAGGAACTGAAAGGCAGACATTATTAACACACAGAATCTTTCAAGTTCTGTTTAGCCAGACGCCTCTAATACCAGAAACAAATGCCTGGATTATAAAAGGACAGAAATTTCCAGGTTAAGCTTGACATGGTTCATTGCTCTAAATAAATGGGGCATACTGTTTCCACTACCCTATAAAATAAATCTAGCACACAGCTCATGCAATTGTTATACTAGACAGTGTCTGAAGTCTGTTTTCCTTTAAAGGAATGAGCAGCTAATGATTGTCCTCCATTCATCAACTCCCACTTGTGCAACTGAAGTTCAAGGTTCCTCGGATGTGTTCTCTGGCATGCAGGATACAGCATCCATACTCAAGGTCCCCAAAGGCCATTCCCACCACAACAGTGATTCCATCTCAACTGCCTCACAGAGGAGGAGATGAGATGGAAAGAGTTCTCCAAGGCAGTAATGATTCCATTCACATTCAAGAAAGATGTGTTGAGTAAGAGTCTCTAGTCTTTATTAGAAATTAATGTAGGAGTTTCTAAGGCTGGTCTGTGTAACACAGAAGAGAGTGCAGCACATCACATAACCCAGTGCTGACATTGTCAGTGACTGCATTTGCCACCTCTGCTCAGGACAGCACTATCACAACTGCTACCAATGTCAACAGCAGTACCCAGAAAAAATTGTGAAACCTTGAATTAGAACACTTGCTCCCTGTGATACAACTGGATGACCTTTTTCTACACCAGTGGTAGCAGATACAGAAATAATACCCCATTTCCATCCTAGCAGTTTTTTCAAGCAAAAACCACACCAGTAGATCAAGAATTGCACTCTCAATATAGGCATTCTCACACTGATTTGTTCACTAACTTACTCCAAAATCCCTTAATATTAACCAAGAAATTTTGTTCTTTAAATACCTTCTAGGTGGAAGTGTTCATCACCAATAGTGTCTCTGTAGCCTTCCCCAGATAAATCCTGTTAAAAACAAACAAACAAAACAAACAAAAAACCAGAAATTAATGTCAAATATACTATACACAAAGTGTTGAGGTGTTAACAGTATGTATTTAGTATTGCCAGAATTAATTTAAAACACTAATGAGAGCACAGGAGCTCATTTCCAGGAAAGAAGTCAATCATTTTACTTGTGGTAGTTAATGAATTTGGTGCTAATTTACAATGCTGAGGACATATTTTTGGACAAAAATTTAATGGAGATGAATTGACCATAGAAGGGAAAGAAAAAAATGTTCATATTCAAATAATTTTACAAAGTATATTAATATTTAGCATTTCAATGTTTTGTCAATCAAGCAAGTTAAAAAAATTCCAAATGGAAATGATAAAGGAGAAATAAGACCCTCACTACCTACAGAGGAATGTTATCACTTGGTTCCACCAACAAACAGAAAACTTTCATATGCCAGAGGTCACCCAAGAAAAGCAGATATGAGATTCCAATGAGCTGCCTGATCCTTCAGTCCCAAAACTAATGAAATATTGTCAGCCCCAGCACATCTAGAATAACACAGAAACAAATGCCACAGGTATGCAGACTTATCTCAGACCCAAAAAACATTTCTCCAAGGGTGCTGCAGTAGTAATAAAGGGCATCAGTGGGTTTTGGAGCTAATGCCACTTACAAAGACCCTGAAGAACATTCTTACTCTCTTAATAGCAGACCCTTCCAGCTCCAGTTCCTCACCCCAGCTAAACCATAAGCAGTGTCAGCTACCCACATGTCCTTCCTTCTCTCATTCATTCCAGAGGCTTTAGCATCACCATAACATCACTGACCTTACCTTACAGTCTTGCTCCCTAAATTCTCCACAAACACTGTCTACCACTGATAAACAGTTGTGGTGACAAAGAAGGATATGGGCCTAAAAAACTGGTGTGCTGCACTCCTGATCAGTTCAACTTCACCTGCAGACACACACTGGCATCCTCAGCATCAGTCTGTGAGCTGGAAGTTGACAGCTCAGAGGTTTTTTGTCCAAGATAAGAATAAGGTTAATAAATAACCCATGAAAATTAATGTCTGGTTGCATTCATTAGCTTTATCATGAAGGAATGTGATTAAGACAAAGCAGTTCACCTCCTTTTCTTGAAAAAGCTCACAGAGGTTCTTTGCCTTCCGCATGGCCAAATGTTACTCTTTGAGATTAGTTATAACAAAGTAACTGAGCCACAAGAGCATATCTTCAGAATTCTCCAGTATCAATTTCTGCAACAGCATGTTAGATATTAGATTTCACAAACACTACTGGATAGCTAGCCCAGAAACCCTGAAAATACTCTCTGCTCACGAGCAGGTCACCTGAAGCAAAGTTAGAACTCACAGGACAAATGGCTCTGAGAATTGATGGCAATCTGGCCTGGAATGCTGGGATGCTACGCAGCACAATGTTGTTCTAAGAGCTGACATTCTGGATTTAGATTTCCAGGTAGCAAACACAAAAAACTATCTTTGTTACAGTTAAAAAGTTCTCTTTTTCTGGGCATGTGCTAATCAATATCAATCATTACCTTAAAAACTACGGAAGAAATCGACAAAGAATTAAAAGAAGACAAAATAAAATGTTGCCATGACTTATCATATTTTTGCGAGAAGATGGTCTTTCCAGGGTCATCTAAAGATTAATATACTTTTGTTTGGTCAAATTCCCCCATGTCATCATTTTCCATGAAGCTCTGAGAGCACACCTCTGACTGCTTTCATACACAATGATATATAGAAATGACTGATCTCCCACAATGCTAAATATTGAATAACTGTTTTCTTTGGGGTTTTGTTTGTTTTTGTGGGGTTTTGTTTGTTGTTTTTGTTTTGATTTGTGTGGGTTGTTTTTTTTAAACTAAATGCAGGAGTCCTGCTCCCTTTGAAAATAAACAAAAAAAATTCTGTTAACCTGGTCAGCAAATACACAGTGAGTAGGTATCATCTTATTTGTGGTGTATCTCTGACTTTAATACTACCTAGGTGGTAGCCTTCATCTCCTGAAACTTTAGCAAAGCACGCACTGTATCTGGGTATCAAATATTGCCTGTTATAAAATGATGTCATTTATCTCCTCCTCTACAAAGCTCACAAGTCATTAATTTTTGTGGTTTTTCAAAAGACATCACTTAAAAATGAGCATACGTTTTTTGATGTAAATTGCACTATCAAGTAACTCAAAGGAAAATAGTGGAAGACAGAAAGTGTAAAACAGAGTGAAACATTAATATTCATTATGCTAGCTTCCTTATTTTCTCATTTTAATCATTACATGGGTCTTAAGCAAATATGTTTTATATTCTAGTCTAGTTTCATTCCTTCTCTAGCTCCTAGTTATTTAAGTTAAAGTAGTAACTTAATGCAAGCAAATTTCCAGTAAGTGTTTCTGCCTTAAACCAAATTATTATAAATTAACACAACCTAAAAAGTGTTTTCATGCTGTTGAACTGTAATATACCTGTTAGACAGCATATAAATTGGCAATCCATCCAGAAGCTGATGGGAGTATTGTTTGAACATTTAGTGACACATTTAAGCAGAATTCCTGAGCTCCCATTCAAATGTGTTTCCCTCTGTGTGTAAGATTATGACATGTATTATCTTTGATAGACAGACATGTATCTGCAAATGGTGGGGACTTTTACAGGAAAAAAACGTGAGGGGAAAAAGAAGATACTCTCTCATTCGTCTTATCATCATTAAGTCTTCTGTCAGAAAAACTGCAAGAGAGTTTACCTGAATATTTTGAGCACCACCAAGATAGATGCCACAACCTGGATAAACACCAAAATGCATCTGCTTGAGAAAAAGTCTCCAGACAGTGTAGGTAAACTCATACTCAACAGAAGAGTACAAAATCTGAGAAAGCATCAGAGAAAACAAATTCTGTCTGCAGCTCATACTGCATAATGAAATTTAACCTGCACAAATTGCCTTGAAGTAAATGAAACGGTGCATCTACCCACAGCAACCCAAATTCACAAAGTGGACTAGAGCAAAGGAAAAGGGTAAAATGTGTAGAACAGAACTCACAGCTCACGAAATTCTAGCGGGAAGCGAATGTTATAGCCAGGTAGGAATATTTGACACCGGGGAGAAGCGTGTTCGAGCGCAAAGCAAGCACAGCCTGGAGGGGATGGAAAAGCCAGCAGTGGCTCTGCACTCAGCCAGGCCCTGCCGCGTGGTCCTCGGTGCCTGTGCCACGGCAGGAGCCCAGCCCACGGCAGGACCGGTGGCCAAGAGCAAAAGCAACAACATTTAGGTCATGGGCAGTTGTACATCACTGTCCTGACACGATGTTTTAAATCACAACACTGCATTTTCAAACTGGAACACTGAGTCATGAAGCAACCAAAACCAGATGTACCCTGTGAAATACTATAGAAATGAGGTCAGCAAGCACTTGAAAGAATAAAGAAAAGAAACATTTACATTGAAGGATTATTCCAGCATGCCACTGCTGTGGGTTGCTAAACAGGAACCCATCTACAGTAAGTGTCTCTACCTCACTAGGAGTTTCCTAGATAAATAAGTTGGCCCCTGTTAGCTACTAACACGAATCACACTGAATGACTAAGATTCAGGCCCAAACATCTGCTTCAAATCTCAGAGCAGCTGCTGCCTGGCCTGGGTGGAAAGGACCTCATGTCCCATATATCCCATTCTGAGAGGTGACGCTGTGCTCAGCTAGGACATCAGAGGGTAGGGGTGGAGAGAAGAATTAATTAGTGCAACTCTCTCAGAAATGTTGCTGAGTATATGCACAAGGAGAAAAACAATCTTTAAAAGCTCCCACACCCCAGGGCTTCTATTCAGCTGGGTACAAGTCCGGCAATCGTCACTCACTTCCCACCTTCATTGCACAATCAGACTCCAATGAATTCTAACTCACTGGGAATTTTTATTTTTTTTTACCCTCAACATCAGCCCTAACCACCCTGTGCAGTTTTCTTACTGATACAAGTCTATGGAGCCAAATGCCAGGCACTCACTCTGGGGTTTCCAGCTACTAACTTCCTTCTCACGAGCCATCTGAAAAAGCTGCAATCCAAATCCTCACCCATCATTCTGCCTATATCACTTTATTCCTCTGATGCCTTTACTGCTCCCTTTCTGCTTCTACATTGAGAGTAAGCTTGACTTTACCTTCCAGGCTCCTCACAGTTGTGTCTGTGGTCACATCTCCCAGCCTTTATGCCTACCAGTTCCTTTCACCTTGCTCAACTGCATCACTCCATCTACTTGTCCTGGCTCTGCTCCCCACAACACCCAGCATGTGAGAGCCAAAGCTACAGGTTGCAGTCAGAGCGTGTGTCTGAGCAGCCTGCACCTGGACTAACGTGGTCTTCAACGCAGTTTTGCTCCAGTGTAAGTAGAGACAGCTACATCCATAGACGTATTAGATATATCAAAGGATAACATTTGATTTAAGTAGGTTATCATGATAACAAGGACATTTTTAAAGTTTGGGCCCCCCTACTCTCTGTATTACATGTCAGGTCAATATTGTGTTAATTAACATTTTTCTAAAGGTGTTGCTCTTTTCAAGTAGAAACAAGTTACTTTACTTCCCCTTCTTCAAACATCTCATTAAAATCCTTTGATTTTAGCCTTAAGATACTCAATTTTCCACATTTTTGGCAGAAAATACGCACACGTTTCCTGTTTTAGTGAATTTTTTATGAAGGAATCCTATACATTTCTTTTTTTCTTTTTTGCACAACACATGTAAAATGACAAATTATCAACCAAGAAAACTTTCCTCCCTATTTTTAATCATCTGACTAAAACTTGTGGGTTTCTCTTTCTTTATTCTCATATTGGTGCAATCAAGTACCCAACACTTTTGGAACAAGCAAAGCTGAAGAAACATTTAACAACAGGACTGCAAGGGACAAGGTAGGTGGTAACTCTGTAGATTTTACAAGGGGTTTTTATGTCTTCTGTAGATTTTACAAAGGTTTCAAAGTCACTGTCAACAAGAATGCTGTGCCACCTATGCATAAACTTCAGTTCTTGATGCAGAAAAAACGATCCCAAGAAATGGAGGCTCAAGAAATTGAAGATGCCCTTTGGCCTTTCACCTGAATGACTGAGGGCCCTTTCAGGTGCCAAGAGGTCACTCTGAATCCTTCAGTCTCACTCACAGGAAACATATTTCCAATTTAAGTCTGATTTTAGTCCTTAGCAGATTGTGAAAACCTCATCTATTGAAGATGCTTCAGTAAACCCATCCAAACCCCAAAGCAGTCATTATTATTGTTTTACTTCATTTTTAATCTTGTTCAGACTTGAAGAGAAAGAGGAAAAAGACTTTTTCGAAAACCAGTTGATGAAAGAAACCTTGTTCCCCTTTGGGTACCTGAAATTTCCTATGGACTAGAAACATAGTCATGTGTAACTATGATCAGCTCAAGCCTAGGCTTCACTACTCAGGAAGCCTACTCACACCTCAAAACCCAGTATTATTTCCTTTAGGATAATGTAGGTCTAAGTAGATATTCATTTATCTGAGGGGGTCATAATTTTTTAAATATGGGTTTACAGACAGGCTTAAAACTTGAAAATAAATTAAATAAGCAAATAAATAAATTAACTGCTGGTAGTCAGACAAACATGGAGATGACATTGTGCCAGGTTAGCAGCTTTCATGCATACAAACCCATGCAGCCAAACATACATAAAAGTAGACATTTATGCACACAATTTTGGGCCATCACTACTTACAGGTAAGAATGTGCTTTGGGCATGCATCTGGCTCTGTCTGCACTAGGAAGTGAAGACTTCATACTAATATTCTCTTTCAAAAATGCTTGAAGATCCCCCTCATAAGCTTTTTCAAATAAATGATACGCTCCTGTATTACACTGTCCTATTTAGGACAAGAGTTTCCTTTCCTTCCCTGTTCATAAGTAGCCTATAAATCCAGGGCCTTGCCCAGATAAAAGCATATATGCCAAGCCTCACTATAATGAAAACTGAAACCAGGTAAATACATTTAAGAATTAAAGCATATACCATATAGAAAAACACTACAGAGCAATACAAATTTAGGCCTTGTTTTAAGCCTAATATTCTTCTTCTACAGTATATTTCCCCCTTTTTTCTGGAATCATGAGGTTTTACTTTTTCAAGTTTACCATTCTTGATAAATTAATAACAAAAATTCACTAGGATGCAACTTTCTGTAAAGAACACATAAAGCAGCTTACACTTGAAGAAATCAGAGACTTTAATTTTTAGACCAACACTATAATACACACTGCAACTGAGATAATGTAGATTGGTCAACAGAAGCAACAAGCTCAACTTCTATAGTGGTTTCTTTCTCTGAAATAAGAACCTGTGCTCTGTCATTACAGAAGGATTTTTCCTCCTCCACCATGCATCAAAACTTCTCTCAGATCAAATTTTGTTATAGTATAATCACAGCAGGTAGAGTTGTCAAGAAAACAGACTTTTCCTCTAAGATCTCTGATAAATTATCTTGGATGGGTTTCACTGCTGTGGTTTAGGATTTTACTGCCTTTATCTGTCACGTTGGCCTCTGTGCCCAAAGTTATGGTCTTCCTAACAGAGATGACAATACACAGTGGATCTAGCACAGCAGATAACAAAATTCATCCTCTGGTACCTTAGCACAAAGATCACAGTAATCTACCAGCTCCAAAAACATAATGGTGACACACACAAACCCATTCTGCTCAGCTGCCTCTGCTCTAGGAGCAGTAACTCCCAGCCATAATAATGTGATAACAGTGTTTGAAATCACTGCATCTGTATTTACCAATCTGACAGAACTGGTGCCCCTGCAGCCTCATCTCTGGTGACTGTAGAGCAATTCCAGCTGCTGGTAAATACTGTGATGATAAAGACAGGGCAGCCAAAAAAACCCAAAAAAGAAACCCATGTTAATCTCCAGCCACAAAGGATCATGGACTATTAGAGGCTTACGAGGCAGAAAATATCCCCAATCTTTATTTTCCTGTTACATACCCTCAAATGGGTACAAGGAACAGTTGTTGTAGGATATGCTTTTAAGGATATCCCATTCATAGGAACATGAACATGAAGCTGTTGAGGAAGTGAAAGTGCAAAGCAGAGGGACACTTACACAAAAGCCTTCCCGGTGGACAACTGAATAAATAAGAAAGTAAAAAGATTTTTGTTCTATATTGCTTGCAACATGCAGATGAACCTCTTTTGCCCCAATCAAATGCATGGACCAGGCTATCCCACAGGATAAACCACAAATCCTTTCTTCATTTTTCTATTGCTATTTTCTCTAGCCTATGAAAATCATCTAATGGTAATAATGAAACATGGTCTTTTCAAGTAGCTGTGTCACCTCTGCTGCAGTGGGCAAGGGAGCATCCTCTTCCAGAGGTCAATCACGGCAACCTGCATTCAAAAAAGGCTACACCTGCCTGCTCATTTAACTTGAATCCTAAGATTCACACGTGCTGTGGAACATAAACATGCTTGTAAACGTCAATCAATTTATATCCTGTATATATGTATTAAAAAAATCTATAGAGGAAAGTAAACCCAGCTATAATAGCTTACAATACTAGGCACTTTAATCCAATGTTAAGACCCGTAGATACTCAGAAGATCCACGTGGACAGTTTTACTTACATTATTCCAGTTTCAAGACAGAACATTACTGTTTCTATGATGTTTTAACTCTATATTTCATAGATCTTCATAAACCCTTGCTAGGTGTTGCAAAGTGACATCTTCCATTAACACTATTATTGGAATTCCAGAACTATTATGACTTCTAATTCTTAAGGTGATAGGGTGAAATACAGTTTTTCAAGGAATTCTGTCAGATAAGAGATCATATAATTGAAAGCAACTGTAAGAACAGATGTATGGAATCAGCAGTTACTTTTCAACTGAAGGGTCCAGCCATCTTCAACTAAAAAAGATCATCAATTTGAGATTAAATAGGATTGAAACAAGAAATGTCTGCTTTTTGCTATATTTAAATTCACTTTGAAGCTACTTCAGAAGAATAAATGAACTCACTCTACAGATTCAGCTATTTACCTTACTTTGTTCTAACTATACTTTAATCTCTTTGCTGATTGGAAAATCAGCTGTCCCCTGTCCCCCAGGACCTTATCTTCAACACAGATTATACTGATGAACAAGTCTAAGAACATGAATGAAAGAGGACAAATCTTCATCTTTCCTCCAGCCTGGAGAAGCTCAGTAACTCCTCCAAATTGCTTATTTTGGGCTTCTTCACCACAGCAGAATAGATGGGTGTAGCTTTGTAATAAATCTGATTTTGTGTTCAACTTCCTTTCATGATAGATTTGGTTACCAAGATACTCTTTAAAAGACAGATTTAAGTGCACTGAGGTGATTATAACCAGGCATGAACTGGGAAATAAGCTTGCAGAAAACATCTACAGAGCTTGATTACAGAATAACTTGCTTGTTTAAGATGTGATCACTGACTTCAGTGATCACTACAGCCTTAACTTACTGCATTCTGAACCTTTCTTGTGAGAATAGTCTGTCTTCCTACATGGCTTGGTTTTCATGCAGCACAAGGGCTTAAAGCTCCCCTAGAATGATAATCAATGCTCCTCTATTATGTTTATAGCTCTAAGTCTTTTCCTGCTAATGGATGACGTATATTTATGCAGCTGGAGGAAACCTGGATTCAATAACTGCTCCACCACAGACTCACTGTGTGGTGTAGGGTAAGTCACTTAAGTGTCTCTGTGCCTTCATTTTTCAACTGTAAAATGGAATTCTTGGTGCCCACCTTTGCAAAGAGCTCTGAATCCTCAGGATGAAAACATACCCCACTAAATAATATTACCTTGTTAGGAAGCACAGGTGTGTGACCCTGGACACATATGCTAATGTTGAGCCATAAATCTGTCAACAGGAGGTGCTGGCAAAACAGATGGTTCACATTCCTTTTTAAACCACCTCCTTGTCCCCAGAGCCCAGGTATGTCAACTAATCATTTTATAACTGGTTAGGGTTTTAATGGGCCAGGAAGTCACAGAGAAGTACAATAGCACCAGCATTATGGCTACAAATGGAGCCAACAAGAGCAAAAGACAGACCAAGAGGTTTCTTTTACTCTTCTCTCCTGCCTCCTGGCATGTAGGACAAGCACTGTGAGGCTCTGCAGAAAAAGATTGGAAAAGAAAAGCAGAACCAGTCCCCACACATTCCTGTAAGCAGTCCAGCATCGGTGACCGTGCCTGACTGCTGACTGGTGCTGCATACATGGAAACAGACACGCGCTTTTTAATTACAGGCAGTAAAAAGCCACAGATGCACACCATTTAAAAACCTATTTAAATGAACAGTTGCATGTTGATTCACAGGGTCAGGAGGATTACAAGCAAATAAAACCTTCCCTTCTAAACATTTATTTTCTTTACTTAAGAGTTACCTCTATTATTAGAAATTCCTATCCCCCATCTCAATAGCTGAAAACTGAGCACCCGGCATTTTCCTTGAGAATGTTACTGTAGCAACAAGGGCTGGGGCAGGATTTATGCTGCAGGCTGGGCAGGCGGCTGGCAGGGAGGGCTTAGGTGGGCTGGGCAGGCAGGGAGGGCGAGGCAGCAGGCAGGGTGGGCAGAGCAGCGGGCAGGGCAGAGTAGCAGGACAGGGCAGAGCAGCAGGCAGGGCAGGGCAGCAGGACAGGGCAGAGCAGCAGGCAGGGCAGGGCAGCAGGCAGGGCAGGGCAGCAGGCAGGGCAGGGCAGCAGGCAGGGCAGGGCAGCAGGCAGGGCAGGCAGCTGTGCAGGCCCGTCTGCCACGCACATTCCCATAAATGGAATCGGAGGGCCAGCGGCCCACATCAAAGCATGGAGTTTAGCAGATTTCCCCTTCCCCTCCCCCTGAGTCTTTGAGACGGAGCCTTCATACTCCAGAATTTAATATCTTTTTCCTCCCTCCCCCCATCAGCCCCTTTGTCTGTGTCTCTGTTCTCTAAGAGCTAACAGATGTTGATGCCATATAGTTTCAAAGAAAACTTTTGATGCCCACATAACTCATTACAACTAATATATTCCAAGAATGCTTGTAGCTCAGGAAACACTGGGGTGAAAAAACAGAGGAGAGGGGGCAAATGGCTACACTGAGTAAGCCTTGAGAGAAAATAAATAGTTCACTTCAAAGTCATCAGGGAATTCTTTAACAAGCTCTTTCTTCCGCAAAACACAGAACAAATTCAGCTGAGCCTAGAATTCCCAAAGGAAAAAAATAAAACCAAACTCCATATAAATGGCAAAGCAGAGGGAAGCATCTGAGAGGTCGCCTGGCTCACCCAGCAACAAAGTGCAGCATTCTCGAGGTTCACTATTCCCAAGCAACCTGCACTGTGCCAGGGCACAAAAGCACTGCTGAAAAGCAGAGACCATCAACAATAACAATACAGAGAGCCCTAGAAAAAGCTAACCCTGTCCCTCTGCACGGAATGAATGCAGATGGCAACGAGACTGCTCAATTCACGGAGCACTGTAATTCAGCCTTACAACATAGGAGGAGGATGTGTCACGAAAGTCACAAAGAGAAGAAACATTCCCTCATTTAGCAAAAGCAGGTGATTGTATTTTTCGAGGCAGGCAGGTCTGTGTTCTTAGGGTTTTCTAGGGTTACATCTAGGATATAACCCTTCATAAATTTTTCCAGCAGGTCTCCTCTCTTCCTCTGCTGCTTCAGCACACAGCTGCATCCTCCTCTCTGTTTGGTGAGCAGCCCCCCAGGAGTCACCAGGGGTTGGTAGGGAGAAGGGTTGAGAAAAGGGGGGAGGGCAAGAATGCGATTACATCAATTTCCACAGCAGGAGGATCAGATTGCATCATTGTACACAACTTGGGGCCCGCTCTTTTATCCCTGATGCAGGCAAATTTCCCATTGAAATCAGTGGGAGACTTGTCTGTGCAAGGACTGCAGAATGGGGTGTTCTGTGATCACAGAATTAGAAAGCAGTAGGAAGTCACACCTGGCAGCACCTCTCTCAGTGGTGCTCTGCCCTCCTTTGGGATGGATATCAAATCACAACAAATGAAAATATAACAATAATGTTAAATCCCTTCTCCCCCTCATACACAAACTCCTAAAAATCCACCACTGCAGTTACTGTATAAAAGTCTGTATAAAGTTCCTGCCAGTGTACTGCAGATTTCACACAAAGCAAGTAACAATAAGAAAGAAAATATCAGGGGGCGGCAGGAATCTCTCCTACTACACATACATAGGCTACTCTCATCTAACAACTAGAAAGCAAAGAGTTTCAAGGGTTTTAAACAAGCAGGTGTGTTCTGCTTGGGGTTTTTTCCAGGGTTTTAGATGGAAGAAACAAAGACAGTCACCCCTACTGCAGCAACAACAATGCATGGTCTCTTTCTTCTGAACCGTTCAAATACAAATCACAGTACAGCAGCACAATATGTGGAATTATTATTTTTTCACTGCTGCTCATGTGCAAGAACAACACTTTGTATCCACTTGCACCTGCATGAAAATTCTCCTTGTAGCAGCTCAGTAGTCTCCCCACTTTAGCTGCCACTACTCCCATGCACATCTTTGCAGAACACTTATCCCTCAAACACACTTGTAAACAGCTTAGGGAAACCAGAACTAAAATCTTCCATCAGATTTGTTGAGGATAAAATGTGTTTCCTTGCAAAATGATTCCTTATTATCTCTCCTGTCTCACTGAATGGGGATAGTCCATTTCCATGAGGGAATAACAAGGAAGGCATCCTCAAGCCTTGGGGCTTTGTAAGTAAAATACCATATTATTGAGGTCATCATCCAACACATTTCAGAGCATCAGGAAGCTTCAGCAGGAGAACAGAGCTCCTCAGGTAACTCAAATCGAGTGGGGCCAAGGTGGGAATCATCAGAACACAGGTGATGACACAAAAGTACTAAACACTATTGAAACCTTAGGGCTAAACACTTGAAATCACAAGATTTGAAATTCTATTCCATAAATTCAAAGCTCGCTGAACTCTCAAAACAGCGCACCTGTAGAATCTGGGTTCTAAAAGTTTCCTCAAAACTCCCCAGTGCCTCTGGACTACGAGGACTCTTCAGCATGTGGGAAGGCTGGGCAGCCCTACCAGTACCACTCACCCTGTGGTGGCTGCACTGGTGCCTTCCAGTCCCCACCAAACAGCAGATTCTGAGCTAACAGGAGGCAGCACTTGGGCCAGGAACTGCCTTTGGAGTACACTGTGTGTTTTGCCCATGTTTTTTACCACTGTCAAAGAGCATACTCCAGTGTGGGCCAATGACATGCTCCTTCTGTCTCATATATACCAGAATACAGTGAGGAAAAACAACCAAGAATCACAAAAAACGTGATATAATATAAATGTTATATTTTCAGTGTCCTGGTTAGGCCTGATTTTAGTTTCAGCTGAGCCCTATTGTGACTATTTTGTGACAGTAAAATAATTTGGCCTTTCGGATAAAAAATTAGCAAATAATATTTAGAAGAAAAAAAAACCATGTCAAAAACTTAGTAACTATTGCTTACAGGGGCTATTGGCAGCATGAGCTGGAGTTTCCTCAGCATAAGATGAAGCACAACAGCAGCAGCACGACTGAGATTTTACATTAAAAAATAAATGCATGACAGTCTGAGGTTCCTCATAAAGCTGGTGATGCTTTACCTTAGAAATCTGCACCTATAGCAGTACTCTGACTTTCTACCATGATTTTGCCTTCTACATTCAACACATGAACTACAAGAGGAACTGATGCATCCAGCTTATTAACAACCTTGCTCGACTCTCAGCTGTTTCTATATATTGAAAATTGGCATTCAATAGACTAAGTTACCTTTGCTGGAGCTTGTCAAAGAAAAAACACAACATATAGACAGGCCAGAGCACAAAACCTTTCAAATGCATCTCCTTCAAATGGTCTTAGTTAGTAGGAGACCAGTAATATTGAATGTTCTCAGAAACATGTAATTCCTTTCCAATCTCAAGCAGACAATTTAAACAGAATCAAAATTCATTCATTTTCCCAAACTCTTTTTACTTTTTTTAAAAAACTTTCAAAGACACCATCAATAGATTTGCAACTCTCTTACCCTGAAGAATAAATATCTAGACAGAAATCTTTTAGGTGTGCATATCTTCCTCCAACAGAACTTCTGGTGATCCACAAAGGAACTGTGTTAGATAGGAGGAAAAAATCCCCTACTTCAGCCTGCCATGATGGAACAGATCCTGATTTTGATGCAATTCTGACATTGTGGACATACAAAACCCTAAACATTGGGCCATTGCTACGATTTGGTTTCCTGAACTGGGCAGAATGTTGCCCGAAGACATCCAAAGATGTTGGAAGGGCTTTTGTGGCTGTTTTTCATCACTTCAGGGAAAATGTTTGATTTTCTGATTGTTTGTTGTGTATGTTCTTTTTGTTACACTGCAACAAGAACAGAAAGACTAAAGGAAAAAGACCAAACACTAAGCTGCCTCTCAAGAAACACTGATAGAAAAACATAATGCAGTCTCACAGAATATGGCCTCATATCTGACAAAAGCTGGCCTTGGCATCAGACTTCACACAACATGGGAGAGGCCAAAACCAGCACTGTGAGAAGTCAGCTTAACCAAGGCTATTGGATGCTGTCAAAAGTCATAGGAGCACCGTTTCCATGTTCTGAGCACATCATTAGCAAGTCCTCCATGTGCTCCCCTTGGAAAGGTACAGCCCCCCCTTAAACAGGTGGCATAGGAAACACAGCTCAGTGACTAGTAGAAAACACTTGGACAAAAGTGGCATCACTTGGGATCACAACAGACACTTTCTCTTTCCATAGAGGGTGAGAGAAAGCTGAAAGAAACTTAGGGTACTTCAATTTCAGCACAGGGCCACGAAGCCTTCAACATGTGGCTGTGACTAACAAGTGACACAAACTGGAGTTTTAAGGCTTATCACGTTACATTCCTGCCTTGCTTTTTTTTTTTTTTAAACCAATTTAACTCCATCTTTGTGGCAAGTTGTTGTTCTCATTTGCTATGATTTATAATATCTTATTTAAACATAAGAGCTAGTGGAAATCCTTTACAACGTTTATACAATCTTTAATGTTTTCCATGAGGACCAGACACATTTGGGAGGGGAGAGAGAAGGGATGACAGCCCAATGCAGATTATATGGAGAACAGCAGGCTTGACTGACCCCATGCAGCTATTAAAGGGACAGCAGCATTTTAAAATTCACATTTGCCCAGAAAAGTTTTACCTAGTCTTATGTAAACACTAGAGAGGCATTAAAGGAAGAAGGAAATCTCAGCTTTTCCAGACAGTTCACTTTGACTTTGTAAAGACTGTTTCTTTAATGTCTCAGTTCAAGCCTGTTGGTCCTTTTAATATGCTCCAGTATGAAAGTCACAAAGAGGAGTGGTGCAAATAATTACGAAAATAAAGGAAAACAACAAGGAGACTTTATTATCCCAAGCTAATTTCATTTAAATTTTTAAATATAAACTAGGGGAAATATTTCATCTCAGTCATTACTGGCATCTCAGTTAACATTATTATTTTAATGTCAAATGTGTTTAATGCTGCTAATTTTTAATAGCTTGTATTTAAAGAATGAAAGCAAATTAACAGAAACAGATCTCTTCTCTCTCACTAGGCACAATTCTTAACTTCAGTCAGAGAAGTCTGTCAGGCAGCCCAGATTGCATCAACAGCTTCATAAGCTCATGACACACCAGCAACATAGCACAAACTGTTGCCCAAGCTGTCCTGGCAGGACATGCAAGCCTTGATTTTGATCCCAGTTTTACCCTAGTTTCACATTTCTTTAACTGCAGTAGAACAAAATCAGAGTGGCTGGAAACAAAATTGTGCCTTCACCTCTTGCCGAAGCATTCAAGACCAACTCATTTTCTAGTCAGCTACAGCATCAATATCAATATCAAAGTAAATATTTTAACTTAAGTTGAAAACTCTTTATATTTCTTCCACAAGCAAAATATTAAGAACTCTGGCCTAGAGAAAGATAAAAGGACCCAATCTCCCCTTTAAATTACCAAGCAAGCTTGGGCTTTGACTCCTTTTTCAATGGGAAGTCAAAACGTCTGACTCCAATCAGTTTGTATAAACCAGCTTTTGTTTTTCCTTTTACCCAAATGACTCCACTCTTAAGGATTTATTGTAACTGGATTGCTTTTCTACCCAGCAGGGAGCTTTAGCACTAGCAAAGCTGTTCCACACAGTAGGTTTTCCGCTGATTGAATTTCTAGACTTTCAGCTCTTCGGAAATGTTTGCTCTTGTACAAGCTGTCAGAGGGAAATTGTGTGCAGTCGATTTTGTCTCAGCTAAAGCCAGGCGGGGTTCCATATGCAGCCAGCCAATGTGGAATTGAAAGAAGGAAGATCAATCAAATTGCAAAGCAAAAAAAGGTCTCAGCACAAATAAACAACAAAAAAAACCCTCAAAAACCAAAGAAACAAACCATACAACCAAAAAGGGCAGGGAAAAGCAGATGAGAATGAAAACCATTTCTGCAAATAGGTGCACTAAAAAGAACCAGCAACATCCTTTTTTAAAAGGAAAGCTTTCATTTAAAAATCATTGAAATAAGGACTAGGAGTCATTTGAAGAAGCAGTTCCATTAATCGTGCACAAAGCCAAAGCTCCCAAATCAAGCTGCTGTACAATCTCTCATCCCCAGAGCAGCCCACGTTACTGGTACTGCCACGGCTGTCAGTGCCACACTCACCGCACAACAAACAGCCACAGGGAGCTCTGCTACACAGTGCTGGTTCTGTGTAATCAGGAACACACACTGGGAAGGTGTAGGAAGACATTGGAAAGCACCTCAACTGCCATGCTTGTCACAGATGGTGGAGGGTGATTTAACAAGAAGGATTTTTCAGCCGTCATGTTCTCAGTATCTTACAAAGACCACAGAGTCACCTCCACTTCAAATGCACCACAGCCATTATCTTGCCAGGCACATGGTCTAATGGTCCCAGTTGCTGCCTCCACCTGAGGTTTTGTCCTTTAGAAATCTAATAACTGACAAGGCCAGAAGTGCACAACACAACCAAATAAGTCAGAAGTAACAAGCAGAGATAAAGACATCTGTATTAAAAATTCAATAAAAGGATCTCAGGATAAGCAACATTTGCCCGTGGTCTGGTCCGCAACAGCTCATCTTTTGAACTTGCAAGGACACATTTTGGTTCTAACTATACTACAGAGAACAGAAATGCTTTTAGGTATAAGTCAATACTTCCAAATGACATAGTAACCCATGGATGTGACAGCATAGGTGAGCATTAGACTGGGAATCTCTGCCCTGCCACCAGTCTCAAGCCTCACAATCTTTAAGTGCACCATAAAATGACAAGAAGTGATTGCATGGACACCAGACACACTCTGCCTCTGTATCAAGGTTTATGTTTTGAAGACCCTGTGTTAGAAAAATTATCTCACCTGTTTTTCCTTTTTAGGAGATAATTACAGTGCTTTTTTTCACTCTTTTTTTGACACTCAGTGTAAATCACAAAGCCATACAACAGGGATTTGGTTTTAAATTACTGGACTTGACCTTAAGCCAAGTACCAATCTCTTCACTCTCGTGACCATTGATAGGACTCAAGGAAGCAGCATGAAGCTGTGTCAGAGGAGGTTCAGCTTGGATATCAGGAAAAGGTTTTTCACCCGGAGTGTGGTTGAATAGAGAGGCTCCCCAGGGAAGTGGTCTCAGCACCAAGCCTGAGTTCAAGGAGCATTTGGACAATACTCTCAGGCACATGGTGGGATTATTGGGGTGTCCTGTGCAGGGCCAGGAGTTGGACTCGATGATCCCTGTGGCTCCCTTCCAACTCAGCATATTCTATGCTTCTATGATTCTATGATTAAAAGACTCTTAAGTCCTTCTACCTTGTATTGTTCTGGACTAACCCTCATGGCTAAGTTCAGTGAGTAGCCAGTGAGTACAGCAGTATCCATAGTATTCGCTGTCTTCAAGGACAGTCACCCTGTCTAAGCACCTGTTAAACATATAATGGGGAAAAGTGACTGGGGCAGAGGCTCAGTGATGGTGCAAAAAAACCCTTCAGTTTGCCATCCCTGTCTTTTCTCAGAAAACACTATACAGTGAGAAAAGATGACATCTATCATGAAACAAATAATAATAATGAGGATATTTCCATCTATTCTTCCCTAGTCATCTGCTTTCCATTAACAGTGGTTTTCTCTCTCAGTTCCTTCCTTATTTCACCTGTTAAGTGTAGCTCAGTGATTTTCCTGCTGGGAATCTGTTCAGACATGCTTTCCCAACTCAGCGCACTGACAGCTTGACATTCGTGCTCCTAATCAACACTGCACCTCGACAAAGTCTTGATGATGAAAGGAAATATCCTGCCTCCAAAGCCTTCTAAAGGACCATGTGGCTGACGAAGACATTTGCACCACTATTTGCACCATATTTAATGAACCTCATTACCTAATCAGTTGTCTACTTAAGCTAGTCACTGAAGAGTTTCCTCATTTTTTCCTTTACCTCCTGGGAGGATACATTTCCTCTTTGACCACAAAGAAAATATTGCAACTAAAGAAGAAAGAGGTCAGCGAATAAGAAATTTCTGATACACGAGAAGGAAGCACAAAGCTACAAATGACCTGAAACTTTGATCAGTCTGTTCTCCTGATGCTACTTAGATTTAGTCCAGCTGTCCCAGGCACTAGTGCTAACAGCATCCCAGCCCAGGGTTGTAACCATGTACAATAGCTAAATAAAGTATTGCCTTAAGATAAAAATTCACTCATAAATCCCAACAAAGGTTATTGAAAGGTTACTGCTCTCCAATTAAAGATACACTGGCATTTTCAACTAACTTCAGGTTTGATTTAGAGGGACACAGACTTTAAGATTCAACATTGCAAATGCATAGCCTTCAGTGTTCTAGGGGAAAAGCAGAACAAGAATTGGTTAATTCTCCCTACACAGACTGAAGAAGCTTTGATTGTCTGAAAGACTTTTTATGTCATTATCAATTTCAATCAAGTTTTCTATTGCACAATTCGGTTTGAGGGCAAGTGGTTACACAAAGTGTGAAGAATTATTCTGGAGCTGACAGACAAAACTGGAGAAAGGTAGGCATAGCTCCAGCACATCATCTCACCAACAATTATCCCTAACCAACTGCTTAATTTCTTAGATCTATTCCATTTTCAGGTCTGTCAAAGCCCGTGTTCACCATGACCAGCCTTAAGCATTCTACAGACTTTGCTCTATTTACCTGCTCTGTATAAAAGCCTGCCTTGCTCTTCCTCTTCTAAAAGAAGAAGCTGTAAGAGGGAGAAAGTGGAATGACTGAGTGGAGCAAGAGGACATTTGGGGACTTTGGAAAAGGAAGAGCACAGCTTAGAACCTTGCAGCTCACCTCCACGTTCTCACAGCTGAGACACCAAGCATCTCATCATACTGACTTACCTATGCACTGCACTGGAAAATACATACCTTCCTCAAAAGGTTAGAGCAGGAGTTTGAATGTATGAGTCACTCTACTCTGATGTGTGCAATTATACAAAATACACATTGTGGATTTACATCTCCCATTTAAGTAAATGAAGTTTTGCCATTGATTTTCATGGAAGGAGACCTTATTTCCAATGCATAGCATAGGCCAGCTGCAGATTAACATCCTAGACCATATGCCATGCCTTGCAGGGTTCACTTTAGACTACAATTGTCTTTCATCCCAAACAAACTGCTGTCAATCTGCCTTTGTACAGTTCAACTATTACATTACAGTTATTACTAGAAAGTACCAAGTGACTGCTTTTAAGGAGCAAGGCAGTTTCACACAGAACCAGGATGATGACAACAGAAGATAAAGTAAGAAATCTAGGAGAAGTTAAATATATACTTTTTATTATTGCTATTTTTAAACACACAAAAGACACTGAGGTTGGGACAAGTTAAAGACAAGGTTTAATGACACAAGAAGACTGGGAAACAGATGCAGAGAAGAAATTAAAGGCACCCAGTCATGGAAACCTTTGCACAGGCACTAAATCTTATTCAAATGAATAGTTCTTTTGAAACCAACTTGACTCCTCAAATGAGTAAATTTAACAGTTTTCAGGATCAATCATCTCAAATGAATGCCTAAAATAAAATAAAAGAAGATAGAAGATATCAGAATAACAGCACATGAAATATGGTATCACACTCATGCTAATGTTAATCATCCCTCATTAAACAAACTTCAAAGCAGTACAAGAAACCTGAATGGTAATATAGGCAAGATTTCAATTGATGATAGAAATGAGGATAAGGTATATATTAGGACATGCAGTGAAAAGGAAGTAATCAGAAAGACTGAAGCAAAAAGGCAAAGCACAAGGACTATAGCAGGAAAGAAAATGGGAAGTATGTAGACAAAGAACACTCCCAGATGTTTTATTCCCTGTGTTCAGGGTCACAGCCTGCAAACATTTAATACCTGATGAAAAGACTAAAGCCATGGCCATTACTGTGAGTTTCAATGACCTGGGTCTAACTCTTAAAGATATTCCTAGGTTAGGAGTTGCAGGGGCTTCCCTTCTAAATGAGCACACACATGTGCATCTGCAGGACTTGGTCATTAGCTCACAGCCCTCTCTGAGTTGCATTTTTCTTACAATATTTCTCCAACAGCCACAGCCTTATCCAAGTGAGAATGAACTGCTGAGAGCGTGACAAAATGTGGTGCAATGCAGACAGACAGTGGAGATTGGTATTTACAAGAAATTACGGACAAATTCTACTGCTTATCTGACAGTAATGAGATGGGCTGCCAGTTGACACCAGAAAGCACTGAGAACACTGCCCCAGTGAGAAAAAATTCTTTAGCATGTAAATGAACTTTCCTCAGATCACGTATATGTAAAATAAAGTTAGGTATCAACACCTAATATATACATGGAGCTCTTTAAAAAAACCCCACAAACTATCAAGAATTCGAGAGAAAACTGGATATGAAGAAAATAATTCTATGGATGGTGTCTTTCAGTGAAACTCTTCTGCAGCCCTATGCACTATGGGAAAAAAAAGCAGATGGATCCTCTGTCCATCTTAACAAGTTTCTGCAAACAGTGTCACCCTGCTGAAGCAGCGTGGCCAGCTGACAGTGCAGTGCCTCACCCACCACCAGGCTCCCCCTGTGCTGCCAGGCACTGTCTGTACTACCTGGGCAACACTTTCAAAGTAATCCCCAAATTTGCTATATGAGCTGTTCTTTCATCAGTGTTTATAGTACAGACATCACTCTCAGATGTGTTGTATAAAGCAGAAAGGAGTAACCGTCCCCACAGACACGGCTCAAAGGCAATAATCCGTAAGAGACGTGCAAGAAAACAATAAAACAAATACCTGAGGAGTGGCAAAAGGGCATAGAGGTAGGCTAGGAAAATATACATCATTATGGAAGTATAGGGCCTGAAAGTTACAGCAAGGTGATGGAAAAATTACGTGCTCAGATGTTCATTGTAAGCCTTATTTGTACAGTCTTTCCAGGATCTCCAGAGCCAAAGCAGAAGCCCTAGCAGCTTGAGCTAGGGGACAGTGTCCCTAAACAGTCACCTGCTGCAGGCTTAAAGGCTCTGCAAACAAGATACAGAAGGATTTCCAGTGCACAGGAACAGAACTTCAAGCACTTTTCTGGTCCATTTGAATTGATGGATATTGTAGACTCAAATACTGCAGGGAAGCCTAGGAGGAGAGTATCTGTTAACATGTGACAAGTGTTTGATCAGGAAACAGGAACACAGCCTGTCTTAGATCATAAAACACAGTGGCTAGGGTAGTTTTTGGCACATAATTCAAAAATTCTCTGCCCTAGGATGGACAGGGGTGAATAACAGAGGCTGGTAGTATATGGATTTTGCATTTAAGTCCAAGTTATTCTCCATTTGCTCACACAGTACTAAGACCATTTTAGTTTCTCTGTTTTTATGGCAAACAACTCTGCATACCCAATATTTACCAATTGTAATGTGGCAGCAGAATCCCTGTTAATAGCTTAATTTTGTGGATCTCTTACACAACGCCTGTAAAGAAGAAATTGCAGCTGCTGAGCTTGTTATGGGTTGGGTACTCCTTTGCATCCTGACTGAATCCTAAATGTGCCCAATAAAGCTCTGTTTATTTTACCTAGGGATATTTCCATAGGTCTGTTTTGATGGGCAAAGCTCCTTCTCCTCTGCTTTGGTGTCTTTTCCATTAAAGAGTAACAAATTTAAAAGTTAAGAAATAAATAAATAAATGGAACAGGAAACTATCATAGCTTCAAAATCTCACTTTCTGGATAGAATTTAGGACAAGGGACAATGCTAACAAATACAATTTGTACCGGACTTTAAAGTCCACACACTCAAGCCAATGATCACACACATACACAAATTCACACTGTGAATTCACTTATAAGTTTGTTGGAGATAACACAAAAAAGCTTGTTTAGAAACCTCTGCTCTCTTCTTTTTTCCCCTAACAAACTGTGTTTATTTTTGTTATGCCCTTGCACACCGAGCCTTAGCCCTCTGCTTACAATGTGCATTCTGCTCACCTCACCAAACAAGAAGGGGAATCGAGGAGCACACAAATTTCCAAATTGTACATAGAACAAGTCACCACACCAGGAATTCACAATCAGTCAGGGCTGCAGTTGAAAAAAAGCAGACTGGGGCAGGTAGGTAAGTCAGTCTGAACATTTAAACTGTACTGACAGAAAACTGTAGCTCTTCTGCATTGAGTTTAGGCACACACGGTAACAAGGGTAGCTGTGCACTTCAGCACAGGCAGCTGTCACAGCCCTCCTTGCCTGCTTGACCTAGGCAAGAGTGTAACACAGCCAAGGAAAGAACGTGGTTCAAAGGCCTGAGCCTCAAAGCAAACGCTAAAGAAAAAAAAGAAAAAAAGGAAAAGGAAAAATAATTACAAAGAAATCTTAAGCTGGTTTGTCTGTTTTTCAGTTTACACAACTGTAAACAAATTCAGAGGTTTATTAGTTTTTAATGTTTTTTGTGGTCATGTAACTCAAATGTGAGCTTTGATTTAAGAAATGGAATTTGGCAAGAAAGGAGTTTCAAGGCAGCCTACTCACTTTGCCATTAAGCAGATTAAAAAAGAATTCAAAATATTTAACTTTGAGTAATAAGGTCTGTACTTGTGTAGCAACTAATCTTGTGCTCATGCACATCCCAATTTGGTACTGCACTTGCTTAACTTCAAGCAAGTAAGTAATCTCGCTGACTTCCCCCATACTTCAGCACATGCTAAGTGCTTTGCTGAAATGGGGCCATGATCAGATTTAAACAGTGTCCCTTAATGAGGATTTACTCATTAGAATAAAAGGTCTCCAGAAAAGCTACTCAGCCTTTTAAAAGCCAGCCATTCACCTTAAACAGCAACTCTTCATCTAATTTGGCCTTTAAATAAAGCTATCCTACATACAAGGGTGGAACCAGCAAAGAGTTGTTTTAAATAGAACATTTCAAGTTCAGCTAAATCTGGGAAAAATCAGGGTCTGGACTTTTAACTATATCTGTGCCTATATGTAGAAGGCAGCAGCATATAATCCTTTGGTACACCACAGCCACTTGGGCATCCAGCCTTAACTCTGACTGGGCTGTCTTGCTTTTGTAATCCAGCAAGCAACTTCCATATTTTCTGGCCAAGTTCTTTTCAGTTATGATTTTTTCCAGACTTCAGTCATTACTTGCATGCAAAAAGGAATTGAATTTAAACCTTTATGCTACAATAGGCTTTATTTTCATATACCACATACTTTTAAACACTAATCATTCTCAAGAGCAGCATCTGAGAAATAACCTTACTTGGCCTTGAAAATACAGGATACAGTTAGTAATAAGGGAAAAATTACTGAAGAAGTACCATGTATTTCTCTCCAGCTCAAAGAGAAGGCCACTATTTTACACTGAGAACATTCACGAGTTCCTTTAAAGCAGGTTTAGATCTTTGCCACAATTATGATTATTCTGCTACTACTTTAGCCATACCCTCATGCAGGTGTTACTGCAGAAAAAGTGTTTATTTCACAGTAAGTTACCCTAAAGAAGGAATTACATTATCCCACATATCGCAATGGTCATTCATTTACCTCTTTAGAAAAACATAAGCAAAACCATAGAAGCTGCAGCTTTGGCAGCCAGTACAGATTTAAATTTCCCACTGGGAAGAGGGGAGAGTTTTGCCTGAGCGGGTACATCTGCACTCCTCAGAGAGGCTGCTCCAGCATTATTCCCACAGCACTACCAGTGGCACAAGCTTGTCTGCAAAAGGCAGCTCTGCTGGATTTAAACTGGAAGCTTAGTTTTAAACAGAGTTCAAGTGCAAAAAAGCTGTGTGGACATTTGTTTCTTGTGGTTTATTTTCATTTGGCTTAATTGATTCTGAATCATTTTAAACCAAACAAAAAAGATAGCCAGAATCCTTAATGCCCACAATAGAGTCTTCACCATTCAATCCAAATTAAAGTAGCAGTTTATTTAAACTAAAGTTGTTGTGTGTGGACAAGGCCAAAGCTAATCAAGTGTTGTCTCACCACAATCCCAGGGAAGAGTATGAGTGGAGATAATGGAAGGCTCTGCTTCCTGCCACAGCAATTAGCAGTGAGGGAAGGAGGCTCTGCCAGTCCAGAGGAAGACCAATTTAGAGTGTAGAAGAAAGAGGGAGAGGTGCTCCCTGCTAGATGAGGCTGGCAAATCTATTTCTGCACCAAAGAAACAATCCCCTCAACATCCCTCCAGTGTGTTGTCCAACCTGACCTGTGTGAAATTTGAGAATGGATATAAATCAAAGGGAGAAAAAGTAATAAAAAGCTCCCGGCAGACTTGATGACATGTTGATAATGTTCTCGTCCTGGAGTCAGGGTGACACCAGCCCAAAGATGATATATAGAACTAAGCCCACATACCGACGATTTACTGGCCTAACGACAGTTTTCATTGATCAGAGGCCAACAATTACTGGATTCCTTCCCACTGCCTATTTCAGTATCAGGCTCTGGCGTACAATCAAAACACTAGCCCTGCTTCTCCACAGTTCATGTGCCAACTTTGCAGTGGATGCTCAAGCCAAGCAAGAATGATATGCAAATCTGGCAGGTGTTTGGGGCATACCAGTGCTGCTCAAAAACCCAGCCATAAAAAAGGAAACAGCAGACGGGCAGGGGAGTCCCGATCTGCTGCAGGAAGGCTGCAGGCTCTGTACAGCACACAGTAAACAGGTCCCAGAAACTGGAGACATGGCTTTCAGGCAGCAATAGAAAAGCTCAATTATTTTATCTCAGTATAAACAAAGCACATTCTTTATATCCCCTCTAGATTGTCTGAAGGCCTCTCTTACCATTAAAGCTTATTTCAAAAAGAACAAGAACTTACAAACAAACAGAGCAACCAGTGCTGGTACCAATCACAAAAACTTCCTTTGTATTTTGTTTTGCTTTCTATCTCAAAGTAGGGAACCAGTAGAAAGAGATTTCCTTCCCAAGTGTATGGAAAATGGATGTGTCAAACTGAATTAATATCTGCAATAGCACATTTAAATGGCCATGATTAAGCTGTTGGAATGAGATGAATCAATGTGGGAAAGGTGCTGGCAAAGAAATATTTTTTTCAGTATATTAGTGTCTCTTACAGACAGGCAAGTGCATGTAATTTGTCTTGGTCTATCAGGATTTACCTATCTGTCCCACAGTTAGCATAGGGAAATGCTGTGAATTTCCAAAAGCTTCTGTCCACCTTCTTTGGGACCCAAAGTTGGGAAAGACTCCAAAGAAACAACTCCTGCTAAAAGAAGTGATTTCCTTACTGTAAACTCATGAGATACACACATTTAAATGTACACAGGAGTACAGATTATGCACAGACTGGTCCAGCATTGTCTTCGTACAACACTCTTAAAAAGATGCCACTAAATACTTGCTGTCTCCCTTGACCTTCTACCCTCTTTCTCTCAAATCTGATTTGGCCAAGTTTTTCAACAGAAACAAAAGCAGCTTGAGAGTTCAAAAAGGGAATTACTGTTTTTAGGAACACAGACAATAGAAAACATCTTCTTAACACCAAATGTCTTTTGAAAAAAATTACTTTCTGAAATTTCATGAGATGTTAGAGTTGGGCGACTAGTTTTAAGGGAACTACAGACAGAAGGACAATATGCTTTTGAAGAAACCAGAAGTTGGGGAGGGGGGGACTTATGGTTCGAGAATATCTGTATAATAAGGAAACTATCATTAGAAATACTGTCAAAATCTTGGAACAATAATATCCACCACCCAGGTCAACCTGAAATTTGCATACTTTCAACCATATGTTCTTTTCTTTAAGAAAAAATTTATATAGAACTTAAAATACTTAACTCTCTTTCACAAAAGGGGAAAGGATGTAACTACAAAGACATAATTAAGCAACTAAGTATCCAGAAGATGCTACCAGCACATACTCTGAAAAGAAAGGGAGTTTTCTTCTCTTCAAGCTTCCCAACAGTAAAACTTTTAAGAAAAGAGTCCAGGAGGTTTAAATGTAAGTAGATTTTTATACAGAGAATTAACCTCTTAATAAACATATTGCACAAAGGAAGACTCCCTCAAAGCAGGTGAGTCTGACAGCCTTTATGTGCTCCCTATTCAGCACCGTCTGTAAAGCTCTTCCTTGCTGCCTCACTTTCTAATTTCACTTAACATGGCATTTTATCTTCCATGTGTCTTTACTTTTGAAATGTGACAGGCCAGCACCAATAATTATTTGCATTGCAGCCGTGCCTACACGCCCTGGCAATGAGCTGGAACCCTCTCTCACCAAGCACTGAACTACCACTTCACTGAGCCCAAGTGTTGCCCAGGCTCCTTCCTGGCTGTCCTGCGTGCAAATGACTCCTTGTCATCCCATGCAAAAAGCATTCCCCCAAGAATCAGCACCACCCCTGCCCCAACTGCACCAGATTATCACCGAGGGGAGCAGCTCGACATGAGGCTCTCTACAGACAAGCCACTGCTGGGGCAGCTCAAGCACTAAAAGTACATTTATTTTTTGCCTAATGCAGACAGGCTTTTAGGAAGAGCTTCTATACCTTTTCCATGCTAAAGGAATGAATAGAGAATGGACAGAATGGCAGAAAAGCCAAGGAATACACTTTTGTTTTCCTTGTTAAGAAAGAGGCAAGAATTATTGGAAGGTCCCCATGGAATACATACTTCTATCAACCTCTTCTCCATTCAGTTGCAATACTCATCTGGATCCTAACTCTCTTTGCAACTCCTGAAACCACATCTCTTGATTGACAAAACAAAAGTAGCTCCATAACTGGAGCTCCTATTCTTTTTTTTTTTTACCATTCCTAGGCAGGCATTATTTCAACAGCAGTATTTCAGAGTGGAGTGAGAAGGTGACATTGGTAAACACTTTCCTTCAGCAAGTGATACTCATTAATCTGAGCCCAGAAATTAAAGCAAAGCCCCACCTGAACCTTTGGATCCGCCAGCCTGCATCATACATCTATTGGTAGGAAACAGAGGACAGAGCTCACCGAGACAAATGCCACCATTGTGTTATGAGTGTTGAAGCAATTAATTCTCAGCATATTTTTACCATATAAACAAAGGCCATAGCAAGTTCGTTAAAGAATGTGTGTCCCCCCCCCTTTTCATATCACTGTTCTTTCCTTCTTTCACCAGTATTTAGACAGTCTGGTGTTCATCAGCATGCCCTCTTGGTCAGGCAGGCATCTGTTTCAGCTTCAAGAAGTCTGTGGGGAAAATCAAAGCTTTTATGTTCAAAGAGGCCAAATTATTACCTGAAGAGGATCCCCAGATCAGAACATCTGTATGCAGTAAGTAGGTGTGTTTCTAAATATCAGATTTTTGGAGATGAAATAATCTACAAATACAAAGGTGAAAGATTTATTCATACCACTTACTTCAAATACTAATCCTACCAATCAAGGTTAAAAAATTTCTTTTCAGATATAGCTCTCTCCCAAGGGACCTGCTTTATAATTACAAGGAGAACATGGTATACCTGTATGCTGTTCATTACACATCGAATGCAATGATAGGGTCAAACAACATTATACCAACATTATTCCCAGAAGGGCACTGTCCCTGATAGTTTTTCAGGGCCTCCCCTGTTGGATTTATTTGCTGTGTTTGATTGCTCTTTGATGAATCTGAGTTATGACAGTGAAATATTGTAATGTGTTGTGTGTCAAAATCTGGTCAATACTAAGTTTACTTTAGACCTTTAGTGACAATATGAAGGATTTACAAATTTCTACTTAGCAGAAGACTGTTTGATGCTGTTCCAAACTGTCTTGGACACTTACTGCTCACACTTCTGAAATGTAAGAGTACTGTGGAAGCAACCAGAAGCTCTGGTGTTGCCTGCAGATGGTAGGACCTTACTCTGTCCAAAACTGGAAGGTTATATTAAGTGTGCAGTCAGGCAAAGGAAGTTTATATTGATCATACAAATCAAAACTTCCTCAGTAGGACTCTTCCACCTCTTCAGTCAGAGTGTTTTGTGGTTTGGTTTTTTTTTTTTTTTGGCTGGTGCAAGCTAAACTTTTCAGGCTTTCTTCTCTTATCCACTGTTTCTATTTCTCACTTCAGATCTCAGCCTTTTCACTGGATTACTTTCTCCTTTTCTGGACAGTTGGTGGCTTGTGTTTATGTACAGAAGTCAATATACACCAAAGCTTCCCAACCTGCCAAATCTCCCAGAGTTGAAATGTGTGCCTAAACTGAGGAATACAAGAAATAAATTTGCAAAATTAAACTTTAGTTTTAGTAATTTACCAGTCCAGTTCCTCTACCTTCACCTTCATTGTCCCTCCCTTTCCGCTGACGCAGACAATTTACAATACAAATGAGAAGAAAAATAGGTCTGTGTGGAATGGTAATAAAAATAAAGCTAAAATGAAAGACACCTGAAACATGGAGTCAAGGTGCATTGTGCAATTAGGATCACTTAATTCTCTATTTCACTAACTGAAGGATGCACACAGGGCTGATGTCTGCAAGTAACTGTGAAGTAAAAGAGTAGTTTTCAAGTATTTATGCTCCCTCCAAGTAATATCTGAGTAAAAGGGACATAAAATCATTCTTGTTCATAATGTGACAACATCTGCCAGAGCAAGTTTCTCTATACTGCTGTATTGAAAAAATAAAAATCAAAGCAATTCTCCTCTTACTAAGAGCCCATGCCACCAGAGAGCACAGGTGGAAAATCTTCTGGATCTGCTGCACCCTACCTGCCCAAATGGAATTTCTTCCCTTTATTAATCTCTCCAGCAAGTGGTGGGGCTGCCACTATATTTAGCCAGTTCATGCAGGACTGGCTCTCGCTGTCTTCAAAAGGCATATCAGGTGCTGATGCCTATTTTTAAACAGGACATCTAAACTTCCCAAGTGTGGTGACCCATGAGTTTGGACATTCTCTTTTTAATCAAGTGAGTTAATTAACTACAAGGCTCTAAAGGAAAAAAAGGCATCAAAGAGGAAGACCAGGCTACAATAAAGCAGCTCAAGATCTGAGCGATAGGAGCTCCTCCTACTTCAAGCACAACTATTCAGGGAAGGAATTTTTTTCCCCCTTTCTTATCTATGCCACTGAAATACAGGCAAGGCTTCTTCCTTCCTGTGAGAACCTGACATCATCTTTTGTTCAAGAAAGTCTCAAGCACTGGTATTACTCACTCTCAAGTGAAAAGTTATTCAACGGACAAAATATTGTCCTTAAATACCATGCCACTGGGAAGATATTAAGAAAGTATTGAAATTCATGACTGAAAGTAACTACAAAATGCTTTATAGACTTTAACAAAACCTTGTAAAATAAGCAGGACAACTAACTGTGGTAGTGAGCAGCAATGGCAGGTGATAGGATAGTACAGGATGCAGTAGGGGTTGAAAAAATATAAAGGTATTTTCAAGAGAGATAAAGCAAGGCATGCAGAAGTTACAGAGTTCAAGAGGACCAACTACAACCAACTTACAACCTCAACTACTTTGAAGCCACTGGCCAATAATCCTTCCAAAGCACAGCTAGGGTTATTACTTGTTCCTTATGTTAATTATATATATGGTGAAAAAGACATTCAGTATTTTTAACCATTTTAATTCTGGGAAAACAAACAGCTTAAAATTGTTCAGGTTATTTACACAAACACACATCTTCCTACTGGAGCACATCTCACCTCTAACAAAGAGGAGCTGTTACTTTGAGCTGTGCTGCTGAGGAAAATGTAAGGATTTTCAATCTGTTCAGTGTAAAAAGAAGATATGAAGAGATATGGGAGAAGTCATAATTCTAGCATAAGGCTGAGAAGTACTACAAGTGCTTATCCAGTTCTGTAACACACAGGCAAACACTGAAAACACAGTGAACAAGATGATCAATGGACAAACCCCCTCTATCTGTAGAGGAGATGCACCCGCTGTTGATAGTGGCTGTCATGTTCTGGTTCTGCAAAGATAAGTCCTTGGTCCTCTGTTTTCTCTCTCTCTGTCACAAGACACACAAACACACTCTCCCTTAAACACCCACACTTAACAAAGTGCAACAGAGGCCAAGCTTCACAGTCAAAGATTCCTAAATCTACCCCTTTCCAGATTGATGAGATTAATGCTTGCCTGTCCCTGCTGACATTCCAATTTGCTCTCCAGCTTAAAGGCCTTCCTTAAAGCAGCAGTGAATAAAGAAAGGGCAGTCAGCAGCTTTCCTTTCTCCTTTTTGTGTCATCTTCTCTTCTCTTTACATCCATATACATGTCCTCTTCCAGATTTTTATCAGGGTTTCTTTTGTTAAGTTTCTTCCTTCTCAGCCATTGAACAGGGTTGGGCTTTTTTTTTTCCCCCTGAGAGAGGGTGACCATTTTGGACCCAGCAGTGACTTGTAGCACACACAGTGCACATGAGTCTGTCCATGGAAACCTGATATATCTCCTCTGGTTAAAATAGCACAACTAACTGTAAAATTTCAAAGCAGCTAGACATTGAGCAGCTAATCCTACCTCACTTACCTCCTGCTATATATTCAAAAATAACAACGTTCTCAATGCCATAAGAAAATTCTCACCCTGGTCTATATATATACCAGTTCCACCCAGAGGAGCCAGCCAGAGACGAGGTCTCATTCTGCTCCGCGTAACACGCGGCAGATCAGACACTGCTGCTCACGTGGCTTCCCAGAAACAGTCCCAGGGCTAAAACTGACCTCACTTAAGTTTCTGTTTCTTTCCACTGATGAAAGGAGACAGCATGACTAGCTCAGATGTCAACATTTACCTTGTAGACATCTAAAGTTAGCTGAGATGAACCGAGCTCCAGACATGACAAGGAGCACAGAGGACAGCAGTGCCTCAGCAGCCGTGGTGAGGGGTGCCAGTGAGACAAAGGGTAACCATAAATTAAATACAGATCCTGCATGTGAGTACTATAAAATCTGGACATTTTCCTATGCCCACGTTATTTAAATAAGAAAAAATTTGTCAAATTAGTAACGATCTTCCTATTTGCAGAAGCTGAAAGATTAGAATAAAGACAACTATGGCAATTTATTCAAGTAGGGACTGCAGGTTTTGACCTCGGCTTCACTGAATTGAGTATTTACAATTTTTACAGCTTAGTTATAATTGACAAAATTCTTTATAGCTCAAGTCATAAACAAATCCAGGATAATTTTCTATACTGTATCATATGCAGCAAATTTGTCATATTTATTGTTACAGACAACATTCATGCCTCCAGAACCCTCTTTCTTGGTGCTCTGCTCCTTTTCTGACTTACTTCCATTCCTGACCTCTAAGGGTAGTTTTCCAGACAAATCACAGCATCGCTTCCATTGCTGCTTGACTCAGTACACTTACTTGCTTAAAAAAATTCTCATAACGCCCTCATTGCAATGAGGTCTGATTCTCCCAGACAGCTTTTGCTGATATTATTGCATGTTTAGCTCTGTTTAATAGGCCTAATCCTAAGATACAACTCATCAGCTCATTTTGGTCAGCCTCATTTCTGAGCAATCAAGTCAGCTGTTTAAACAATGTGCTTCCACTTCTCATCTTCAAGGTAAATTACTTCACTGGGAAGCAGTGTATCTTTACCAGCATCTGCTGTGGTTACACGAAAGGCAAGAGTCAAACTCTCTTGCTGTTTTACAAACACTGAGCAATTTTTTTGAACTAACAAGATGACTGAAAAAATTGTTGTATAATTTAGGAAAAAAACACTTTAATTAAAGCAAAAAAAAAATAGAAAAACAACTCTCATCCCTATTTGGCTGGAGATATGCTCAGGCACTACATGTTTTCTGGCACATCCTGGACTTGCAGTAGGATAACAGAGTTCAGAGGCAACAGCTCCTCTCAACATTCATGAACTCATTCATGGATCTGATTTAAAAGAGAACAATTTCCTCTAACCAGTGTAGTCATAGGAGAAGGTTGTAACAGACAAACCTGCATCCCTATTTAGCAGAATATCTTCCTAAATAAAAATTCATAAACCAGCAATTTTTTTATCAACTTTGGTGTGCTTTTTCGTTTCAGTTCTGAGTTTTCCTTTCATTATGCCAATCATACAAGCAATCAGATGTCCTCATTTAAAATTAATGAACAGAGCAACATATATGCCAAAGGCAAATTCTGGAAAACACAAAAGAAAATATTTTTCTTTTTTATGTATTTATAAATACATATGCTTATGTATTTATAAAATGTTGGAAGCCTTTGTATACAAATACCGAATTTAAAGGAAACTGAAGCTGCAAAGGAATGTCTCCAAGTAGGTATAATATTGAGCTCTCAGATTGATTGTCATGTAGGAGTTGGACTCTTGGAAAACTTTGCTCTTTGGACAGATGTGTGGCCTTTTACACTGGTAGTTATGATCTTGCAAGTGTTAGCAAATGGTATATGAGTAGATTTGGACAGTCAGCCCCAGTTAAACCTTAGAAAAGTGAGAATATAAGCGAGGCCCAGATTGTATTTGGTTAGCAGGTTTTTAAAAGCATGTGTGTAAAAGGATACTGCTGCAAAGGAAGTAGCCCAGCTTCAACTCCCATTAACCCTTGACAGGTATGACTTAAAGCTGAAATCTCACACCTTCCCTGGTTTAGCTCTAAGTGCTCAGATATGTACATAGATAATTCTCAAATTCCCAGGGTTTATAGTTCTCAGCTCCATCTAATGAAGAAACATCCTCACAGTGTTTATTTTTTGAATGCACAAGAAAGCCTCCCGGCTCTCAAGTCTCTGAATGCCCATTTCAGCCAGCTACCAGTTCATGTCACACTGTAATGAGCATGAAATCCAACCATAAACCACACATGGCCAAATTCGTATTAAAAGAGACAGGGGAAGTAAAACAGGCATAAGGGAAACTCAGTTCACAGCTGTGCAGATCATAGCTAAAGTGCTACATACAAGAACAAGATTACATTTTCTATCAAATTCCATAGAGATTAAGTCATCAAAATAAGCAGTAAGGAGGATGGTTAATTCCACTAAACAAATCTGATATATACAAAAGGAAGACTACTTCCTCTAGAATGAACAGAACACATGACAGATTCAGTCATGGCTAAGACAACAGAGAACTTTATAACCATAGTAATGCAGTTAATTACACAATTAGGCAAACTTTGAAATTATCAGGTGCTCTTTGGAAGAGTCTAAAAATCCAAATATTCCCGCTCTAAATACAAGTGAAAGATATATCTGCCATACACAGTCTTAGGAGGTAGAAGACATAAATAAACATAGTACTGGAAAAAAAGATACAAAGGAAGTGAAACTACTTATTCCCAGTCACAGAAGAGTTCAATAGAAAATTGAAAATAGTGTGGAAGTCCCTCCATCCCATCTTCTGAATTACACCCCTGAGGCTGAACATGATTACAGAAGTATAATAAAATGTTCCATGCAATATTTGCTTTGTCATCCTTCTTGAACAGACACAGACACAATGCCAGGCAGTTTTAGCACCATTCAAAGAAAAGTTAATTTTTTTTTCCCCCACATCTCTATACTGGATATTTTATGTCTATGAGGAAGAGGGAAAAAAGGTAGACTCAGGTCTAGCTTTGGTGGTGCTGGAGCAGAAATCTCTTATCATGGTAATAATAACTTTGCCCTAGGACACAGAAGAAATTTTGCTGTTTCTCGGAGACCAGGACTTGGAGAGAAAGAGCAGACACGGGAGGGGAAGGGGAAAAGGAGTGTCCAGGACAGGTTGAGGTTAGAGAGTGAGTTGCAAAAAGAAGAATTAGAAAAATTGATGAGAGACAAAAGGAAAATGTCAGCTGAAAGACCTCATATGACTAAACAGAGTATTATTCCATGGCTTTAGGAGGGCTCTTCTTAATACTAGGCTCCCAAATCAACTTCAGTAAGGCATTTTCTTTTCTGTAGCACATTTATCAGTGACATGCCAATAACACCAGGTTGCTGTAAGAAACAGCTGTTTACTGAGCATAGTCAGGAATGAGCAGTCTCACAGAAACTGAGCTGATGGAGACCTGCTGCCATGCTGCTATATGTAGTGTTTTACTGTGGTGGAGGGAAGGAATAAAAGGATGAAAAGCACTGGGGAAACAGGCCCAGCTCAAATTCATTCTTTCTGCTTGGAAAATAGTGGTTCACCTTACACTGGGTGACATACAAGTGTGCACTGGTCCATTCTGACCACAATTATAGCCATTCAAAGAACATTTTCTTTGCCAGGTACAGTACCATTCTGATCATCCACACCACTCAGTTGCAGGCTATCATGTCAAATAATATTTAGATACAATTAATGTTCTTAGCAATAATCCCACCACCAATTTAATGTGAGCTTTTGCCTCAACATGGACATCACACTCCTTAGGAATAACAATTATAGTAAGTTAAGCATACAATAACCAGGTTTTACATAAAACACAGATCTGCTGAGGCATTTTGTTAGTGTTAGTCTTTGACAAGAAATGAGAGCTGAATTATTTATTGCCTCCAAGAACTTTGGTCTTATCCCAAGTAAACATCCAATAAATACACCAATATATCTGTTATGCAGAGATCTACTCTGTAGGAGGATGAGTGCTTTCCTTGTGTTTGGTCTCATATTCACCAGGTTCTATTGGTCCTTAAAACTTGTCCCCCCCCAAAAAAAAAAAAAGGAATCAAATATTATTAATAGCAAAGATGTCAGTAAAGATAAGACTTATTGCAGGACAAACTAAACCCATAATGCATTACCTTCTTTTTGAAGTTTAGCTTGGGGTATGTGAACAGAAAAATTAATACAACGTGAAACAGATAAATCCTATATGCAAAATTGTTTCTCAATACTATTGATTTGGAAGAAGCACACATACAAAACCAGCCCATCAACTCACAGGATAAGAGCTGAGCTATCTTTCCACAGTCTCAGAAGCAACAACTCTTCCCTGACACATAATAAATAAAAGGGTTCAAAATCTGAGCAGTAACAGAAGGCTCAAAGGGCTTCACACTCCCTGTGGTAGTCTGCCAAGCCAGCTGAGGGAATGGTGTGGTTTTCCTTGGTAAGAAAGAAAACCAGACTTTGAGTAAAACATGCCACAGTCTCGACCAGTGCTGTCAGAGAAACAACAAGAAGAGCGAGCTGGAATCTGATATGATGCTGGTTCTTGGGCTGAGTTCTTGCCCCAGGAAGAATTGGAAGGACTATCACTGACATGGAAGGAAGTTAAGAAGACAAGTTCACTAGTCAGATGTAAGGGCAAATAACATCACTGAACACAACCAAAAGTTTTTCTGAGAGCTGAGTACTCACAAGTTCCCACTGTTTAGATAAACCAAGGGCATGGTTTATCTCAGGGTACAGTTTCCTGAGAGCAAAGCTTCTGAAGTTCATTTGGAGTTTCAGACTGGTTCAATCCAGGAACTCCAAGGCAAACAACACCCCAGAGAAAACATACTTTCATCATACTCACAGAAACACAGCTGATCACCCCAGCAAAGTTATATCCAGGACAAGGCAATGATGTGTCAGCATCTCCCAGAGTAGGACTGCAGTAGGAGGTAGAGGTGCTGGGCAACCAAATACATATTCTTGTGTCCCCTCTCCACTTCCCAGCTGGTAGCCTGTTTCCAGCTCCCTCCAAGTGGTGAACCACCACATGGCCAAGCAGCTGCAGCCCTAGCAGAGCCACCCAAACTCTGTATTGTCACTCCACCAGCTTCTTGCCCCATAAGCAAAAAGAAAGGCAACAGAAAAGAAAAATGAGAAGCGGAAAGGGTAAAAGAAAGGTCTAGGGAAAGGCAGGTACGGAGGGGGAAAAAATAATAATCAGGAAGAAGACATACTGCACAACAGCAAGGAAAAAAAAACAAGCTGGGAAGGGGCAGAGGGGAGTGAAGGCATTAGAGTGGGCACACAAGAGCTCACTGTGAAGATAAACAGCAACAAGTATCTTTTGCTATATAGGCTCTCCATAGAGACGCAAAGGGGAAAAGTTTGCCTCTAATTAGAACAAACTACTTCCATTCACCTCCACAGAGCATCAGCTTCTAAGTTCTCTCTTGGTTTTGTTTTTCCCTACGCGTGGGCCAGGCAGCAACACTTGTGTGAAAGTGCAGCCACCTGCGCTCCCCCCCAGCACGGCGGTGCTGCGGGGACCGGCTGCAAACTGCGGCGTTATCGGCCACTGGGAACGGCCCTCCTGAAAGGGGTTTTCCACCTGGTATCACAGCAGGAAATGTCACAGTCTATTACACAGACCTCGGATAGAACAAAACAGTGTATTCATTTCTATTCTAAAGAAATTGCCATGTTCATTTGGACATGCCTATTAAGTCTTAAGAAAAAATAAATTTGAGCAACTGCCAAATTTAAAGCCACGTGTTTGATAATATTTTTTTTTTTTTTCCCCAAGTAATACAATGGGCCTAATCCATATTGTGGGCAAGTATCCTGTAAAATTTAATTAAAAGCCCAAAGCTGGTAAACCAAGTGATATTATAACACCAGAATTATAACAGAGTTTTGCAAGGTTTCAGTGTAACTCAAGTCACAGGTGGTTCATAGTCCATGAACTCGTAGCCCTTTGCAGTAACTACCTACTGAACTTTTTTAATATGTGTTACTCAGTGGGGCTTAGAGCCCCTAAATGTTTCCTGGAGGAGGAGATGAAATAATTATCTTGGTGTAGTCTGGCCTCCACTAAACAAAAAAATATTTCTATTTCCATCCTTTGGGATTTCATACGCCCTGAAGTTTGATGGTTAAGAGTACCGTACTAAGTACTAAGACAGATCATAAAAAAGGTTCAGACTTTTCTCCAGGGAAATGTTTTGCTCATTTTTTTCCCAGATAAATTTCATTGCATTGTTTCTTTTGCAGCAGTTTTAGACCCATGTGAATGCCATAGCCAATACCAGATGTGCCTCCACGCATTTGCAAGAGAGCTCTGAACAAAGAAAGTCCAGGAGAGCTGGAGTTCTGCTTAATGAGAACAGCCCTGGGACAAAGCTTTAATAGTTTAACTAAAATTACATTCAAAACTTAATTAGTAGAAGCTCTGAACTCACAAGCTGTGGCCCATGAGTTCTAATACACTAATTAGCTAAGACACCCTTTAAAGCCAAGTATAGCTAAACCTTCTTGAAGGGCTGTCACGTGAGTCCCTGGATCTGAGGCAACATTTGCACTGCACATGGGAAGTTCAGCATTATTTCACTACAGTGCTGCTGCACATACAATTATTGTAGGTCCCAATTACTCTGGGTAACAAACAAACTATAAAATGTTCATAGCATATAGTTCTATACACAAGGAAAGATCAAAGCAAACTTTAAACATGGGCTTTGAGCAACCTGGTCTAGTGAAAGGTGTCCCTGCCTATGGCAGAGGGGTTGGAACTAGATGGTCTTTAAAGTCCCTTCCAGCCCAAGCTATTCTATGATTCTATGACTTATATACAGTAATGGGAGTCATAACCTTGGACAGCAGGACAATAATTTTGAAAACTTCAGAAAAAGCACATCCTAAGGAAGGACAAAACCAGTCCTGAATAACATTTATTTTTTTCCCTAAAAATATTCCTGGCTCAAACAAAACATCCAGTGATCTGTTCAGATAATTTTCAAACAGTTCTGTTTCAATTTCCATCTTCTCTACATGTTTACTTGCTATAAATGAAACAGGGAACAAACACATTGCTCAAGCATTAGAAATAAAGATTCATTTCAAACACTTAAAAATCAGATATTTCAGCAATTTTGAATAAAATGTGACATTTCTTGAAATTAAGCTTTATGACACAGTGTCTATTTTGACAAATTATATTGTCTGGGAAATAAAATTCACAGTAGGCTTCCAAATCAGCCTTGGGTTGTCCCACTATCTTTAGCAACATTATTTAATAAAGATTATCAGTTTCAGTAGGAAATTTGGTTAAGTCCAGATTTCGTGATATGAAGAAGTACTTCAGGTACTCCTCACAAGGAATACATATTTTTTTTACTGTAAAAATCTTTCCGTCCAAAGCAGTCCTGGAAAAGGTTCAAAACACCTTTTTGTTGCCACAAACATATGTATGTCAGTTGTTACCATTTCCATAGTATTGTATCATGGAGCTTTTCAACATGCCTTACACAGTGGAGAATGGGAAAGAAAATTTAAATCAAGGACATCAGGGCAATTTGTATTTATTAAGGAAACTCTCGTACAGTCTTAAAGGAAAAGGAACAAAAGGAAATTTTACACTCCTGTGACAGATTTCCATCCAGTGAAATCCACTGAGCCTAATTTATTTACCTTTGAAGGACAAACACAGACATTGCTGGGATTTGGATCTTTTGTGCCAGGGCATTTCAGTGGTTGAAACCTGATGCTTCTATGAACCATCCATTAGTTTTCCTTCTCTGAGGCCTTGTTTTTGCTACTAAAAAGGTGTGTTTCTCTATTTCATTATAACTAACTTAGGCTAAAATTAGATATAGCTTGCTACCCAAAGGTTAAGCAACAGAACACCTTTTCAACAGGAAAATGGGATGGTCTTCTCTTTCCCTATTCCCCAAAGCAATCAAAAGCCCTGGAGCATTGTTGGGTTATTTTATTTTAATGGATCTTGGTCAGTTTATAAATGTGCTTATAAGGCATGGCTGTCTGTAACCACCGGGGATAACCTTGAGAACCCAAAGGATTACTCCAGCCCTTTGCCTCATTTTTTCTAATGCACATGTGATATCCAAGATAGAGAAATACAGTTTTTAAATATATGTCAAACTAGGTAAAGTCACCCCCTGGCTGCTGCTGACTTTGTGTAGCCAACCCTCAGGTAAAGCTGAAGCACCTTGTCTTCCCTGTGCACTCACCTCAAGGCAGCACATGGAACTCAGAACCCTGAATTTTAAAAATAAACTTTCACTGGAGTGATGTCCACTGTATCCCAACTGCCAACACCCAGATAATACAAACTGGCAAACTTTGACAAGTGACAAAGTACAGTGTGCTGCAGTAACTACTCACTGCATACACAGCCTGCTGAGTGCAGCAGTGATGCTGTACCTGATCAGAGACCCTTTGAGTCTAATTCAAGACAAGGAAAAACAGCTCAGCCCAGCCCTGTGACAATGACACTGGATGTCCATTCTGCTTTCACCAAGCACTGCCACCGGTCCCAGGCAAACATCAAATATTACACATTGCAACAATCCGCTCATGTGATGGCTACTGTTTTACTGGTGGAACTGTATAAAACTCACACTGACACAAATCCACAGCTAATAGCTATTAGGGTGGTTACTATCTACATGAAACGTCCTTCTTTTCAGCTTTATATAATGTACATGAGATCCACAAAACACCGAGGGAAATCTTAAACAGGAGTACAGAAAAACTTACTCCCAACAGGTTGAAACTAATATCAAAATAAAAAAATAAAAAAAAGAGGAGTACATCAAAGCACAGTATTTAGTTCTGCTTGTATGTGTAAAGCACTAAGTCTTCCCTTGAGGATACAGAGTTGTGATGTTTGCTCCTGCACTGTGCTGCCTCCCTTAAACCCATAGAAAGAGTTCAGGCCTCATGATAACTTTGCAACTGCTGATCCAGTAAGCTGCTTAAAAGACTCTTGATCTCTCAAAGCAAATTTTTTGCTTCCAGTTTCAAGTTACATTCCCTATTTCAAGTGGCTGAAAAAGGAAAGAATCAAGGGGAGAAAAAAAGAAATGAAAAAAATAGAAGAGAAATTAAAATGAGACACAAAAGCTTGCCACAGAAACCAACCAGCAAGAATTCAATAGCACACTATTCAAATTTCAGTCCAGCTTGTTCAAGGTAATAGGTGGGCATCAAAATGAGGTTAATCTTCCCCTTTTCTCCTGTAAGTAAATGCATAAAGTGGACTGGCTGGATCTGCAACACAAAAATGAGTTTCAATTGCAGCCACAGCACTGACTGCTGTTCTGCAGTTGTAAGGAAATGCTTCATATCACCCTGGCATGAAGAAAAACCCATGAAGAAAGAAAACTCATGAGGTTTATCATCCTGCCTCCCTTCCTAATCTTCTTTAGTCCCAAAGAAGAGATAATGCAATCCAAAATTGCTTTAGACTTTCCATCTACTTTCCAGGTAGACTGTCCCAACCAAGAGGGTGCTCTACAGAGGAGTTGGTGAGCTCTCAGCAGCCAAAGCTGGGGTGGTATCCTATCATCCCTCTGGCTACAAATGTATCCTGGCTTCCTTCTGTTTCAGAAAATAAGTCACAGAAACGAAGAATTTTACCAGAAAGACATCCAAGGTATTTTCCCTCTTTCCATGTTAAGTTTCCAATTAATTTCCTTCCCCTGGACTGAGAAAATCTGATCTTGTGCCCTGAATTTCCAGTTTGTTTGTAGAACTGTTTGCTCTGTAGACTGTCATGAATAACACATTTTCCAAGTTAAATGTAAAGTGAATTTATTCAGTGGTTTTTATTTCTAGTAAGCATCTGGTAAAAAAACAAACAAACCCCAACAAACTCTTAGAGGATCATTAAGACACTAGAAATGCATATGGAAACATCTAGAACAGTCACTATGCTTTATCTCTACCTGAGAAGCAAGACAGGTTGAATTATAGAGTTCATTTGTCCTCTCAAATTCAAGTATTTCTTTCCA
Organism: Myiozetetes cayanensis; assembly: GCF_022539395.1. Lineage (NCBI taxonomy): Eukaryota > Metazoa > Chordata > Aves > Passeriformes > Tyrannidae > Myiozetetes > Myiozetetes cayanensis. The sequence goes on from NW_026087270.1 coordinate 8,045,234, forward strand.
TACCAGGTGAACAGTGAGCTGCTCTATAACAATGATGCCCTCAAAGGCCCTCCAGCAAATTATGTAATTTATGTTTTCACTTTAGTTATTTTCAATGAGTTATTTTCAAGAGCTGAAACAATACCAGCTCTAATTGCCAACTATCTATAACATTCCTGCATATTATGTGACTAACAGCACTACTTCCTAATAACCAAATTTGTTTTGTCATTAATGCAGCTAGACTTTGCAAAAATTGCACAAGTTGTATGAACAGTGATGAGACATAAAAGCCTCAGGCACACTGAATCTCTCCTTTTCACACATTCACTCCCACAGTGTTTGTGTAAACACGAAAAAAATTTGGCTCATCTTGACTTCACTTAGGCCATAAGAGACCAGGAGGTGGCAACATTTGGATACTACTGTCATGCTGAAATCATAAGCATATGGGAGAAAAAAAAAGGTTATAAATAAAATATATACATGATTGAAGTCAATGGGAACTGCACATATGCATCCAAGGACTTTATTTGGCCCATAAAATGGAAAACCAGCATCAGCTAAAACCACAACAGAAATGGATATAATTTGTCAGGTCCAAATGCAAGAATGCAAATGGAAATGACAGAGACAGAACACTAAAACCTCAAAGAGGATCTGCAATAGACATCAAAATACTTACAGAAATTACAGAGAAACATCCTTGAAGATAAATAATTGAAGATGAGCCTGCTAATATAATTAACTCCTCCAGTTCAGAAAAAATAAAACAGAATGGAGGAGATAGGATGTGAAAAAGAAAAGAGATTTATCACAAGTAGCATGTTTCTGCTTAACAGGAAAAAAACAAACCAAACCAAACCAAACCCCCCAAACAAACAACAAAAATACCATACACACACACAAAATCCAGTTACTGGTAACCTTCTACTGCCACCTCTCTCCTTAACCAGCACATGCCCACACCAGGAACAATTTCATACTTGTCCAGACACCAAAACCAGTTGTATTTATGCTGTGCACAAATCTAGCAGGTTACCAAGCCAGCAAGTTTAACTACTCAATGTCCCTGTTGTTGTGCCAGCCGTGTGCCTTTATGCAAAACATGACTTACAAATCACACAGCATGTGAAATGAATCAATAGTTGAGCAAATCTGCTCTCTCATGAACAGTTTGCAAATTTCTGTGTGAGGCAAAGCATAAGCAGAGTTTGGGCACTCAGACAATACACCACTGAACTTTATGCAGTCAGAGTAGATGTGTTTAAACAATAGTGCAGGCAGAGCTTACTCTTTCTCTTTCAAAATGGGGGTTTAAAGCAAGACTTGCACCTGAATTACATTTTTGAAAGTAGTGGTTGGTAGAAACAAACATAGCTGTCTTCTTGTCAGAGCTTGGTGAACTCCTGTTGGAGATAAGGATGCTCCTGTAAAAACCATGTAGAACTTTCCTCTTCTGGGAAATGGAGGTGTTGGGAGCGAGCACTTTGTTTGTGTTGTGTTCCCTAAAGTCTCAAGACAAGTACTATTTCACTTCAGTAATGTCTAGCAGTTTTTCTCCTACCTTTGGCTCTCAAAGTATCTCTGGATACAAGGTGACCGTGTCTGTCCACAGACTGACAGTCTATCACTGAGCTAAGCCTCTCTGATATGTGACTCTCAGCTCTGATGCACACAGTGTATTGCCTTCAACCCCTCTTTCAAGAAGGCATTCTTACAGGTGTCAGGGCTCTCCTTTTTCTTGTGTAAGGACCTCAGATCTAGAAAGAAAGAAATTTGCTGAGATTTGTATTCCCTTCCTGTTTTTCTGAAGCTTTTGGTATTCTGCCTTTATCCTTCATGTCTGACGATTTGAAATATCACTGTTCTGACAGACGCATCATTTCCCTTTTTACAAGTGTTTCTGTTACTCTTTCGACTTCGAACTGATCATCATTTTTATTTAAATGCAACATTTCAACTAACAAGTTGTCTAAAAAGATAATCAAGACTCCTTTTCCTACATTTTCTTGTCACTTGGTAGCCTATAATACTCAAGGGCTTCTATTCCAAAATCTCTTTGAATTACAGCTCCTCATTCACTTCTGGAAGACTCAAGGTTGGATTAAACATCTTACTGCTTCCTGTAACAATCTTAAAAGAACTCTTTTTGTCTTACATTATTTTTTTTTCCCATTCTTCATATACTTATTTGTCATTTGCATTTCGGTAGAACTTGGAGGTCCCAATGAAACTGTAGATACTGGTGTGCACGTCACAGCACTGGAATAGGAGGGCTCTGCCCCAGGAGTTAAAAATGGAAGAAACAACCAACATCCTTCCTGCAAGGGAACAACGTGAAAAATACAGAAACAAGATTGTCCAAGCTCACAAGGAAGTCTCTGAAAGACCCAATGAAGTCAGATCTCCTAAACTGCAAGACTATCTATCTCCTCTTTCTGATGTTCTGTTTTCCTACTCCCATCTGGTTCATTCAGTTTTGTCAGACCAACATATAAATGGTTGTCATTTGCTTTTGCAGTCTCCTGTTTTTCCAAAGTGCCAAAGATGGAGTTATAGTAGACCGAAAGCACTCAATTTTGAAAAGTGAGTGCAAGCAGTGAATTGGAATTATGATCCCCATTTCCACAGAGCAGCACTTCAAGGTACTGAGTGGACTAAAATGACAGTCAAAGAAATTTGATATTAAATATTTTACCAAGAAAACCCATCTCTGAAGAACAGAACTTCACTTCTAAGCAAAAATGGGATATTATTTTTTCACAAAAATACATTTATTGCTGAATGTTTTATATTAAAAAAATTAATAAAAAAAAAAATCGACAAGAACCCCAGCCTGGAGCATATAATGGTTTATGCAACAAATACTTGTGAAATGCCTACTTAAAAAGTTAAACCCCCTAGAGGGCTTGTGAATCTTTTAGTTGTAATGTACCCCTGGAGGATTTTATTTTGTATCCGCCTAGCCTAAAGTTAAAGAGCACTTTTTGAACATGTTTGCTTTACTTGAAGCTAAAATCTGGGTTACTTGGGGGAGGGCAATGGAGAGTCTAATAAATCTTACAATATACTTCTTGGCAAGAAAACTACTTACTGGTGTCATGAAGAAACAACTTTACTGCTCTCTAAAGAAATATTGGTTTCAGAAGTTACTATTGTATTCAAGACACATGGAAGCTACATTAAATCAAGTTGTGAAACCTACTTGGTAATACGTGTTTAAAAAAAAAAAGTTAAACCCTGAAACAGATTCTGACACATTAAAAGAAAAGGGGGGGTGGGGAGGAGGGAAGTGAAGTTTCTGAGGCTGCCATAAATTTTGAAGGAGGAACTTTAAAACTTGGGTGTTCCTCTCCATAAGTCACATTCCACAAGGAAACAGCTTGATTTTATGTATATACTTTTACCATTCAACCTTCAGTGTTTTCTTTTTTTTTTTAAGTTTCTATCTTTCTGCTCAAAACTGTGTACATGTATGCAAAGGAAGCATGAAGAGAGAGCACACTTGCTCTGAGAATACCAGCTAGTGTATGTTTTCTTACTCATATTTGGGCAAGAGCCCTAACTCTTGGCTCACAACACTCCCAACTACTTTCCCAAACACTGCATCCACAAATGTATCAGCTAATTAATCTCGACAAAATTAATTAAGGCCACCAGCAGCAGAACAAAACTGCTTTGCCAGTTGCCTATGCATCTGGATGTCCTCCCACATGCTGCCCAGAGGAAAAAACTGAGAGGCCCAATCTTTACAGAAAATCAACAGTAAAAACAATAAAATGAACTGAGATCCTTTGAAAGAAAGAAGACTGAATAGTAATTTTATCCTCAGAACAGACTCAGCTCAGATGAGAGCAAGGTTATGTTCTTCCTTGGTGCCATGTTCAATCTCGTACCTGAGGGACCAGCAGTACAAAGGAAACAAGTTAAATTCAACATCCCTGAATTTCTGTTCTTTCAGTTTGAAGATTCCTGTGAGACTGTGGAGAGAGAGCAGGTGCCACAACCGTCCTTCTGTGGCACACCTGGTAGAGCGTGAAGAAAAATGTTTTCATGGAAGTGGCATTTGTAGCTGTATAAATCATGGCAATGAACCAGAGACTTCTAGTTCTCCTTCCTCATGACTGATTCTGGGCTAAAGAAGTTAACTCAGTAAAATCAAGACAATTTAAAAAATGAGATCTGCACATGAATTAGACTCCGATGTTTTTAGTCTGTTAATTCCAAAATACACTTCCTTGCCCAAGCCTGGATATAGCAGATACAGCCTGAGCCACATCATACTACTTTTGTCTTGTTAATCCTCTGTTGATTGCAGAGTATATTGCCAAATTATGGTCAGTTAGGCCAAGATTGTCTTTTTTTTTTTTAAATATGATTCTAATGATACTAAAAATTACTTCTTCAGTTGCTAAAATGGAAATCTGTTTCTAGGCCAGAACTGGAACCAAAAGCTCCTAAGAGGTGCAGAACAATATTGCAAATAAGCATCTTTTTCCTCAATGTGACCAGGTTCAAAATTCCATATAGAACATTTTCAGCATATGCACTCCATGCAGCAGAGATTCCTTAAGTGAGAAGATTGTTTCCCAGTTTAGTCTTCTGTTTTGCTCTGCCTCCTCCCTCACCATTCCCATGGTACTGTGGCCAACAAAAAGAAGAGAAGAAGAATTTAAAAAAAAAAAAAAAAGATAGAGAAAGAAACCCCTCAATACCTCAATGCCTTTCAAGGAGCTTTTCAAAACTTCTCAGTTCTGATGTATCTGAGCAGTGAACTCCTTTACTGGCTACTGATAATTAAAATTAAGCAAGCTGCATATTTTTAAAGCTTCAAATTCCAAAGTAAACTTTATCAGGAACCTCAGAATAATTGTCTCAACTCTGCAAATTAGAATGAATATTTAATGTTACACTGCTACCACCACAAAAGGCCTACTTCTTTTGATAAAGACACTGATTTATCTCAAAGTGTCCTGGGAGGTTGAGGCTGAAATATTGCAAGAGAAGCTGGCTTGGATCTAGGTTTCAAAAATGACAAAAAAATTATCAACCCTCAGTTCTTAACTGCCTTACATTAGTCTTCAAAGTTAAAAGGGGGATTAAAAACATCACTAAGTAAAGCAAGAAAATACCAGACATGCTGGATTTCAAGCACAGTCCAATTTTATCTCCTAATTATTTAAAATACAAGCTGCCAAGTGCACCAACCATTATGACAACAAAAATCTGATCCAACTTTGCAACAGCAACAAAAAAATGTTTATCAGAGAGGTCTAAACCACAGACTCATTTTGTAAACTTGGAAGCAATTCCAGAGCTAGTGCCATACATCTCAAAGGAAAAGATAAACCCTCACTCACATTTTTATGTAACAACAAACGGATCAGCAGACTTCACGCAAAAAAATTAAAATCCTTCACAGTTGAAGCCACAAGACTGCAACAAGGACTATTCCTTATCAGGGATATTTCCACTAATATAAGTGCAAGTAGAATTCTTGGCAGAAGAGTCCCTAATTGTGTGTGTCAAGAGCAAGGAACAAAGCCAGCTCTCAAGGGCTCAGAGCACTCGCTTGCTCCTTACAAGAAAGGAAACCATTTGCCTGCTTCAGGAAGGGTCTTGCAGGACAAGGGTTTCTTCCCCTCCCAAATCATCTCTGATTTCGAAATGCCTTGCAAGGAATATGAACCCAAATGGCACCTGAGTACTACAGACTGAACAGTGAACTCAAGACTTAAATCGTGTGTGTGTGAGAATGAGACGCAGGCAAACACATTTGAAGCAGGAGGGAAATTTCATGTTCTTATCCACCACTCACATTTTTACCAAGGCTTCTGAAGGATGAGCTGGCTCAGCAGATCAGAAAGGAAAATGGTGTCTTTCCATAACAGGCTGCGGTTCCAGTTCCAGCCCAGTCTTATGGTGGCTGAAAGTTATTATTCAACAGGTGGTCAATGTTGAATGAAATAGGGATTTCACTTCCCGTTACTGCTAAGTGAGTGTCTGCAACACAACCAGCAGTTTTGCCAGACAGGCCAAGCCCTGGCTCTCCAAGGCATGACCGAGGCGTGCTAGCAGGGCAGGACAGTGGCTTACACCTGTTTTGTGGCAAAGGACTTCATTTAACCAGTGCTGTTAAATATGAACCAGGAGCAAGCTTGTGTTTTTAAAAGAAATATTAAGAGGAGAATTCTACATACATGACTTTTGCCTGATTAGTTCCAGCAACAGAATATATATCTAGCATGTTTACACTATATAAATTATTATTACATCAAATTAAACTCAAAACATAACTCTTAAATTTTGTTCAAAGCTAGAAGCTGTAGGACCTTGCCATCTGATACAGCTCTGCTATCACGGTTTATGGAGCAAATGACTAAGCTATGAAATTCTACTGGATGAACCTCAGTCAAGTCCTTCAGGCTAGTTTCTCAACATTAGGACATCTGAGAGTATGGCTACATGGCAGGCATTCCACAGTATTAGCTCGTGTCAACACTTCCACTGGGGTAAATAAAGGCATAAGCTGCCTCAAATTACCGTGTATTTACCCTGGGGTACAAGGGAATGCAGACAGAACTCCATGGAGCAGTCAGCTACTGGTGTGTCCACAGCCTCACTTACCCAGAGCCCATTTGCCCCAAAACTGCAACCAAAATCCCATATCAGCCTTCAAGGTTCGTGATCCTAAGAGATCTCTACCCTAACCAGGCACAATGTGCTACATGGATAAGATGGGATGAGGTGGGCTTTAACTCTCCCAGCACTGCCATTCCATTCTTTGCCTGGTTGCCAACATACCCTCCGTGCAGACAACCTATTTTAAGCTTCCTCTGACACTGGCTGTCCCTGTATGCTTAAAGGGAAAGGCAAACCACCATCCAAAAGAACAGCCCCCAGGAGAAACCAAATAAATTAGCAACATGTGTTTTGGTACAGAAAGGTGCAGAGAACATGGCTTTCCCTTTCAAGGCAACATGAAGGAAAAATGTTGGCAAAGCAGGGAACTAGATACTGTTTTCTCAGCAATATTTAGTCTAACTCAGCCTCCACCTATGTTAACTTTTGCACTGAAAGAAATACACCGTGTAAACTTTTAAACATTTCTTTTTCCTTTATATCCATCCTATCCAGCGTCTTCTCTCAAGAGTATTCAAAAAGGCTGAAAAGGGGCAGCATCTCCTCAGGTGACTCTACAGTAGGAAGTGCCTCTGAGCCACAAGAGTCAGAATCACTATTTCCAAAGCAGTGTTTTCACTTATGTGTTATTGATGACCCAGTAATGAAGAGAATAAACCCCACATTGTCAAGACTGTGACCAAAAAAAACCAAAAAACATATATATATGTATATATACACACACACATATATTCAGGAAAAAGAAGGTAATTTTAAAACAAGTATTTCAATAATAGATGAGTGTTACAAAATGGTATTTTTCCTCTTAAATGCATGGATAAAGGACCTTTTGCTAGTCTCTGAATTTGGCTTTCACAGCTACATCATCAAGCAATGTCTTACCCAATAAAAATATTTCCTCAGAATTTAATAACTACATCTATAGCACCTTGTCTAAGATTCAAAAGCCTTGGAAATTAAAATAAGGCAAGAACAGAATTTATGACAACTCTGTGAAGTAATGTCTATGCATACATTCCCTCTTAACGTCATGATTAATTTACTGTTAGGACTACACTGTAACAAATGTATTTTTAAGTTACTGGTTCTCCCCCAAAACAATGCCCACCCACAGAAGTCAAGCTGTTGGTCCCTGTGCCTGCTGAGCTGTTTTCTGCCCACTGAATGATGGCAATCAGAATAAAAGTCAACAATTCTCAGATGTGTTAAAAGCTTCAAGCTCTTTGCAGCACTCCCCATAAGCCATAAGCAAATGTGATATTGCAAAATGGCTTGTCATCACCCTCTTCCTGCCCTTCCCAACACATATATTCCTCATGAAGAGATCTTTTCTCTCCAATAGCACCTTTGAGATACTGAAACCATACTGCTCTATAATAGGAAATAGCAGTGGAAGATGTGTGCTCTTACACAAACAATTCTATTTATGAATTGAAAACAACTTCCAGGGTTGGCATTTCCAATATATTTATTATTTCAAGGATCATTAATCTTTATAAAGGACAAATCTCGGAGTTATAACTAACTGCTGTCAGCATAATCTGTTAAAGCCATGCCTAAAGTAACAACACTTCTATGTTGAATGGTATCATGTACAAGATATTCATTCAAAGGGAGAAAAATCTTGTAAAACTCAATTTTGCTGACATAAATGCACATGATTATTCTAGATTTTCAGCTGAAGAAAGTGAAATGGACAGAGTTCCATGGATTCAACTTTGAAGACTCTTTTCCATTACATACTTAAGAAAGTTAAGAAATGTAAACTGTGCAGTTTTCGCAATTCTGAGTGGAATTAAAATCTGTGCCATTTTCCAATAATTATTCCACATTCAAACAGACCTCCATTACCATGTCTTTACACTCAATTTTTGCCAAGTTCCCCCACTATTATTCTTGATCATAGTCCTCCACAGTTCTAAGTAACATTTTTTTAAACATCAAATAATCCAGACTAAATTCTCATTTGGTCATTACCTCTGTATTTACTGGTATTTTTACATATAGAAACTGATTGCAACGGGTACTGCAGAATGGCTGCTGTGAAAACACTCTGTATCACAATAGAAGTCTGCACAAGTAAGCACATAAATTACTGATAAATAAAAGTACTTTTTATTCTTTCATTTTATGTCTATGATAAGAAATTTTCTTATCAGCTTCCCTACATACATAAGCAGCAAATAATTTGCTCTTTCACTCATCTTAGTTCAACCACCCTTAGTTCTTCTGTGAAATTCTTCGAGCTCGCCCATTATCTATTTGGGGGTTTACTGAGAACAAAAGGATACTGAAGTGGTGGCAGAGAACCATCTATTGCATCCTGCCTGTGTGATAAGATCTCTACACACATGTAAAACACTACCAGACTTGGACTGGCTTGAGCATCTTCGCTGAAAAACACCTAAGTTCACTACACATGGTCGTACCTACACATCCAAGAGGAGCACTTGCAAATTCAACATGGAAGGAGAGAGAGGGCAGAGTAACAATATTTTAGATACATGCTAGTTTCTGAAGAAGTGACATCCCCTGCAATAATCCAAAAGGAACAGCAAGCAAAACTCAGCTGGGGTCATAGCCTGCACTCATTGAAATTTCCTACCGATTTTCAGTAATTCCCTAATGAGGGCTGCAAGAAGTCAGCAAAAGGAAAAGGATTTCTCTAAAGGTCACATTCAAATGCTTTTAAACAAGTTATTATTTTCAATTCTGACCTCTTTGGTATCAACTGGAACTTTGCCTGAGAAAATGGTTTCGGTACTGGTTTGTTTGTACAGTGGTACGGGAAATATGTAAATAGATTAAATTTACGACAAAGTGCCAAGCATTTGAGATTGCTGTTTCTGTAATATTCTCTGCCACACAATTATTACTGACAAAGCCTAACTCTATGGAAGTCAGCACTAAAACCCTCTCTGAAAGCAGACACCATGCAGTGTCCTATGGGCTTGCTTGCCACCATCCCAGGACCATCACACATGTTCACACATTATCAGCCCCTGCTCAGAATGAAGCCGGTCTGAAATTACATTAAGTGCCTCACACCAAGCTACAGACACAATGGGTGACAGCCCAGGGGAAGGCATGTTCTGTGCCCAGCTAATTTGTTCTGTTCACTTCTGGGTAATTAATTCTCACTGCCATTCATAAATCATGTCTTCCGACAAGAATTCAAATTTAGAGCTCTAACCTCCCACTCTATAAACATACTGTCCAGTCAGACCCAGCTTAACAGATCTGAGCAGACAGCTCTTTCACCCAAAGTGAGAGCTGCTCTAATGGTTCTGGCTCACTGCAGGACCTAGTTCTTAGTGCTCATCTTCCCCACTTACAGTTCTCCAAAACCAAGGATACTCATTATTTAGTTTAACCCTTTCCCATCTATCAATTCACTTCAACTATTTGATCAATGAAATGTTAACAAGCTATCAAACTGAAACAAAGAAACAAAGAAACAGAAGATTTCCTAAAAAGATAGCATGACATGACATTTACTTTCTTCTCTGTAAGAACATAGTTTTCACTTCAAGACAATTTATGAGAAAAAATTATTTTTAATAGATAATTAACACTACATTTTCAGCTCTACTAGGCCTAGTCAAGTTGCTTCTAGTTGCCCAAATATTCAGAATTTGCCCAGTTAAAGAAAGGATCTGACTCCAGCAGAGAGAAATAGTTTCTAAAACAAAGACATGCTGAAAGAGTGAGACTTACACTACTAACACAGAACATCTCTCAAGCCACATGGGTGAATTTTAACATTTATATCCCTGCTAACTAGACACAGGTTCAAACCAAAACCACAAATATGGAGAAAGTCTGAACCCAGATCAGAATTTTATAGCTCACACCCCAACTCTCCTCTTAACAATGGTTGGAGTATGCTTTTCAAAACTCTTACAGTATTTGTTCCATACACAGGAAATTAGTTTAATAGTACATCTTTGGGGATTAGCTTTGTTTAGCTGTCCAAGGCTTTGATTCAGAGTCTGTAGATAGTATTGCTTTAGTTTCTACACAGAAACAGACGTATTTCCTGATGGGATGCCTCCCTTGCTCACATGGTCATTCACCTTAATCCCTGTTAACTTTATAGGCTGCTACTCTGCACATATCATTGGCTGCAAAGGAAGTCCTTTATACATGTTTCTTGGCCTTCCTCTATTCACAGCATGAAAATGGCGAAGATAAATATACTGCTGAAGCATGGGAATTGGGAAGTTGGATAAAAAGTATTACATTCTTACAGAGGAATTCCTCATTTCTAGACAACATAAAGCAGCTCCCGAGGACAAATTTACTGCTTTTCTGCTTCAGCATAGTGGGCTGTATTATGACCCTATAATCCACTGCGAGCAAGGCAGCAGCTGAGAGCTGCACTGCCCTGGAGCTGTCTGAGAGATGACTATGATTCATTGAATCACAGTTTCCTTTCCAATTTCCACTCTGCCTCAAGGAAGGCAGCAAGGACTGCTTCTGCACTGTCCTCTTCCCGAAATGATTCTGCTCATGAGCTGGGCTACACTCCACTGTCTTTCCACTCACTAACAGGCAAGTAAAGTAGTAGGAGACGTGAGGAAATATTCTTTAAGCTCCAAAAACACTTTTATGCTACACTTGGTTTTTTGTTAGCAGCCTGTACAACAAGTATGTAAGGTATAGTTAGGCATATATATAATTATATGGTACACAGTTGCCTCAAATGTTAGTTTGGTGTGCTAGCCAACACAAGATGGCAAAAGGATTCTTGGTGTTCCACACTCAAATATGCACCCTGGTAGTCAGACCACCACGTGGCTTTGTTTCTCCCCCAAGATTTAGTTTCTGAACAATGTAGCATTCAAATCAAGCTAAGGGAAAGGCAATAGCTGTTAAAATAAAAGTATCTAACACATACAGAGGAACTGGGAGGGAAAGAAAGAAGCACGGGGCAGTTGCTGAGAAAGTGTGGTCTGAGGGCAATAGGTGGCAAGAAAAAACTTTCAATGTCCAAAGGGAGGTGGGCTAGGCTGAGGGATCAACAACAAATGCCTTTATCCAGCACATACACTAAATAAAGTATAATGATTCCAGCCAGACTCTCCAAAACCACATCACTGTTAGACTAGAACTATCCTTACAATTCAATAGTCAGAAAAATCATCCTTAAATACATAATAATAGGGTTTGAGATGCCATAAATCCTTTAGACAGGCAGAATTTGTCTGAATTCTCCTCATATTTACTAGGAGTGGGGAGCAAGGAAGGTACAGGCTGGGATGTGCCTGGTTGCAGCACAGCAGCTGTGGGGGTGTGCTCACTGTTGCCAGGCTGGGAGGACAATAAGTGCCTCTTCAGCACCATACGTTTAACTGTGCTCTCTATGTTTAAAAGAATAAATGACATTCACAGTAGAGAATTTAGAGGCAACAACTAAAATGCTTGGGTGTATCCATCACTAACCGTCAGTCACCAGTTCTAAGTAAGACGAGGTGATACATCACAGCCAGCACCAAAGCTGGAGGGAAGAGGTGTTAATTAACCTGTAAACCTGCTCCACTTTGTGCTCCAGATAGCACAAAGGCCCACCGGAATAGGAGGCATAGTTCACCCTCATTATAAGGCTCTCCATTACAAAGCCGGTGCAAAGAAAAGCCTACTGCTTTGACTCACCACTCCACTTCAGTTCTTTGTAAACATTTTGACATGCATTTCACTCATGTACAAACTCTGCTGCTCCAAAGGATAACCTTCAAGAGAGGGTAATTTCATTATTCAAGCAAACACCGGGGAAAAAAGCTCATCTCCCTGCAAAGCCTCCAGTCTAGCTGATGCATCAAAGCTTGTCTTCAGTCGAACTTTTAACAAACCTTTTCCTTCCCCCTTTAGTTGTCCATTTCATCCAGGAACAATGATAAAAGTCTGGCATTCTCCTCATCCTGGATTATATACCTATACTGATTCATACATATGCCAGCCGTACGCTCTACCCTACATTCCTATTAATTTTGCACTGAATTTGTATGCATGACCAAGAGCAAGGTACCACAATAAGCAGGAAGTCTGCCTTGCTTGAATGCTCATGTCCTTGGAGAGGGCTCCACAAGAGAGGAGATTCAGATCATACAAGAAAGACATATCCCTCTCACCACCTTCTATAGCCTCATCCAAACCCTCCTTTGGATGAGTGAGAATTAAAATGTCTTTTTTTCCCATATGTTAGAACTGCTTTAATTAATATAAACTTTTTAGAATTAGACTTCTCGAGCCACTGGATTGTGACAAGAGCTGGACAGTTCAGAAAGGCTTCTTTCTGAAACATTTTAGGAAGATTACTGTAGAGCAAAAGAACCAATGTAAGAGGTTAGGTTATTTTGCAAGGGGATATTATATAAACATCAAGGGCAATTCAAACATTTTTTCATTATTTTCTTACTTTGCTCAGGAAAGTAGGTGATAAATACCTGGCTTATTCATAAAAACATAGCAATTAAGTAAGTGTACATCTGGAATTGAAGTTCTTCATGAACTGTAAATATTTCTCTCGTGGGGAAATGAGGAAAAGTGGATAAAATCGGTAGTTTCTAAGAGAAGAAAAATGTGACTAAATGAATGGCAAGTACTTATCTATTTTGGGTCTCTGTGAAGATATGAGCAACTTCAGAAAGGATATACTGCTGAAGCTAGGATCTGGACTAAAATACATGGCTTCTGGACCTCATTCTTAAGCCATACATTCAGAGTCTCAGAGACCAGGTAGCACCACAGCAATGGCTATCCATCTCCGACCACCCACATCACAAACACCTCCCAGGCTCACATCCCAGCCGTCAGACCAGTCTTCTAATCTCAGATGACTTCAAAGACTACCTCCCTTGTGATGCACAGTGCTTAAGAAAGCTGTATTTAACCTATTAGCCTATCTCCTTAAGTACAACAGGGCTGACATCCTACCATGGAGATCCCAACCGCTAAGTAGAGACCTGAGGGGCAACACCAATCAGCCCAGTTAGCAAAGGCACACCCTGTTACCAGTGGTGCAAGGGCTGCAGGAAACCTGTGTCTGAACCACGGGGAGCTTTAACTTCGTAGGGATTCTGTCATATACGCCTGTATATCAAACAGGTGGTGGTGGTCCAGCACCACGTGCTAATGGCTAAATCTAAGAAGTGCTGCACTAGAACATGCAGCTTGCAGCAGACTGAACTACTCGTAATTACTGTCACAAGATAAAAATATAAGCAAAGATTATTTTGTGATTGAAGCCAAAAGGATTACGGGCACAGCCCAGACATGTGCCCATTCTCACCTCTTCCCCTTAACAACCGAGTCAATGATTTTGGTATATCCTATGCATGCAAATTGGATTCTTTCCTTTGACTGTGTCCTCAATACCAGATGAACCCTAATTTTGCCCTTTCCATCCTTTACCAAGCCAGTCTACATAAACTGAAGAAACTCTTCTCTGCCCACTTGCTTTTTTCAGGCCTCCTTTCAGAGGAAAGGTCCAGCCTTTTCTCTAACCAGCCCTCTTTTGTCTTCTTTCTTAAGAGTGCATTTTCACCCAGTCTGAAGGGATTGCATTTTGCTCATTCCTGTTTGATATATTTCTTGTGAGACAGGATCAAATGAGATTGAAGACCCAGAAAACCCCATGCTGTGTACCCTGCATAAAATGTACTTTCTCTTACACTAGAAAAAGGCTTACATGACATATATTTTTTATAAATATATATCTATGAAATTTTGAAAGTAGGCAAAAAACATAATAGCATAAGGTGGCAAGGAATACAAAAGAAGAAAAAAACACAGTGAATAGAATCCTTTTTTTTATAAAAAAGAAAACTATGCTTAACACAAACTCCTTCATGAATTCTCTTTATACTTCCAGTGACACAAATTCACCATTTTGCTGACACTGTTGCTGACTCTAATGAAAAAGTCACCCAAGAAGGTTCATTTAAAAATAAAATTTTATGAGGAGAGGAAATGGGGATTTGTAGTAGAGCATTTCCTTCTACTTAATCACAGAATCATTATTGTGACAGTATAAAGTTCACTTGGTCTTATAATTGATTTAATGATACACACATAACATTTTGGGGGTAACTGCCACAAAGAGATCAAGTTCAAGAAGAAAAATCTTCAACTGTAGTTACTAAAAAAATCCCCCCACAAATTATGTAATACCAACAAACAACAGATCCCTGCAGTAACTCTCTATTTCTAATAGTGCTAACAATTTTAATACTAGCTCCAGATTCCATTCATTCAAGTCACTGAGAAATTCTTAAGTATTTACAATCATCAGTCAAACAAGGAACCTTTTCAGCTCTTTGACCTTAGAATCATGAGGTATAAACTTTCAACTTCCATACAGAAGATATTTTTAAAACAAAGAGTGCATTTCCCAGAATAATGATGCTCTAATACTAAACAGCAGCTCAGTTATTTTGTGTTAAGAAACCAAAGCCCTTCTTACACAATTTCAAAGCAGCAGCTGTGACTTTGAAACTAGGAACTCATTCTGGCCACCTGCTTTAAAACCAGCCAAAATAAACGTGGTGGGATGGTTCCTGTTGATAACCATTGGATGGCAGGGTAGCACAGGTTGTTTACTGCTAGGGCTTAGGTCCTAAACATCACTAAATTCTCCAGGATCTCATCTGGACAAGGACATTGGGATCAAGCTGCATCTGAAAGCTGGATTAATTATTAAGTGCTAGTTTGCAGTACTGATACTCATGAGGCGCAAAACTTCATTGCACAGCTGAAGCTGGGATGTATTGTTCACAGCACGCCATTCACAGTGTGATGTTTTACTCCCACGGCAGATGATACTTCTCAATCCCTTGCCAAACAGAGAGTATTACGGTCGTGGCTTGTAAGGTATTGGTTTCTTTGAAGAAAGGGTTTGTTTTGCTCAGTTTTTTTCTTTTTTGTTGTTGTTGTTGTTGGTTTTGGTTTTTTTTACAATATAGTCAAAACCATCCATAATAGCAATAACAGTAAAATAAAAACTATTACTTTAAAACCTCAAATTAGCCTACTTTTCCTAGCTTTACTGGAATGCAAAAAACGTTGCAAAAAAAAGTGTCCACCACCAATTCAACCTAGTGAACACTACATCTTCCAGATGCACAACCATAGCTATTGTAGCAGTGTACCTCAGGAGATATTTCAGGGCCTAATCCTGCTCTCTAAGGTAATGGATTTCAACAGTAAAAGAATTTGGCCCACAAAGTATCAGTCATTTCTAATTCTCAGCATTAAAAAGCGTATGTAATTCCCTTCAGAAAACTATACTACAGAGTACTATACAAGAAAAACAAACCTTTAATATTTAAAAAACCATACAGACATGTTCCAAAAAGTTTATTTTAGTATAACATAGTTAAAGAGGGACAGAAGGAAAAAAAAATTCAGGTCACTGATGAGTGTCCTAAGTTCTTTCCACTTTGTACTCCTTTTTGCTTCTGTTCCCCCCTTTACACACTCCTTGAACAGAGGCACATTTCAAACAAAGTAATGTACTGTAACACTCACGGTGCCAAGATGGAAACAAGCTCTTCTCCTCATGGCCAGCAAAGGACCCATACTTTGGTCTTCAAGGAAAAGCCCCTGGACTTGGTGCGCCTGAAAAGTCTGCTACAAGTTTATTTCTTTTTTTTTCTTCTTCTTTTCCTATAAATTACTCCTCCTTTTGATGTCTATTCTTGCTCTCAAAAAAATACACACATCAAGTTAAGATGAAAACTGCCCACACGACAAGTTTGTGTTTACAAGCTTAAGAGCAAGTTTCACTTGAACACAGGTCAATGCCGCTTTAAGAAAACATCACATACCAAAAAAAAAAAAATCACACATGGTTAGAACACATCACGAGCAGAGGAATTGTGGACTCAGTCTGTGAGGCACCAAGCCAGCCCAAGAAGCCCTTTGAAGTTAGAAAAACATCCTCTGGTCAGAGCACATTTGTGAAACCGTGGGACAGGCGCTTTAAACAACATTCACTCCGAGATCACCTGCGGTGTGCCAGTGGATTGGCGCCTGTGTAACTTCAACAGCGTAACCCTTTATATTCCACAGAGATCACTCACTCCAAAAACCTGTCCCATCAACAGCATACAGTCAAAAAACAGCATGGCAAAGCATGTACCCTTTCTCTACAGCACAGGCAGGCAGTTCCAGCAGACACGTGAAGTTTGGGTAAACCCAGCCATAAGCAGACCTTGGTCAGCAGAAGAAAGGGTGGTGCCGGACACGGCAGTGCTGACACAGAAGGAAAGCATCACCCTGCAAGAAGAAACGCTGCAAACCAGTATTGCTCAAAGCTTACAGTACAGTTTGGCATGCAGCTAGGTATGACAAAATACTGCTAGTCACCATCATCATGAGAAGAAAGATTCTTGGCTGTGGACGGCAAAGTCCAGGTAACACTTTTTTTTCCCCTCCTCATTTACAGATAGATAAGACTGAACATCAGAAGACTGCTTTTCCAGCAGAGTTACCTCCCTCCACCCAGCTCTGCCGTCAGATATTAGCACCCAGCCTGCTGGCATCAGTAAGCTGTGCCAACACAATTTAAAGCAAATCCACCCCTACCTGGCATATCTCTCAGCCAGCCATGCCTCTCAGAAAAGAGTCTCTAACCGAAGGCAGAACTGCCTATCCAGTCCTGATACTGCTAGATATTGGAATTGATATGAAATAACAGTAAATTTTGACTAGACCCCATGTCAGTTGATACTGTGGAAAGAGAAAGCCTCACTCTCTCTTTGGATAGGGATCCTGCCGATAATTAGGAGAAAGTCAGACCATACAGTAAGCCAGGACTTTTTTCTTTCTTAAAACTTACCCCTAAAGGCACAACATTAGCATTTTTCTTGTCTAACCATTCTACTCCTCTGTGTTTGACAACCTTTCGTACTTTTCTCAGTGGTGGTGAAATTCCCCTCATTTTTGAGGAGACAGGACTGTCAGTGTTGCCATCAGAAACACAAGAGGAGGGTCCGATTACTGTTGCAGAGCTAACAAGGGACCTCACAGTCTTTTTGCTTCTCCCACAGGACATTACCCATTGTCTGTTATTCATTGTCTGTTACTGGCAAATCGAGGGGGCTTCCCACTGCAGTGCCTTTGGTTTCTGTCTTTCCAAAATGGGGAAAATCAAAGGTGGTTATAGATCTAGGACAAATTGTTTTAGCAGAGGTTTGTTCTGTATTTAAACAGCACATGTACTTCTACTGAAGAAGCACCTGCATGCTGCAGCCTAGCTGGTCCCTACTGGGCAACAGCAAATGCCCAAGGACACAGAGTTACTTCACCATGCCTTACTTTTGACTTTCAGCACACATTTCTCACCAAAAAAATCTTATTTTTTTTTTTTCTAAAGAGCATTAAAACAAAAAGAACATATTTGGAAAAGAGTGCCGTAATAAAGTTGATGACCAAATTCCAATGAAGTCTATGTAGCATCAGTGAATACAATATTTCCTTTCCAAATGCTGGGTTTTTTCCTTTACTTTCTGTTACACATCACCATGTTTTGACCCAAGAGCAACTGTCTTTCCAAGTAAAGCCCTGTACAATAGCTTATGCAGAAAGAGATCTCATTTACTTCTTTATGGTGTGCATTAGTCCAGAGTTAATGATTTTGTGTGCTTCCTATTGGTCATAAATAAATGATCGAAAACAGCCTTACAGTTGAAATTAATAAAAAAAAAAAAAAAAAAAGAATGAGACTGTGGTTCAATACTTTAACAAACTAACCTAAATAGATTAAAAAACCACCTTCATACAATAAAAATGTGTCATTTTAATGGGTATTAAGCACTGCTGTGGGAATAGCCTCTTTCAAAACATGGTTTTTAAACCTATCTGCAAAATTACATTGCTAATTACAAATGGGAATTTAAGTGGCAGTACAGCTGGGAAAAACTTTTGTGAACCTGTCATAAAATGATCAGATAAACTGCATCTTCAGGGGAAAATGCGTTGCCATTACATCAGCAATGTAGCTGCCAGATAAAAAGACTATTAGTCTCACCACTTGAACCTTCTCTCATCTTCCACTGATGTGGCAGAAAACCCAATACAAAAGCACTAAAAGCAACGAGAAGTTTCCCCTTCATTAAAGCAGGGATTTTGCATCAAAACATAACAGAGAAATAGTGCAGAATTTTTAAAATTATAAAAATAGTCTTACCTAACTGCACTGAATTAGTTAAAAATATACATTTAAATGTAATTTATTTATGGTATTCAAAAAAACTACTTTTACATACATATCCACATCAGGAACAAGACCTTGTACTTAAGCTTTGCATAAATAAAAATGGCTTTAACTGAGATAACCTATGAAGTTTATCCTCAAAATAAAATTAAATATTCGGGAAGGCTAAATGAGGCACAGTTTTTCCATGGGAAAAAATATCAAAGAATTATTTATTTTCCTGTAAGTACTTGTTTTGAAAAGCCTTTCCTCCCCACCTGGGCTTCTGCTAAAAGCCACAATCTACATTTAAACAGTGTGTACGCCTTAGAAAATTATCAACCCTCTTTTTTTATAGCAGGAGCTTATGAAATTATTTGATCCACTTTTCATATAGAAAGTCTAGGGCTGACCATAAAGAAACAGGCAGGCTCCCAGTATAAACTTACCGGGATTACATCAAAGACCTTCCTCTAGGATCAGACGATTGATTTCTTCAATGCTTTTTAGAATTTCTTCCAGGATATTTTGGGTTATTGCCTTAGACCTTTGCTCAGCTGGAATGACAGATACTCTGTTTGCTAGACTCTGATGTTCTCTCTTTACAGGGGAATGAGTGTCTGTAGTGTACACACACGTACACTATATGAACAGAGAGAGACTTGGAAAGTTCACAAGTAAAATTATTATTTATTGTTTCAAAAAGAGTAGTTTATTACAGAAACACTGATACAGGCTTAACCGCAGCATCTTACGCAACACAGAGACTGCTTGTTATTCTGTGAGCTCAGGACTGGGACACTCTATGCTCAGAGAAAATTCCCACTCCCCCAAAAAGGCATTTGTTCTTTATATGCACTTAACGCATAAGACTTAGCTTTCCAGCTACTACCTTCTTTACCTAACTCTTGAAACTGACTGTCCTGGAACTATAAAAGACTTTTTAAGATAGGACAAGAAGCGGCTTAGTCCTTACCTACCACTATCAAACCTTTGGGGAATCAGACAGCAAACTATCTCCGAGGGTAATGCGACACACTACCCACCGCTCTCCTTCCTCCCCCAAGACAAATCTGTCACCTCTGTACCACTCATCATCCGCATCAGAGTATGGATCAAAAGATCCGAGGCTGCTCCCAAATCCCATTTCTCCTGCAAGACAGTACTTTGTTCTGTCACTTCCCTACTGAGTCTATCCCCTTATTTTATGCCTCACAGCATGTGTGGCTGCACCCCAAGATCAAACACCCATGCATGATTTTCTTTCACAGATCTTGAATCACAATGTTATACTTTAATAGGAACCTCAATATACTTAATCCCTTTAAAGCTGCCACAGTAATGCCCCCAAATGCATTAAATTCCACCCTAATCACAAAATACAAAGTATTTCTCTGGATGGACAGTGCACAGACTGTTCTGACCACATGCCAATCCACCTCTGAGCTAAAGTAACATACACTGCCTGCATTTGTTAGAAGTCCAAGGACACATGGCTGAAAATTCCAGGCACTTTAGAAGTTCTCTGCTGCAAATTTTCCTCAAAACATAACTGAGGTAGCATCTCACATTCTCAACGCCTTCTCATTGCAAATGATTCAAGAGACCAGAGCCACTGAGCCTGCACTGAAATCCAAACCCATTTAAACGAGACTGATACATGGCCCTTGTCAAGATATAAGCAAGACACTCTCTCACAGTCAGCTGGATGAGTTTCAGATTTCCACTGAATTCTCAGATTGAGAAGGGTTATTGGAGAAAATTACCAAACTACCAGAGCTTTGACAAAAAGTAGAAAAACTGTTTGCCTGGTAAGTCTTGTTCACAAGTAAATTTTATGAACAGCTTAAGGTTTAAGGAACAACTCCTTCTCATACATGTTTAGCAGGGACCTTGGTTTGGACCAGAGAACCACAGGGTCTTCTCTTACTCCTGCTGAGAGATTAGTATGCAGTGGGAGCTTTTACATATATTTTTACAGGGCTCTTCTTGGCCATTGAGGAGCTTCTCAGGCACTGATGGTGTTTCAGTCTCCTGTGGCCACTGTCTGGTCATCTAAGGAGCAAAAATATTTACTCTACCAAAAGTTTTACAGACTGAAACAATAGGATCGTTTACTGCCCTATAATATACAATAGACCACACCACAGAATCACAGAATGGTTCAAGTTGGAAGACACCACAGTGGTGGGGATGTCATCTGGCCCAAAGTCCCTGCTTAAACTGGGTCATCCTAGAGCACATGGATCAGGTTTGCGTCCAGATGGTTCTTGAATATCTCCAGTGAGGGAGACTCCAGAACCTGTCTGGGCAATCTGTTTATGGTCACTACATAGTAAAGTCCTTCATTATGTTCAGGTGGAACTTTCTGCCCATCTGGTGTATCTGTTTCTGCCCATTACCTCTTGTCCTATTGCTTAGCACCACTAAGAAGAGTCTGGCTCCAGCCTCTTAAC
Source organism: Myiozetetes cayanensis (assembly GCF_022539395.1). Taxonomy (NCBI): domain Eukaryota; kingdom Metazoa; phylum Chordata; class Aves; order Passeriformes; family Tyrannidae; genus Myiozetetes; species Myiozetetes cayanensis. The sequence continues at coordinate 8,066,510 of NW_026087270.1, forward strand.
ACTCCCCCTTCAGATACTGATAGACATGGAGGAGGTCCCCTCTCAGCCGTCTCTTCTCAAGGCTGAACAGGCCCAACTATCTCAGCCTTTCCTCATAAGAGAGATGCTCCAGTCCCTGGATCATCCTTGTAGCCTCCAGTGGACTCCAGGAGCTCCATGTCTCTCCTGTCCTGAGGAGCCCAGAACTGGACAAGGCACTTCAGATGTGTCTCACCAGGGCTGAAGGGCAAGATCACATCCCTCAATTTGCTGGCAATGCTCTTCCTAATGCATCCCAGGATCTCATCAGGCTTCTTGTCCCCCAGGACAACTGCTAGCTCAGGGACAGGATCCTTGTCCACCAGGATCCCTAGGTCCTTCTCCACAGAGCTGCTCTCCAGCGGGTCAGCCCCAGTCTGTACTGGTGCACAGGGCTGTTCCTCGCCAGGTCAGGACCGTGCATTGCCCGTGTTGAACTTCAGACAGTTCTCCTCTGCCCATCTCTCCAACCTGTCACGGTCCTTCTGAAGGTCTGCCCAGCACTCTGAGGTATTGGCTACTCCTCCCAGGGAAAGTCTTCCTTTCAATATTCTTTCACTCTGTTCTCCTGGGTCAGAGATTCCTGAGGGCTGGTCTTGTCAGTGTAGGCCAATGCAAAGAAGGCGTTTGGTAGCTCTGCCTTCTCTGCATATTCTGTCACCAAGGTCCCCCCTCCATTGTAATGAGCCCACATTATCCTTTGTTAAACTTCTGTTACTGATGGATTTGAAGAAGCCCTTCTCTTTTTAACCTTGACATTCTCGGCCAGATTTAATTCCAGATGGCCTTTGGCCTTCCTTGTCTCATTTCTACTTCCTCTGACAAGCACAAATGAAGCCAGTGCTACTCAACTTCACAAGTGTTATAGAACCTCCCAACAAGAGATTGCAGCACTCCCTCCCTCAAACAACTGGATTCTGTATGACTACACCAGAAGCATTTCTGACATATGATGGGCACCCATCAGATCATGTGAGACACAAACTTATAGGGATTAAGAAATCCAGCTGAACACTTCCTTGCAGATATAAGCCTGTAGGAATGCCAACTCCCAAGGTAAGACAATGGATCAGTCCTTATTAAACAGTGGACATTGTGGTTACATGGCATCAGTCTGTTTGGAAGACACTAACTGCACAGGACTTTTCCAGCTCAAAAAAAGGATGTCTCACATGATCAGAAGTGTCATCTTCAAACTCGAAGACAATTTATATGCCATGTTGCTCTGATGACAATAAATCCAGAAGCTTACAGAGAGTGAACGTACCATACAACTGCACCCCTTGCAGAGAGACCAGGAGAGCAGTAGTTGAACATGCACAAATCATTTCCCTTTTCTCGTAGTTTACACTAAAAGCCTGCACAGCCCTTTCAGCACAGCCAACACCACTGGCGTTCCACCACCACAAGACAAATGTCATGAGATACTGCAATACAAATATGCTTTGCTGGCTCAGAAATCAGACAAAATGAAGATTTTGCATTTGGAACTTGGTTAATAATTCTTGAATGGAATACAGGCCAACTCAGGTCTCCCATAGCTGTAGTTACTCTGGAGGAGTAAATATAACCTTAGTTTTGCTGCCAATGTTGGCAGATATGACTAAATAAATTCACAGAGAAAGTATATTTGACCATTTCTTCACATTATTTTTTTAGCTGAAACTATGCCTCACTTTCCATGAAAAGCTATCCATAAATATCACATCGTCTGAAAGCTCACAAGTATTCACGATAACTAGTATATCAACTAGAAAAGTGGTTCCATTACAAAAACAAACAAACAAACTTCAAGTATTCTGTACATCTGAACATCTACAATTTACTTTCCAACGGGTTTTGATGCTGACATTCACAAAGCAAAATCCATCTGCAAGCATTTCTATAAAGGCCAACATCTGCAGCACTGGGAGCAACGTTCCATTTTGATTTAAATATCATCACCGAACAATTATTTCCCCCAACTTTGGAAAAACTAACTCCTACAAAGTTTCAATACTCAAGAGACTTCTCTTTCCTCTGTTCATACTCCAACTCAAAAGAAATCATAAAAGTCAACTAAGATCTTCTTCTGAAGGGTGCCTACAAATAGCCACTTACCGAGCTCCTCCTGGGTCTTATTACAGATCTCAAAACCTACAGAAAACCCTTCTGTTAATGAATGCTGCTGAAAAGAACATTCCCATATGTCAACAATCATGTGCTCCAAATGTCCCATTTTTGTTATAACTAAAGTTTTAGTGTGAAATCTGGACTACATTATTTACATTTAAGACATTAAAGAATATACCATATTGTTGTTACTTTTCATCCCAATTTACAGAAGAAAGTGTACTCCATAACCAAGGCCTTCTCATCCAGAAGAATTAAGGTTTCACTAAGCCAACAGGGACTATCAGGAGCCCAGGAGACACAGATGAGGACTTCATCCAGCTCCTACACAGAATATGCTTTCTTCTTACAGATACCAAACTAAGCAACTCCACTTTAGAGGAGGTGGGAGAGAGGGGGTTATTAGAGATCAAAACAAAAAGTTACTTTAATGAGACTGTTTGCAGAAACTTCACGGGCCATTCAGCTTTCCAATCAACATGCCAAATTAAAAGTGCACCACAGTAAATCTGAAAGACCTATAAAACAAGCCCTGATGAAATACAGACTGTCTTCCATCCACCTCCTCCATATGGCTCAAGCAAAGTCAACTTTTAATGTCATAACACAAAATATTTAATTTATGCTTTTCTTCATATGTCAATTTAACCTCTGGCACATAGCTTTGAAACCATGTAAGGATGCCTAACACTTTCCATATGGCAACTGAATTGTGGCTTTTAATTGCACCAACTGGTATCATTCAAGGATAATTCCCTTGGAATCCAGCTTTCTGCTACAGTATTGGCCAATTCACTAATCTCATCACCATGGCACTAATACTTTCAGAGACTCTTTGATTGTTAATATTCATATTATAATTTTCCCAAACCAGAACTGTCAAGATATACTATGTGCACCACTAATTAAATTATCTTGGTTTGTTGGCACCAAATTTCAACACTAAATAAGATTCTGCGTTTCTCTCTTTCAATACAAAGTTTGGCAATTTTATTTTGAATGGCACACAGAATATCTGCGTGGATTAAAATACTTTTTAGTCAAACCAGTATCTGTCACTGCTGAGTCTGTTGTTTATTTTAATCCTCAGAGTCAATAAAAATAATTATCTATACAATACTGACATTAATGGACTTGAAAATATTTCATTTAAAAAGATCAGTTCAAGCAGTCACACAAGATAGCATCCAAGGAAATTTTCATTGCTCGTCACCATATCAGTAAGAAGGCAGTCTTTCAAATGTCATTCTACCCATGAAACCACCCTAAAGTAGTGCTACAATTACATCTTCCATTTCAACAGCCTTTAAGCCTTAGTATGTACATACCACTAAAGAAGTCTCTTTTCTGTTTATTATTTTCATTTTGGATGAATGACCTCCCCAGCTGTGTCTTCCAGAAGGCGATGTATTTTTCATATGCACACATACACATATGTTATTTAGCAGTGGGGGACTGGGAAGGATTTTTTTTTTTTTAATTTAAGATTGATCATACTAGAGGAGCAGTGAAGTTGACACTGGTGTTGTCTCCTCTCAGCCATGCAAGGAATGCCCATTAATGTCACTGGCAGTTACAGGCACAGAACAAATGGAGAATAAGCCCCACCTCTGAAGTACAGATGTGCCTCAGCATTTCATACTGTATTAATCCCAAACCAGATACTCAACTCTAACTAATATCAATTAGGGTTGAACAGGAGGATCAGGAGCACCAAAGAGCCCAGCAGAAGTGATAAGCAAAAGTCTCTTCCATTTTACCCAGAATGATTACTTTCAATGGGACTCACTAAGAGTTGATTTAAATATTAATTAAAAATACAATATTTTTTCCATTCCCAAGCAAAGATCTCAATGAGACGCACAAGAAACTAGTAAAATGTCTTATGGCTTTGAAAATAAAAGTAAATTGAACTAAGCAAATGCCGTATTTAATATTTGGCCCTCTAGCACTATACTGCTTCTCAGTTAAATAAATAAATACATGAATATTTGCAAACAATGTTGATCTCCAAAAATAGTCTGTAAAAGTAAACACACACTAAGTAAATTTAAGCTTAAGAATTATACAGGATAATCCACAGCATCAGAAAACTGTTCTGGGTACAAGGTAGCTCTGTCATGAAGCAGCAAAAGATGTGTATTCAGTTGCTCTAACAGATTTACAGCCTCAGTGGTTTCAATTAGCTTTGAACTAGAAGTTGACTCTGGACCTCATACTTTTCATGGATGCAACAGAATTGCTTTTTTACTTAATCCTAGGTGATGTGGAGGGCTGCAGCTCAGCCCTCAGCCTCCACAGTCATTAAAACATTTAGAGCAGAGCAGCCCCTGCTGGGCGGGTGACAATGGTTTAATGAGATCAGAGCTCTCGGCCCAGCACCCACAGCTTCACACACACCACGAGGGCATATTTCGGACACAACTCCCCTTCCCCTGGCTCATGCCTTCACCCAACAGTTTACCAGGAGATCCTTCTCAGATGACTGGTGCATCTGGTAGCAGCTGGACACTAATTACTGTTCTTCCAGTGAATTGGAGGAGGGAGACACAGATGGACAGGACACAATATGGGCAATGCATCAGCTGAGGGAAGTCTGGTCTAGCCAAAACAACTCTTAAAACTTCATTCAGGAGAAGAAAACGTGTTGTATAATTGATCTCTGCTTGAGTCAAACACCTCTTGAGTGAACTGATATAAAGACCTCCCCTCCACAACTATTCTAAATTCAGTCATTCTAGAGAGGACTACAAAGGAAACTTTATTGCTTTCCTGTATTAGTCACTCATTCCTCTTGCAAAATGCTACATGAATCCCCTGAACTTCAGTGTCATCTCCCCTGTACAACTAACTTCACCAAAACAACTCAGTGCCACTGCTCTTGAGGGAAACAGCCTTCCAGCTACAACCTAGAGAGAATTAGGGGCTTATATAGAGTAATATAAGTCAAATTGCACTATCACATCCAAGTTCTGATAAAAAATTATTCAAATCTTTGAGGTTTCAGACTTGGAAGACACTAAGTGCTCTCCTCTCCCACCAACAGGTCTTTGGAGCGAACTGGATTTCACCAAATATGCCCTACTTCCTAACCAAACCAACATCAGCAAAGCTCTAGTTAAGGATTCCTAGTAGGAAAATTATTTCTAAGACTTTTCTTTTTAATTCAGCTGGATGTTTCTGTGAATGCAGGTATTTTCATCAGTGTTTGATCTAACTCCTTCTGCCATAAGTCACAAATGCAGCAACTATGACCTATTTGGGGGCAAAGATAGGTTTTACTGAGAAGCCAAAGTTTCATCTGTGACACAATAAAACTAACACTTCACAGAGCCTCTTACGCTAATTGAACATTTTAGGATGAATTTTGAAGTAGTAAAGAGAAGAGCCCTTGGTCAAGGTTGGGACTGCACAACTGTCCCACACAATCCCCAGTGAGCAAACCATCAGTAGAAGCAACTACTGTTTCTACATCTTGAGGTGAATGAAGAACCAAGAGGTTAGGCTACAATTCATTTTGTAACTTGGTATAATTATACAAGAGATCAAAGAGACCTCAGAAGAGAAGCAGTCATGCAATCTCAGTTATGGAGTCAATAGCTGTGACTTCATAATCCTTGTCAAAATGACTGTACATATGGAACATCTGGTTCCAATGTAGGATTAGAAATGCATCCTTCCGTATTCCAAAAGTTCATATTTTAAAGGAACTTTAATGTAGCTGTCCCAGTGTGCCAGTGACAGGATGACAATTAAATTAAATAAATTAGCAGGCTATATATGCATACAGATACTACCAAATACATTAGGCAATAAATGGCAAATATTTTTGAACATTCAGAAACAGCTCTATAAGGATGACAGTAAAAAGCCTCATGGGATCAGTGCTTTTAAAAACACTTAAACCTATTTACAGTTTTATAACACACTAAAACTGCAGACTAATATTTAGTTAATGGCTTGCTAATTGCTGAACCATCATAAGGAGGACTTCCTCTTGAGTAATAAGAAAAATACTTTCTACTGTCATTCCAGCTGAGCAGATCTCATGAAGCTGACAACTGAAGAGTGTCATGAATAGAAAGTATCTTTGACAAAAGATATTTCCTCCTTATTTTTAGAAAGCAAATTATGTTTGTGGAAGAAAATGCAATTCACAAACTAAAATCAGAGTTTTTTACCTTTAACTCTTGTATTTTAAACCTATGGTTTTAGTTTGGCAAGTTGAGCTTCTTTTCTAGAAAATATACATGTGAAAGGTAGAACACATCTAAAAGGGCTGACTCACAAAACCAGTGATATTTGAAAAATAATTAAAAGCATGTGTTTCTACTCTTTGCATCCGTATCATACGTATGTTCTATCAGAAATGAGAACTTCTTTGGACATATTGTTTCCAAGTAAAGCACAATAAAAATCACTTCAACCAACCATACCTGCAAGCCGATGGTGATTAAGCTCATCAACCACAAACACCCCTTTTGCCCTACTTCTAGGGACAATTTATCTTCCTTGAAATACAATACTGGTGGAACCTAAAAAGTCATCATTAGCTTTTACTATACTACACATCTTCTACTCACTTTAACATCCCACCTGAAATGTGGTATTCTCCACTTGTGAGTTAATTTTTCCTGAGGCACAAGAAGTCCAGGCTTCTAACAATACAACTAGTAGCTAACAAAGCAAAGAGCCTGCAGGAGGTTTGGTGGCCCTGCTCTGCTTGTGCTTTTAGAGCCACACTGCTTGCTGGGAAGCAGAGATTCCAATCTCCCCATCTCTCAGGTTACCTTTCCAGTGATGAAGCTTTCAGGGCTTGATCCAAAGTCAATGGGAGTCTTTCAGTAAACATCAATAAGCTCTGGATCATACCCTGAAACACTCTGAGGACCATATCTAAGAATTGTTAAGTCTGTTTACCTCCCATCATGCCTTTTTGTTTAAAGAGACAACATTCAGGATAAATAAAAGAAAAGGCAAATAAAATATTTCCTCCAGCCCTGCTTTACATGGAGGACTGAAGGAAAGAGAAGGGGTGGAAAGGGACCAGTGTGGCAACAGCCAGGACAAGTAACATGTACAGTAACTCTTACAGAGAAAGTCAGCCACACATTATTATCAAAGACCAAATAAATAACTATACACTCTTCAGGGACTTCTCCTTTCCTGCCAAAATGTCACAGGCAAACTTGTGCACTAATCTTTCTCTGGGTTCACAAGCTTGCACACACTGTCTGGCTGCGGGGCTTTTCCCAGAGATTCTCTGTTCCTGTTTGTAAAGGGTTTTGTTCTAATCGTACTGTCCAGACACTAGCAGTCAGGTTCCCTTACTTCTTAGGCTTTTGTACCCTCACCAAGTTTGCTCTGCAGCTCCCAACTTCATCAAAGGACAGAAGGAAACCACCCACGGGGCAGCCCCTTGGAGCAACATTAGGGCAAAGAAAACCTTCCTTTGCACAACCGCCCTTTGGGAGGGAAAGAGGGATGTCGAAAGAGCTTTTGCTTTTCACTATTTCAAAAGGAAGGGGCGGGGGGGCAGCGAGGAAGCTGACATACCCTGGCGCTGGAGAGCCTGCAAACGGCCCGGTGCTGGCAGCCTTGCTGGAGTCCCGAGCTGCTGCCGCCGCTGCTGCTGCCCCCGGAGTATTTCTGCTTCACCATCCAGTCCTCCAGCCCTTTGCGAGCCAGGGAGGCGTTCACCGCAAAACTATCACCTAGAAAAGAGCAGACAATGCCGCCGCTGAGCGCCCGCAGAGCCCGCCCGGCCCCCGCGGCCATCCCCGCTCCCGGCCGGGCTGGGGCTGGAGCAGGAGCCGGCACGGGGAGCGCAAACCACGGCGGAAAGTTGAGGGGAGAAGAGGGCAGGGGGCCAGGGGCAGCCGGGCAGACCGGGGGAAGGCGTTCAAAGTTACTAGCAGTAAGGAGCCATCCCTACCTTCTGGACTTTCTCTGGGTTTACAAACGGCAGCTAGGCAGATCCGGAGGAAAGTGTGTGAGGGAAATAATAAAGGAAGATCGTTAGACGCCAGTATAAAATCACAGCAACAAACCGAGTAAAAATCTGAATAAGGGGAAGGGGCTAAGGAAGTAGCAAGTGAAAGGAACTAACCATGTTTCGAGTGAAGTTTCCCCATCTCTCTGCATTGATCTGCAATTACGATTCATTTGACTGTGTTCAGTAGGGTCAGGTTCGCTTGTTGTTATTTTTGTAGATATATAAAATCCCAGCGTGTTTAGAAATCCATGTGCTCCGCTTCTCCCTGCTAAGCACAAGCGAGCTCAAATCTCAGCTCCTCTCCTGCAGCACGGTCCGGCGTCCCCCTCTCCGCTCCAGCCTTCCTCCTCTCTCCTCTCTTTCCCAAAGACAGAGGCGGTTACAAAAGACCTTACTTCACCCACCGGGGAACATGATTGACACCTCATTGAGATTAGACCACTTGCAGGCAGCCTCCGCCTTCCCATTGGGCCGCGGCGGCAGATGAAAGGGGCGAGTGAGCCTTTTGGAGGCTCAAAAAGGAAGAAAGGAAAAAAAAAAAAAAAAAAGAAAGAATGGGGGAAAAAAAAAAAAAAAAAAAAAAAGAAAAAGGAGCAGCCGGGGCGCGTTTCACTTCCAGCCAGGCACGGGCGGCGGGGCCGGCCCCGCTCCGCGCAGCCTGGGGCGGACAATGCGCGGAGCTGCCCCCGCCCTCCCGCCCGCCGGGCAGCGCCGCCCTCCGCGGGTGCGGGGGGCCCGCGGGCAGCGCTCCGTCCCTGCGGGGCCGCTCTGGGGGCCGCTCGGCACCCGCGGGTCCCGCCGCCCCAAACCAGCGTCCCCGCACGGGCCGCGGGGTCGCCTCCCGGCCGCGCCTCCTCGCCCGGGATGCCGAGGGATCCGGACACCGCGCAGCCCGCCCCGGGATGTCCGCACGCTGCCTCTCCGCACCCCTGTGCTCGGGAGCGGGGCTGAACCCCTCGGGTCCCTACTTGGCGGTATCTGGATCACGAAGGAAGCCAGCATGTCTGGAAAAGCGGTTGGAAAAGTCTGTTGACTTAGTCCTGCAAACTGTTTTTCACGGGCATCCCTTCGCACACAAGTGATCCTAATGAAGTCCCTGTTAACGCTAAAATGCAGTTTTCAGGGTCAGGTCCGGAACCCTTTCTCAGTGACTCAAAATGCTGGCAGCAGGAGGACAAAGTCTCTCTCAGCTTTTTTTAATTATTAGTTAAGTAGATGAGATTTACAAAGAATCTCCCCTTCTTCTCCAATTTATGAATGGTATATTTTTTACATATAGCATAAACTAAAAGGAAACTTGCTGCTTCATAAAGACAATTCTCACAGTCATTAAAAATTTGCTTCCTTCTTCTGTCTGGTCATTATTTTTCTGTTTATGAAAATCACATCTCCCTTGAGGTCCTTGTAGTTCAACTAGGAGAGATAAAAGGGAGTGCATAGTAGATTCAGAACAAGAAAAAATGAACACTTCTGAGAATTTTAGTCAAGAAACTACTAGTCAAACTATGTAGGGTTTGACCCAGATGGGCCTGGTCCAAAAACTTCAAGGCCACATCTGTGCTTTCAAATCCATACGTTTCAAGCACAGGGAGGAAGGAGTTAGACTTGGGAGCTCATCTGAAAAAAAGATTCAAAGCATATGTAGTAACACTTCTGCAGGGAATTGGGACCGGGAGAGGAGGGTCAGGCTTGGAGCTCATTTTTAGAAGGAATTCCAAAGCACATGGATGTGGTGAAGGTCTGGTATGAAATAACTACACAGCACAGCCAATGCAATGCCATTAAATGAACCATTTAAAGCCAAATTGTTCTTTGGATGATTGCAAAGTCATTTCTCACATTATTTCAACTGTTTATCTGTCTAGCAGAGGAAACACTTGCATTGTGAAATGCAGCCATTGCGACAGCATCAGTCACTTGTCAAATAGCTAATAATATACTTCTTCTGTGAATCTCTTTTTTATGTATTTTAATAATTTATTTGGCCCATTTTTTATGTTGTGTATTTTAAAATTACATATTTGTTCCTTTGAAGATTGCCTCTTGTTTTGGGGAGGAGAAAGAGGGGAAGAAAGTGATTTAGATGAAACAGGCTCCTTGGGGCATGAGCCTCACCTAGACTGTGAAAACTTGTAAAAACTCTCTGATGCGTATTAAGAAATTTAAAATTGTAATACCAATTTTATTTTCTCCTCAGCTTGGCATAGACTCAAGTACCCTTTTAAAGCTTCATCAGCAAATATTTTATTTGGAATATCACTGTTTATGAGAAATTTATCCATTTATCTTGTGAAATGGTGCCTCCATCATTCAGCTCTTAGGAACAAAACGAGGCCTTAGAAATGTCACGAGTTCAGCAGGTCTGAACAAGTGACTGGGGGAAGAAGCCCTCACTTTCACAGCAGATTACAGAGGTCCACTTGTGTCCTCGTTATGGAGATGAAGGACTTGTGTTTGTAACAGAGTCAGTCTTGTGCAGTACTGCTTTCACATATGCAGCATTCGTTAGAGTTTAAAGCCAGCCCTTTTAATTACAGTCGATTATATACCCTGCAAAACCAAGGAAAGCAAATGTGACAAAAGAATCCCAAACGTCAGTTAACTGGCTCTGTGTACAATGGGATTCATGACTGTACTGCCTGGGCACAGGAGTAACAAAATTACAACCTGGTTAGATTACTCTGAGTATGAATCTCAACTGCAACTAATTCTTCCTCCACCTGGGAAAGAGAAAGTTTTAGCTATTCCTAAAGAGCCAAATCTTGCACTTCTTAGCATGGTTTTGCTTAGACAAATCACAGCTGATTTCAGGAGGATTTAGCATGGTCTAACTAAACAGGGACCTCAAGATTTGACTCAGTAGAATTATAATGATCCTCAAACTACAGGGACCTCGAGGCATACAAAGCCTTTTGTTTTTCCTTCCATGGAGCCAGAAGTGTGTTAAGTAGTGACGTCTAGTAAAATATCAGGGTAAAGCAGACCATTCACAGAACAGTACTAATGATTAAAGGGTCTCTAATTCAACCCAGTGACCCCACTGGAATTCTTAAAGTTAGAAAGTTATGACGTAGAGTATTATTCATTGCCCTTTCATTAGTGCTGACTATGCAGCTGACTTTTCAGAAGATGGAAAACCCTTTTGAACCTCACTATACTATAAACTAATTGATGGTAGGAAATGTATTTTAGCCAAGGAGCAAGTGAATAAGACCACTCTGGGAATTAGTTTTCAATATTTGATAGCATTAATTGCAATATTTGCAATAGCAAGAGTTATATCATTGGTTAGACTAAGAAGAAACTGTTGCAGGCTTCACTGACACAGAAAGCCCCTATGACCAGTGGAGAAGACCCAGCCCTGTACAGCACACAGGCCACATGCCAGAACCACTGACACCCATGGCAGAATAGGGCTCTGTTTGGTGCCTGAGATAGGATGGCAGCAAAGCATCCCTTCCTTCCAGGCTGCTGCTTCCTACATGTAGGAGCAGAGGGAGGAGGGCAAATACACAAGATAAATTCAATCACCATGGAGTTTTTCCTGTCTGGGTAATGGGGCAAGTGGTAGGGTACTGCTTTCCAGTTCTTCTGCTTTATCTCCTTCCTTTTCTTCCCTTCTCCTGCCATGCTCCCATCCAGCTGGAGATGAAAGAAGTCAGGTATTGGCCTGCCACGGTCAGGTGCTGTTCTCCTCCATCTGGAAGTGGCATGCAGGTCATTTGAAGAAGTGAGGGTTGACATGTTTTTTAAAGTGGAAAAATCCCATGTAATTCTAAAAAAAAAAATAAAAAATGTGCACACAGAGGCAGTAAACTGCAAGCTGTGTGGCTACTCCTCTGCATTAAGTAATCTAAGTCCATGTTGTACAGAAGCATTTTAAGAAAAGGTTGCTCAGTTGTGAAAGGAAAAACTTATAAAATTACATGTTTCTAAAGGTGATTCTGGTGCTCTCAGCACCATTTCTGGGGACAACGTGAAACATGTCTCAGCTCTTAAGATTTCCAGGGTCCAGCTGATACAGAATTTTTATCCTCATCTCTCTCAGAATCACAGATGGTCACAAACCACCACACTTGATCTCCCTTTCAACCATATTCCAACCAACCCCCTTTTACTCCATCAACAAAGAATTGCCCACAGCCATGATATCCCTTTAACAATTGCCTGCACTGCTCTCAAAGTTATGATGAGCCTTTTAAGGACATTTAAATTTTGTTTTGGTGATCATATGAGTGGAGTGCTTTGATTGCTTATTCCCAGCACTCACCAATGGGATGCCTGTCACAAGACACTGTTTTAACTATTGAGCTTTTGTCCTTGGTACCTATAGTTTTGGCATTTTTATCAGCACTTTTGCCTCGGGCATTTTTGCAACCTGGCATGTTAGCACCTACTGGTTTTAGCAACTTTAGCAGCCTTGGCTTATTGCCTCAAAGCTTTGGCATGAGTCTGCACTATGGCATCCTTTCAACTCTAAACATACTCGTTTCACAGGTTTTCCTTGGTTTTTTCTAGGATGTCAGCAACTGCCCTGACCCTAGAGGGGGAAGGAAGACTGGTCGGCAAGTTCACACAGTGCCTGTGCAGCAGAAAGATGTCTATCGCAAATGAGCACATTCACTACATCACTTGCCAGATGTTACACATGCTCAGGTACCATGAGAAATTTTTTCCAGACCTTCTTCAAGATTATCCCTATACATCTTCTAAGAGCCTGTGATGATTGGCTTTAGAAAACCCTGGCAAACTTCATAGCCTCAGATTGTTAAACCACTACGTGTCCATACTCCAGTGGATACAGCTTCCATTATCAAAGTATTTTCTCTTTTACCCATCTTCAAGCCAAGAAAAACCATCAGACAGAGATAGCTCTTGGGTTATAAAGGACTGTTAGTTCAGGGTGACAAGTGCTGATTCAGCAGATGAGATGTTTTCTACCACAACCACCAAGAGACAGCTAGTTGTCCTTTGTACTGCCTCCACTAAAATACTCCTTCACAGGTAGTATCACATCTTCTTTTCATTGTATTCAGGGAAATGAATCTTAGAAGTCTTAAAATGGAAGAATCCATGATGATGAGGGTATAGGTTGATGCCAGGTTAATCTTTGTTCTCCTCATCTAGTACTCTGAAAGTCCAGGTCAGCAACTGCCTTCAGTGAAGGCCTGAGTTCAGAAATGCTTTGTTGTTGTGAATTACTAATTGTCACCTGTCGTGTTCTGCAACTTCTCTTTCGAAGGACTTTGCATAGCCAACTCAATAATTCAGATTTTTGCTCATCAGAAAACTGGAAAGGTGAAAAAACCAGTTGATGCTGCCTAAAACAAGTGAGAGACTCTTGCTAACATGTATCACTCTATAGCTCAGGAAGATGGGCCAGGGCTTTCCCAGTAATTTAGAAGCAACTGACTTTTTCAGAATATTTTACTGGGTGTTGGATCTAGAATCTGTTGGCTTGGGATCTGACTGCAGATCAACCAAAGTGAATTCAAAGATCACACAAAATTACTGGGAATTTTTCTGTCAAAGTTTCCCTAAGGAAAACACAGTTTCTATCCAAATAAAACGAACTTGCAGTTTATTTACAAATCTAAAACTGTGAATGTCCTTCATAAAATGGAATCTTTGAGATAATTTAAAGTGTGATTTTTCTGAGTTTTTTTTTTCCAGTGGATATTTTTCTGAGATGAAATTTGCTAACAACTGTAACAATATGCAGAGAAAGAGGAAAAATAACTTTTGCCAACACCACGTATAGTGTGCTACACATAAAAAGAAAAGAAGCAAAGTAAAAAGTACTGCCATGACTTCAATAATCAGAACCTTTCCTTTAGCATCTAAGAAATGACAAGTAAGAAAGTTTTAATATAGGAGAGGATTTTTATTTGTATTTCTTAACAATAAGGGTGGTTTATACTCCACCTGGTGTCTTTTCTCACATCATCTTTTATGGGCTTCTCTCAGTGACAAGTACCTTTGTACAAAGGTTTCCTCCCCCCTTCTCCCCCTTCTCTGGTTCTAACTCTCTAGCAGGCTTCAGCATACAAACACAATGGGAGCATTGAAAGGAAGACAGTGGGACACCTCCTTTGATCTTGTGTTCTAATAACTTGTGTATGTTTGTGTCCAAAAACAATGTTCCAAGGCTGTGAGGACTGCTGCTGCCGAAAAGAATACTCATCACAGGGGCGGTGGAATAGTTAAACTGCATTCAGGAGAGTAAAGTACTGGCCAATAATGTAAACAGCAGACTGTAAACTCTGCTAAATGCTTTGATGACTGAAGAGAGCCCCACTCCACAGCTGACAACACGGAACAACATAGGTCTGTTCAAAGCATGGTACTGAGGGTCACCATTAAATCATACAATTCCCTATTACTTTTCATACCCATTCCAGAGGATACTCACTGTACATGGACAAAAGAAACGTTTCTTGTGTTAAAGCAAATGGCTACTGTCAGACAAGCCAGCTGAGCTCCTCCACTCTGCTGCTACTTCATCAGTGTTGTTGGGGTTTTTTCAAACCACAAGAAGCTGGATTTTCATTCTTATTTTTCATTTTGTGACTCGCTGAGGCTTTTCTTTCTTAAAAAAAGGAAAAATTATTGCTAGAAAAATAATTGTCATGGGAACAGAGTAAGACCAGTCAGACCTTACACACAGAGCACACTGCTTGTGTAAAGTCACTTCTGGCAAAGTGGCAACCCACAGCAAGGAGTGAAGGAAGGAGAAAAGTCATTTGATCACTGTCCTATTATTTACAGCTATGGTTTGGTAAAGTTTTATACTTTTACTTACATTGTCCCATATTGACAAATCTGTGAACTTTGGAAAGAAAATGTAACAATCAGGATCTGCACCTATGTTTTGTATTTAGGCTCCGTCTCTGAAACCAACAGATTTGAAACTGTTACAGAATTTGACAGACACCCAGGCGTGATTTTCAGTATGACAGCATTTGCAAAACTCCCATGAAACGTGAAAGGCTTGAATTCAATGTGTGTTGGTTCAGCACAGCACTTCTATGTTAGTTTTGCTTATTTTTTTAAAAAATAAGCATAAAGTTTATTGAAATTCTGTTGCTATAGTAAACAGGGTTGGTGCTGTGCTTACAAATAAGTAAGTGTAAGAAGTGTTGAACTTAATAGGTATCTGAAAAGGATGAAAAATGTTAGTAAAGCTACCTTTTAAGCTCCGTATGAATCACAACAATTCCAAAGTGTTTCCACAAACACTCATAACCGTATCATACTGGGAAAGAAAACTTTACTCTAAAAACTATGCCTAGACCACCATTTTACTGTACAAATCTGGCACCAGTAACTTGCCACAAGTATTCTGTCATTCTAAAATAAACTTGGCTATAAAAGAATGTCTTCTTTTGAACACCGAGATAGAGCAGAATAAACATTCAGGTTTATTTTCAAGCTCTTTTTCACGTGGAATTTTTGCTTACTACCAATTTTCCCCACAGGTACACTGGGCACACTAAGGAGTGGTGCTGATGCAAAGCCTGTGATGCAGCAGGCGTCCAGCAGCCGATAGGGGTGAGGAGCAGAGGCACAGAGAGCAGACCCTCTCCACTTCACTGTGGGTGCTTCTGCTCTGTGGCACTGAGCTCCTGGCTGCCTGTAGCCCACAGACAGTCCTGGGAACGAATTACACAAGACTACGACAAGATCCCAACTGTTGACTGATTCTCAGTAACTGCATGCAAGGGGCACGGAAAGTGTGGTCCTGGCTCAGTGCTCAGCATTTGTGCAGCTTACCAAAGCTGTTGAATCAGCAATAGACTCTTTTCAGGCAAAGATCAAGAGAGGTGGAAGCACAGAGCAGAAGTGAAGAGCGTGTTAGCACTGCCCAGCACAGAACACACACACTCCAGGTGATGAGACACGGATAGAACCCCGTGTGCACTGAATTCCTTCCAAGGAAAGCAGAAATCACTAATGCAGTTCAACTATATTGAGGCAACCAGCACAGCGCAAAGAGCTTGCTCTAAAGTGTCTTTGATGTTTACCTATATTCTCTAAACTTTGCTGTGAAAAACAGCTTTGTTGTCAAAATTCACTCATTTTTTTCTTACAAGATGCATCCAATGGAACCACAACACTGGCTCATACAGATAAGACAATATCTCAAATGAGCTTAAAACCAAAGACTTGTTCACTTCTACAAGGAAATTTCTGAAGGACTGGCAGATGGACACGTATGAAATGACCAAGTAAACTCTTTCAACATTTAATTTATACTTTTCAGCTTTTCTTTCACCATTAACTGTCAGTGTTACAAGACTTTGCATCTGACTAGCACACTGTACATTAATCTGTGTGCTGGCCTCTTCACTGTACCACAGCAACATTTTCTTATGGCATTAATGACATAATCACTGCATTCAGATAGGCTGCATTAGTTTGAATAAAGAGAAGATAACCCATGGAGATCCACTTTGCTGCTCTGTTCCACACTCTGTGTCCTTTTGCATTGTGTATTTTCAAATACATGACAGAAGCTACAGGAATTCTGTGATTTGCATAAAACTAACAAGCCCTCAATTCTTCTCCTGGCATTCATAACTTTGCCATGGTGGTTTTGAACTAGTGCCAGACCACGTCTGACCAAGGCAGCATTTCTGCCAGCATCCTGCAAAGGCAGGGTGCATCATAGCAGGCTTTGCCTTTTGCTTTCCTTCCATCAGCCAAAGGTCAGGCAAGTGACAAGACCTCAGGCACATTAACCACACACCTTGTACTTCCTCACAGCATTACCTACTGCCCTCACTGTGGAAGCTTCTTACTGTGTCTTAAGAGAATCTTTCCCTATTAGACTCCTTTGGTATTGTAGGGCAGATACAGGACTGTGGGCTGTATCACTGAGGCTAATACTGCCTTCACACAGTAATAGATCAGAAATAGTCTATTATTTATTCAACCAAATGTAGATTTTAAAACATACAAACAAACTCCTGAAAATATACTAGGTAGAATTCATCTCCCTCTACAGTCAATGGAGAGAAATGGGTGATTCATGTGACCTATTCCATATGTCTTTATGAAGATGAGATGAATCATCTTCTAAAAGTACCTATTAGGATGTGATTTGTCTCATCTTAATACAGACATATAAAATAGGTCAGATGAGCAGGCTATTCCCCTTCCTTGGCTATACTGGAGACTAGGTAACTAGATCAAGTGAAGATATTGAAGGTAGCTAAAGCTGGGTGAGATGCATTCCACTCTGCACATAGAGGAAGACTTTAAGGTTCATTTTCCCTCTTATCTTAAAGGGAGAGATGAATTTATTTATTTTTTTTTAAACACAAAAATAATACTCCTGATGATATGTCCTGCAAAATATTTAGGAGATCAGAGGGAACAAATTGCTACTAAGCTGAACAAGGCTGAAGTCAGTATGTACAAAAGCCTGAGAGATCACACCTTTGTAACCATCCAGAAGACAGTCAATGTGTAAAATTAAGACAGTTAAGACAGTTAATGTGTGTTAAGTCAATTTCTGTAGGTATAGTTGTGGCTGTTGCTGTTGTGGAATGTTTCAAGGGGTATTTTCTGTTTCTGCAAGGAGCAAGAATGTCATCATGAAAAGTTTCTAACTGCTCTGGTCTTGGGGTCTGCTCTAATCAGCCTCCTTGTGCAGACAGATACTGTCCAGTGACCAGCCCAGCCACTCCCATCAACCTCAAGCGGACAAAACACAGGAAAGAACAGCTGTGCAATCTCTAGTCCTCTGATATTCCTAACCAGTTAAAGAGTGGAAATACTTTACCTTACATAATAGGCTCAAGGAAAGATGGGCAAACCAACATAAGAGAAATCCACTGACACTTTCTAAATACACAGAAACCATTTCAAACTCAAGGATTCCCTGAATAACAACTCATGAGAGACTGAGAGATGATTGAGTGGAAGTATCAGGATATGTTAACCCTATTATATTCTTCCCCAGGCATCTGCTTTTGGTCACTGTTAGAGATCATTGCCCTGTTCAACAATTCATAATCTGCCTCCTACAAAAAAATGAGGTGGATCATGAGTGTTTCAGACCAATTGAAGAAGTTCAATTAGTATTGTCGCCATGGAAGAGAGGAAGAAAATTCTTGCACTGAGTTCAGCTAAGCCACTGAGCTGGTCTGGAGGCTCCATACTGATTTCAAGAGACCCATGAGGTACAATTCATTCTCTTTATGTCTGAGTAGCTGTACAATAATATCCACATTATTAAAATAAAATCTTGTTTCATAAGACAGTTTTCTCGTATGTTCTGAGTATTTCCTACTGAGAGTGGGAAGGCATTAATAAAACTGGATTTAAAATTCTACAAATCAGCATAAATCTCTGTGGAAAAAGAATATACTTCAGCTCTTCCCCGCTGTTGGATTATTGTTGAATACCCTATGGTTCTCCACAAATTCTTTTCTGTAGCACAAACCAATGAGACGGATAATGGAACTTTTGTTTATAAATTCTATACTCTCTTTGCTACAAAGTCTCATATTTTAATAGCTCATCTTTCACACAATGGAAATGTACTCAGAATTATGGCCCCCTGGCAAACAGTTAAGGAGTTTAAATTTATCAGTCTTAAATCAGGTCAAACAGGACTAACAGCCTAAAAGTTAACATAACCTCCTCCTGGTCACTGACAAAGAGGTTTCACAGTATTTGACTCCTGTATTGATCCTGTGGGTACAGCACTGCTGTTGCCTCCAGATGGACTTCATACTGCTGATCACAAGGCTCTGAACCCAGTGGTTCAGCCAGGTTTCAGTCCAGCTCCCTGTCCACTCATTTAGACCACACTTCATCAGTTGGTCAGCAAGGATGTTACTATATTAGACAGTATCAGAAGTTTTACTAAAGTCAAGATGAACAATATCCACTACAACATCCACATTACATTACAGAAGGCTACCAGGCTTGCCAGGGACTATTTCCCCACTTCATAGTCAATGCTGAGCAGTCCCAATCACCTTCTTTCCTTAGCATGCTCGGAAATAGCTTACAGGAGAATTTTCTCCATTGCCTTCCCCAAGATCAAGGTGAAGATGACTGGCCTGTAATTCTCAGATTCTCCTTTTTGCCCTCTATGAAGTTATGTGTCACATTTGCTTTACTTCAGTCCTCAGAAACCTCCCCCAATAGCCACGACTTTTCAAGGATAATTGAGATATCACAGCAATATCAGCCAGCTCCCTCGTGAGTGCATCCCCTCAGTTCCCATGCACTTGTGTACATCCAGCTTCTTTAAACACTTCCTAAGCTGACGTTATTCCACTGAGGGAACCTGACATTATTCCAGTGAGGGTAAGTCTTCATTGCTTCAGACTTTCCCACTGGACTCAGGAATATGGGATTGCTGAAGGTTGGTCTTACCAGCAGAGAAAGAACCGAAGAGTTCACTGAGTACCTTGGCCTTCTCTGTGTCTTTTGTCAAAGAGCCCAATACCTCATTCTGGAGCAGACCCACATTTTACCTGCTGATACACTTGCAGAAGCCCTTCTTATTGCTCTTTCCATTCCTTGCCTGATTTGAGTCCAAGTGGGCTTTGGCTTTTCCAGCCCAACCCCACACTGATATGGGTTGCTGGAGTCTACACTGTGGAACACACCTGAAGGTTATGTCTAGACTCTCTTATAAACTCCATGTACCAACCTCAGACGAAAACATGGAATGGTCTTTTGTGTACGAACTGGCAGCAGATTGATTTTGCAAGGACCACAAAATATCCCAGACATCCATAGTTTTCACTTTAGCAATTAAAAGAAGACAGATGTGATTACCTGCATTCATTTAAAGTAAATGAAATAGAGGTAAATATTACAAGCAAGTATAAGAGTTTAAAACTGCTAAATGGTCCAAGCTTTTGTCAAGCTTACAGTTGGGATCAGAGCTGTGCAGAAAGCAGATTTTCTGCTTTGTAGGAAAATTCACAAATTTTGTATTGTTCTAAAAGAGAAAAAAACTCTTCACATTTTCATAAATTTTTTCATGTTCTTTTTGGGTTGAAACTAATTTTTTCTTATTTTTAGGCTTTTTCTATTACAAAACAATTTGTCTTCTTAATTTTAAACAATGGGCTCAAAAAGCTACTTTATGAGGTAAAAATGTTCTATTCTAAAAATATAAAGAGTTCCTGTTTCAAGTCTATTCAAATATTCTGCTCCAATATTTTAATACACAGAAAACTGTCAAAAGTGAAGCATCTATATGGGCTACCATTTTGCAGTGAGGAGCTGTCCCACAATAAATTTTCTGACCAGTTCCAAATTGAAACATGAGAGAATACAGGGATTATATTTACAAGTGGTTTTGTATCTTCAATAGTATTACTCATCCCTTTCATCTCTTAAGGGCAAAGATGACTCAGAAAATCATGATTGAAAGTTCAGGCCCTAAATAATAAAAAAATATAATAATTATATTTATTATTTTATTTTCTTTTATTTTAAAGATTTAACACATAATCTGAAAAAATAGTTTTCAATTAATTCTGCTTAATCTGATTCTTTATTTACCTAAATTCATCTTCCCAGGAATTTTAGTAAGGAAGGTACACTTTCATTTCATAAACATTTCTGTCTCTCTATTCCAGCTTTACTATAAAGGAAGAACATCTTATTTTTTCCAATTTTCTTTCCACCCAAACTGCAAGGTGCCTCTAATTATGCTAAACATTTTGGCTAGCTAAAGCCAGTTAGCTTTATTTTGTTTATTTTTATACTGAAGATTTTTACAGTTGCTTTGTTAGAATACCAGGGCTTTTTCGCCAATGAGATGCAAAAATTAATAATACTTTGCTTGCTAATACTGAGTTAACAGTCACAACATACAACATCCAGACTAACCCTGAACAAGAACTCTGTACCCATCAGATACTCCAAATAGTACAGACATAATCCTATTAAAAAGATAAAATAATATAAGAGGAAAAAAACCTAAAAGGAATCTTAAGTATGTATATTCCTCTTTAGGCTTCATGACTTAACAGTCCCTCTGAAGCCATCACATTTCATTACAGTGGAGCTTTCTGGTCCAACCCCATGTATAGAAAAAGCTCCTGCATCCTTGAGTTCTTTGCTGCCTGTATTTGGCACAGATTTTGAGTATAGGATGAGCATCTGACCTTCAAAAAAAATCTTAAATTCAGAATATATAAAACAGGCTGCTTAGCCATTCTTCTTATTTCTAAAGGAGATTAAATGCAGTTGAAGAAACTACACTGCATTCAGAAACTGGAACCTTTGGAAGAAAGGGTGACATTTTCTCAAAAAGAAAAAGTCCACAGACTAGGACTTTTCAACTGTTTCAGTATAAAAGAGCCAAATATAAAGAGCAGGAAACCATTCTGTACTTTCAGAATAATGTGAAAAAGACAACCCAAGAGAGCTTTAATACCTGAAATGCTCTTAAATCCTAAAGAAAGACTTTTTGTAATACTATATCAAAAGGGGAAAGGGAAATAGCCCAACACAGTGCTTTCCTTTTTTCAGCATGATATGGATGTGGAAAGTATGTTAATTTCTGTATTCTCAAAGGAAAACAAATAGCATAAACAGACAGACAGGAGAGGAAGAGAGCAGTATGTTTAAAATAATAGAGAAACCCACCACTCATTTAAGCTGTTAGCTCTGGGAAGGCTCAGGCTGTGTGTCCAATCACAGGACCTACAGTTTATGCCAAGGCTTGTTTCAGATGCATTCTGCACCAACTCCACCAAACGCAAACACAATTAGAGCATTCAGCATCAGACAGTAGGAGATCCCCTTTGATGTTGGGATAAAATGAGGATATGCATGGTTTTGTCCAAAATGACAACCATTCCAGGTTTACTAATGGGTATCTAATAGAAAAAGAGAACTTTATGATGCTCATTAATTACCAAACTGTCATGTGCTTCTGGCAGAAAGAAAGTAATCCTCTTCTCCAGATTAGACAGCCACCACAAAGGACTTCAAAGAACTTTCAGTCCCCTCCCCTGAGAGCTGCCTTGCATAAACCTCACAGCACTAACCGTGCAAATTAAAAGAAGGGAGCAGTTGACAAACCCTTCCTGATACATGCGCAGTCTATTGCTGTTGGCAGTTCAGACACGAGCCCTTATTCTGCTGGCAGATGTGCACATTCTCTATTCATAAAATGTGCTCTAAAATTCACACAAAACTTTACAAATTATCAGTAAACAATACTTTCTGTTCTTGCTTTCAAACCTGGAGATGTTTGTGCTGAAGATCCTTTGGTGGCAATAAAAAATCTTTTTTAAGAACATGAAAATGTAGAAGAAATACAGCTGAAACTCTAGTTCTCAGAAATTTTCCTCAGATGCTTTTCTTAATAAGGAGCAGCTAATGTATGCCTTTTTCTGGCAATTTGCCACAGTGGGTGTAAAGGGCTACAGAAATCATCCAATATGAGAATGGATGTGTTAGGGAGCACGAAGCACTTACAGTGATTCCCCTAGTTTTAAATGGTCAGACATTTATAGAGTTGGAGATTTTGCTTTCAGCACAAATTCCTTCCCTTGCTCTTACATTTCTATAAACTCTTTTTATGAAACTTTCTTTTTCCCCAGGGACTGAACTACAGACTTTAAAGTAGGCAATACATTTCACATATTTATGATTGTCACCCAAATGCATGTATTTATGGTTGTTTTCACAAAGGTCTGAAATAGTGATAAAGTCTGAGGAGGAGCAAGGGGATGGGAACTTCTGATGTTTGGATGACACATGAATTTTAGATGACAGGATTGTGTTTGTGAACATATTTGCCTTATTGGTTTTTTTTTATTTACTCATGTAGATTCAAATTACTTTGCTGACAAGGTGAAAGACGATGAGCCCCATTATGATTTGGAATCTGAATATTCTCAGTCAAAGCATCCCAAGCAGCACTTGGCTAAAGTTATTTGTATTGGTCTTACTGGAAAGATCAACCATTTAATCAGTGACCCTCAAATTTTAAATTTAAACAAGGGCTTTCTCCAACCAATTTGACAGACTTTTTAGAACAATGATTGCCAGAAGCACACTGCTGTCCAGGACTGTTTATGTTTACCAAGAACATAAAAGTCCAGGGGAAGTAGTACTGAGAGACAAACAGTACTAAGGGTTCAGAGAAAAAGTAATAATCAGAGGGACCATCAAAAACTGTTCTTTTGGTCATAGCACTTTTCAGACAGCACCTCTTTGGTGCATCATGGCAAATCTATTCCAAACACTAAACTCTTTGTAATATTACCTCCTTCCCAAGTCATGTGTGTGCTGCTTCTCAATTTTTAAGTAGCAACAAAATACCTGGAAGAAAATAGATTTAATTTTCCTTTCTTTTTTTTTTTTTTAATTAGTAATTTAACATTCTTGAAAACTCTAAGGTTGCATCAGAAACATTATGTATTCTGAACAAGTGACCAACTTAGGTCACAGCTATGTATGTAAAATACCAAATGAGACTGGCTGAAATATGTTATTAACATTTATAGTGAAAAAAAAATCATCTTTTTGAGGGGTAAAAACCCAAAACATTTCAATGGAAATAAAATTTTTGTGGTATAAAAATGTCAAGAACTTAGAAAATAATGTCAGCACAAAACTGGAAAAGTTGGAATTTTATCTGAGAATTCTTTCGGTTTTCACCATCCACTGATTTTATTTGAGGATGAAAAATCTATTTCTTGATTGTCTCTACAGTTAGACCCTTCATTGCCTCTTTTGATCATGAAACATATGCTTTTCTAGAATACTCTTTTTTCATATTAATAATTACGAAGGGCTTCAACATTTCCAAATTACCATGAGCAGAATTTTGGCTTTCCTATCAGCTCTCCAGGAAAAGCCTTTATAATGGGTCTACTTATACATGATGAAATAAAAGTTCAATAATTGAATGTGAGACTGTCTGTGTTTGGTCAGACAGAAAGAAGCCACCTGATATCTTCCAGCCCTACACTGGGGGAAAGACAAGCACAGCTCACAATGAGGAGTCAAAAGAAATACAGTCATAACCACTAAAATGGTACATTTGTATTGTGCTATAGAAACTTTCCTGATTGTATCTCTACAGATTCTTTCCTTCCCAGCAAAACCTTTTAAAAATGCTCCTTAATATCCTAAGTGCTCTTGATGCCACTACTTCTGTATAATCTGCCATTTTCTTTGGGGTGAAACCATCACAAATTGTTAACAAAATTATTAATAAAAACAGACGAAGAATTAGCTTGCAAGTTGGCTAAAGATAACCAGAACTTGTAGGCTGAACAACTATAGGACTTTCTTTTCTGCCCCTTTTCAGAGGTTATCCATTACAGCTGAAAATCCAACACCCATCTTCGTTTTGCAATTCAGCTGATAGAAAAAAGCAGGACTTTTAGTCTTTGACACAACATCCTCTGTTAAGAACATCCTCCTTCACCTTCTTCCCCAAAGACAGTCAAGAAACACACAGTCAAGGGTAAACCACTCCCAACTCGGTTTCATGGGTGTCCATTTCTGAGGCAAGTTCTCTCCTGGCAGATGAACAAAAGCAATGCATTCATACTACTTCCACCTCCTTAAATTCATCTGTAATTTTTTTCCACAATAAGACTAAAATCACAGTTAATTCCTGAATGGATATGTTTCTGTGGACACACCAACTTCCAGGATATGCCCACAAAAATGTGACTCACTTTGTTGTCTCTTTTCTCCAGTGAACATCAACGGATAATTCTTGTTTCAAAATACTCTGGTTGGCACCAGACAAATAAGTCATTCTCCTGAATGTGAAACAATTTCCATTAGTTAAGTGACAGCTGAAAGAAAAGGAGTCCTGGAAAAAAATCTGGAATGGAATGATCCTTTCAGGCAGAAATTGAATTGGGTTCAATTAAAAAATACAGTCACAGAGGGGTTTGCACTGAATTTTTGTGCTGCATTTTAGAGCACATGAAAGAAGCAGTGAAACAACAAATGAAGGCAGTAAGAAGAAATCCAAGGCAAACAGAGGTGATATGATCTAAGAAGAGACAAGAAAAAGAGTTTTAGATTAGAGGGCTGTGTGGACAAAGGCCTGGATCTGTGAATCCTGTATTTAATCCCAGCTGTGCTCAGGAGAACAGGACTTGGTGCGTATTCTTTGTAGATGAACAAATTTGTACCAGAGAAACACTTCAATCCATAGTCAACTTCTCATCCTAAAAGAAACAAGCTAAAATTGGCGAGCCCCTCAGGTCAAAAAGAGATTAGTGGTGTTAGCAATGAGGCCTGAAGTGTAAGCACAGAAATTTCAAGTTGCTATTCCTGCTCAGCCAAAGTGCAAGCTCTAGCACTTTTTTCAATTCAGTTCAATGTTAAACTCAAATGAATGGCTGAACCAACCACAAGTTGGTCAGAAAGGGCCGGAGGTTTTTCAGCAGTCACTTAGTCTCATCTAACACCAATGATATTCCTAAAACTTTTTCCCCTCCAAAAAATGGAATCATTCCAACCCAGGACCAGCCCTTGATATGCTTTGAACCAGCCAGCTCAGGCCACAGCATGACTAAGATGTAAAAGTTAGGAGGGAAGGAAGAGACCCCACTTGAACTGGCAAAAGACTTGAGGAAAGTCAAGTCCTTGTAACATCTTCCAGGATAAACAGTCAAGGAACCAGTTAATACACACTCAGATGCATCTGGACTTGTAGATCAAGATCAGGGCAGAAAAGAAGCAATAGTCATTCCAAGAGGCTGTGGATTTGCCAATAGAACTTGAAGCTTTCCCTTTTTTTCTCAGCAGCCCATTTCACAGAAAAGGCAACTGGAGCTCAAAGACCTGCCAGGTGATTGCTGTGAGCTGAGACAGCACAATTCAGAGCCTGATCCTGGGAAACAGAAGTCTGAGGGATTTTGAGATGTTTCTGTGCAATTAGCAACAGCAATCAGTTCAGTTGGTAGAAAAAAAATAGTAAATAGGAACAACTGAGACATTAAACTAAGTCATTAAATGTTCTAGCATGAAAAAATCTTTTTCTCCCAAAAAGATCTGGCCAAGTCCTCAGATGATCATAGATACACAGAGGTCTGAAGAGTATAGCATGTTGATTTGTCAGTTTTCCAGAATGTGAAAACTTCAGCATAGGTTGGATGAGAAAGAGGAGCCCTTTTATTGGTCAGCAAACTGTGACTGGGCAATTTTAAGAGATCATTCATCCCTTCCATACACACACACATACAAATGCATACACAAGGACTACTCCTTTTCTCATGACTTGATTCATGACTCACGTTTTTACAGATTGAACCCAGAGTCCAGTGATGGAGAGTGAAAGAAATGATAGTGGTACTTTGGAAGAAGTAATGTTTATGTTCCATAGTACTGTACCTCCTGCCAACACATTTCAGATCAATAGGGCATTTCTACTTGAATTCCCAGAAGAACAAATTTATGATCTGGACAAATCATATATTGCTGCCATAGCTTTATAGATTAAACCACAAACAGGTTCACATAAAAGGATGGCATTAATGCTTTGTCCATTATTATTACATTGAAAAATTAGTAGCAAATGCTATCCCCACCAGAGCAATTACCAGGTAAAAACATCCAATCAGAACTACTCAAGCCAAAATCAGATGGCTCCTTGGGCCTCTGTTAACTCCTGTTAATATACCTGAATGAACTGGGTCATCAAAAAACATGAGTACACCCAGAATTTATGCAACTGAAAAAGTTTCCATTTCATTGACTGGAACAATGGATTTGTTCTTTCAATAAAAGCCTACAGGGTGTTAAAATACTTACCTAAGAGGGATGCCATATTGGAGCACAATGCCACAGTGAAATCATCTGGTGAATGAAGCACTCCAATGTGCAGTTCTTCAGATAATCAAGCTTAACGCTTTTCCCATCACAGAAGGAAATCCAGCTATTTCAAAGTGAAATCAAGGTGTAGGGTATGGAATTATGTACAAGTTACTACTGGGCCTTTTAAGAGACAGAAATACTCTGGCTAAATCTGGCTAAAGCTGTTGCTGTTATGAGTCTGCTGAAGCTGGCAAGCTGGCAAACATCCATAACTCCTGTTAGTTTAGACAACCCTGATCATGGGTTTTCTAAATGACCAACAATGAATATTTGATGCAATCTTTTTTTGAAGCTGCTTGCTCATCCTATTATGTGATTACCAAACAAGGACAGACCTGCTGCAAAATAAGGTATGGTGTCCTTCCATGAAGGAGAACAGATTTCAATTCTGAACCTCCAACTTCCAAACCAGCATAGGGTAGAAATGTGCCTGATTTGCTAGTCCCAAATCTAGAACAAACACTTCCAGGACACTGCAGGTTCATGGATGGAATGAAACCCATAAGCAGATTCCCAGCAATAATGCTGATTGGAATCCAGATATTTATCATTAGAGTCACATGTTAAAGTAGAACTATTGAACAAATGGAAAATATTAGCTCATAGCAGAAAGAGATCCATAGAATATGAGAGAATTGACTCCTCACGTAGGCCACTGAACAGGTAATTGGAAATAAGTTAGTCATGCTTACCTGAAGCGTTAACCAAACAAATGTTTTCATAAAACCACAAATTACCCAGTTATCATTGTTGGACACTTACCAAGCCTGAAAGCAATGCAGCAAATATTCAAAACACTGATACCCACAAAGCACTACAGATGAGTTCTAGGGTACCCAGCCAACGAGAGCCCATGACTGTGGGGGGGATAATAATGTTGAAATGATGATCAGAACAGATAAACTCATTACCAGATTATATTTGATGATATAAGGTTAACGAAATGGGGAAATAGTTCTATTCACTCTGAAGGCTCTTCTGAAGGTGTTTGTATCTTGAAAATAATCCCAATGTTAATGCAGAATTGTGAGTGCATTTCCCATTTAAAAAAATAATCAGTATAATAGCTGTTAAGAAGATCTATCTGATGATCCTGTTGAGGGTCAGAACAGCTTATCTGTTCTTAGAACTGTAAAGATGATATTAAGCATGCAAGGAAGCAGCTATGGATCTAGACAAAGCTGCTCAGTAAATCAAAAGGCTCCCCTGCTATGTTACACTGCACACAAACAGCTTTAGCTCCGGGTCTGCACACACTGACAGCTACTTACATGAATTTTAACACTAGGACACAACATTAAGATGATATTTTCAGAGCAGTATTTTTTCCATTCTGATGTCCCCCAGTCTCTGGCAGCTTTCTCTGGGTTACTAACTTCTACACTTCAAAGAGGCAAAGAAGGCAGAAATGCTGGTGCATTCTGACAGTGAGCAGTGAGAACTGGAGTTTGCACCTTGGGCTG
The DNA here is from genome assembly GCF_022539395.1 of Myiozetetes cayanensis. Taxonomy (NCBI): domain Eukaryota; kingdom Metazoa; phylum Chordata; class Aves; order Passeriformes; family Tyrannidae; genus Myiozetetes; species Myiozetetes cayanensis. The sequence continues at coordinate 8,094,938 of NW_026087270.1, forward strand.
TGGCAGAGCTCAGAACTTCCCTGGTACAGGAGAGGGCCATGCCATGGTGAGAGCACACGTAAAACCTAACACTCTATAAAACAAAACTCCAATTTAACCTTCCTCTTGGAATCTCAAGATGAATATCACAAAGAAATAGTTAGATGTGGAGACACACACTTCAAATCAAAACTCTCCTCGTGTGTCTAAAGCAGCAATATCGAGTTTAAGCTCTCTGACTGTGAGCTGATAACCCAGTTAAGGAATAATACACCCAGCAGTTCAACAACTGCCCAACTCCATGTCATTTGCTGACCAGCTTCTCTTTTTTTAACTCTAAAGTAAACATAGCTGACAAGGCCAAATATATAGAACACAGACACACAAAAAAACCCCAAACAACAAATTAAAACAAAACTAGTGGCTCAATAACCACAGGAGAGAGCCACAGTCTGTTCTCTTGCAACCAGCCTTGGTTATGAGAGAAATTCCTGTGGAGGCAAAATGCTGTGAGAGGGAAGTGCTGCTTGGCACAGGGAGGGAGCTCTGCCATGGCTGGGCTGCAGGGAGGGTGGGCATTAGTACAGTCCCTTCTTTTCATGGGGGAACGGAGAGACCAGACAAAGGGATCAGCTGCTCATCTGGAAGAGAGTTAAATCAACCAGAAATCAGCAAGAGGGCAGATGTAAAAAGTTAAGACTGATGGTGTTGTGACTTGAAGTACAGATCGTAGTATCTGAGAATTTTGAAATAAAATGTTTATGAACTAGAGTACTTCAAATAGATTTCTGTATTTTGGGAACTACAATAAGGTGATGAGCCAAGTAAAAGAAAAGAAAAGAAAACAAAACAAACCCTAACATTTAGATTCCATTGAAATTAAACATTCCTTTTAAGTAAACACTTCTACAATAATCCTAGATTATACCATGCTTGAATTATGACAGTTTAAAAAAAAACAAAGCAAAACAAAATAGAAAAACTCCCAAACTTTCCAAAGTAAAATATTTCAGGAGTGAACAACACTAAGTGAACATTTTGGATTCTGCAAAACATAGTGCAGGTTTAAGAATAAAAATGAAAAAAAAAAAAATACTGTTTACTTGACTTTTTTTTTCCCCTATGGAGAAACACATTTTGATGCCTGCACTTTTGCCTTGAGTAGCTTAGGGCTTCTCTCTCAGCAAAGCAGAGCAGAGTTCATCCAGCTGTCTAATGAGGTAAGAGTGAGTTCTGTGACAGGATCTGCAGGCAGGATAGGATCCTCAGTTTGGTAGTCGAGGAACAGAAGGCATAGTGAAAGGAAAAAGAATTTATTTTCAATATTTAAGAAGAGACAAAGAAAGGGAACTAATGAAAAGGTCCTAATATCTTTCTGGTAGGTTTTCTGAAGTCTAATTTTGGTGAATATATGCAGTTAGAAATCTCTCAGTTTACACACTGTCATGAACAGTTATTACTCTAAGTTACTGGAGGGAAGAGAGGTCTCCTCAGTCAGGGAATCCCCAGCTGTGTGGGTCAAAGGACACAGGCTCTGTCTAGATTGATGCTATCTGGTTCTTACTCCTATGCAAAGAGGAAGACAAGGAGATGTAACTGCCATCTCAAAGACTGGATCTAACCCCAAAGAGGAGCAGAGCAGAGCACAGAAGCTGAAGCTTGAAAGCTCCCTAGATATTTTTTTTTCCACTGACCCTAACAACTATTTTGAAGAGGGAATCTGATCAACTTGTGAAAGATACTGAAGAGACAGAAAGGGGGTAGTTCCTGCAATAGCAGTGATTTGGACATACTACAAAGTTCCTTCCTGTTTGGTAATCACTCAATTATATAATGATCTAGATTGGAAGGGACTCTGGAGGTCATCTAGTCCAAATCCCTGTATTTTACACCTGTTCAGAATTTCCCTTGGTGCAACCTGTGGCCACTTCTTCTCAGCCTTTCACTGTGCATCTCCAGGAAGGGTCTCATGAGTATTGAAAGTGTAGGGTCTGCCACACTTTGTCAAGCTAATGATTCAGTATCACGTTTCTAAGCACTAAAGGCTCTTAAGGGAAGAATAAGATATGCACAGATTAATTCCATCATCCTTTCTGATTCCAACAAATGGAAATTTAGGAATACCTTGAGTTAAGAGTTTGCAACTCAGCAGTGGTGCTTAATTAGACACAGGTTTAACTCTTTCTGAAATCTATTTTGTTTCCACAAAATTCTATGGTGGTAACTGCTGTAGTTGACCTATAAATTATGAAAAGGGCTTCCTTAACTTGCAGAGGGACAAATCAAGCTCTTCCAGTTTTAGTAATATTTTACTGGAAGCAAGTGAGACTAAGGTGCATGACTTCATTAGATGATTTATGCAACTTCAGTGACAGTGGTTCTCAAGGATGTTTTCAAACTTTACAGTGAAGGGAAACTGTTGAGATAGCAAATGTTAACACCCTCTGAGAATTCTCTGCATAATGAAGTTTACCAGCAGGACTATCACAATGAAGTTTTTCCATCAGACTTCTAGGAATATAATTTCTCATGTGAAGACACTCCAAAATGGGCAAGTTCACCCAGGATTTACAGCAATATAGCTATCATAATATATTATAGATTGACTGGTAAATCTATACCTGTACATAAGGATTGGCTGCAATAAGGCAAAACAAATTTTAAAACAGTTTATTTTTTTCCCTTCAAAGACAACTTTTAAGATCAAAGGCAAATAAAAAGGATATTATCAACAGAAACATAGTACTGTCAGTCCAAAACTAAAAACCAAACACTGTGGTGTCACCACTAGTCACTTTAAAAATCCTCAGTGGTTTCTTCTATATTCATGCCTAAAGCAGCGCTGGCCAGAACGCTGAACCTTAAAATTGAAAAACACTCATCTTAAAATTATGCTTTTACTTATGCTGACTTTAACTACCATGGCTGCCCTCCATTCAGGCTGATGCCACCATTTGTCCATCCCTTTCCAAGAGTTATAGTAGCAAATGAAAGAATAATAATTGGACTTTAGTTGAAATACCGGGTGTCTTACCAGCTTAGTATGCTCCAGAAAAGAAGAGTCTATACTGACTTTTCATGCTGGTGCTGAACTGTCTCTTAGCTGCTTTTTCAGTTTTTCCTTCTGTAGACTTTCGAATAAATGCCTTTAAAACTTACTACTGTGATCCCTACCTCCACTTTTGTTTCAGTGTTGAGTCATTTTATTTGACTCCCTTTGTAGTAGCAAACTGCCCTTTGTATAAATTGAACCTAGTTAAGAATTCCCTTTTGCTGTGAATCCGAGTGGAATTCTTGGCAGCACAAGCCATGCAGCGTACCAGGGTGTTTGCTCCCGTATTTCACTCAAAAGCACTGGGCTTTGTTCTGATTTACGCACTTCAGATAAGATCAGAATCAGGCCAACAGTTTCTGCCAAAAGAGCATACAAACTGAAAGGCAGAGAAGATAAAACAGACTCACTCCAAGAGATTCAGAGAATGAAAGTAGCATAAAGCTTTTTAACTTTTCCTGTTTTAGCAGAGACTGATGCTAACTTGTGCTGAGCGTCCATAGGCCCTGTGAAAGCAGGGAGATTTACAGATGTATTAAATAGCAAAGTAAAAAGACAAAGGACTTGTTGAAAAAAATAGAAATAAAATTTTAAAATGTGGCACCCTACTTCAAAGAGGGTTGCTTTGTTCGTGTCACGTGGTGCAATCACAGCCATGTTTTTAGAGACCTCAGGACTACTCTCCTTGTGCAGAAAAGTTAACAGTCTAGTTATCATTACTGTTGTATCTAGTTCCAAGCACAGCTGTGAGGTGACTGAAGGCAGTTTCCCTCCCAACTCCCTCTTGCAGGGACAGGGAACAATGTTCTGCAGACAGCAAGTTGGGCTCAAGCCTAAGCCCTGTTGCATCTTGAACTCAGCAGCTCCCATCCTAAAGAATGTCATCCCTGCCCCCTCAGCTCCTTGCTTTTATTCTTCATATGCTCTGTCACAGCATATGGCCAAAAAGCCAGCTTTACTGCCTTGTTTTTTAGATTTTCAGGACTTGGCCAGCCACCAGTTCATAGTGAAAAATCTCATGCCCATGTTAAGAATCTGTCTCAGTCCAAACTCTGTACTTTTGAAAGGCACAAAAAAAAGTAACATCTGTGCAGGTTACACAGCAACAGTAAATCAGTTCTAAGATCATAAGTTTGTCTGATATTAAAAGAAAGGAAAATAAAAGGCAAGTATTGGAGCAAGAAACAGTACCTTATATGTACTAAAGCATGCCTGGTATTTTAACATGGGCCCAAGCTATTGTTCATAAGTTTGGATGGGCCAGGCACAAGCAAGCCATGCATGCTACAAAACTGTCTGCCAAGAGAGAACACAAGCCAACTCTTCCTGAATATGTGAATGCTCTGAGTCAAAAGTGCAGCTGGGCTAATAGTCATTGGAAAAGAAAGCAAGAGTCATAGGGTTCAGAAGGCTTTAACAACTGACTTCATGTCACAGTGTAGACATAATCCCACAATCTCACTGTGCAGTTCCTGGACATCTGGAGAAAGGCTTTGGAGAGAAACATGATGTGCTTTCTTTCCAAAAGCCAAGGTCCTACTCCTTTGACACATCTCTACAGGCAATGGAAAGAATCACAACCTGATCTTGGTACTCACAGTCAGAGCAATTGTAAATAGGCCATGTCTACATGGCAGGACAAGTGCACTCTGCAGTGGGACCAGGACACACCTCACAAAGATGCACTCGGGCTCCAAGTGAAGACACAACAGAGGCACACCATCCTATGGAACGGCAGGGCCTGACTGGAATGCTCCTACCACCAGCATGGCACAGATTTAGTAGAATAATCAAAAAATTACATTTTATTTTGGTTCATGTGATCTTACTTCTCACTCTGTCCAAAAACTGTGGTTTACTTCCTTTGCTTTCACCAAGAGATGAAAGTTGCATGTGTCTCAAAATAACTACATTCACTCCATGGCAGAATGATGGAGAAGGTATAGACATTACTTTTTTCTATACCCCCCAGATGGCTTCTTTTTCCAGATGCAAAACACATATTGTTTTCAAAGCAATATGTATTGTATGACATAAAGCATGCCAAGTTTCATGAAAACCTAAGCATGTTTAAAAAATAAGAGTTGGATGATACTCATACATTAAAAGTTGATCATTAAAGTTAATTTTTGTTTATTTCTGGTAATTATGTTAACCCTGAAGTGGTTTTGTGGTAGACATTGAAACTGATTGTAATGAAATGTTTACTAAACTACAGTACATCTTTCTGTATGGATCTAATGCAGTTATTTTCTTAATTTTCAAAAAATGAATTAAAATTTTATATATAATGTCTCATAAGTTATTGTTTGAAGCAACTCTGAATGACGCACATCATCGATCAGTCACCTAAGAGTGAAAGAAGCCATTGTCATCTCACATTGTCTGTATGTGAATAGATAAGTTTATAAGTTTAACTTACAAAATTTGTAAGTTTAAATCCAGATAAATTTAACTGCTTCTTAGACCACATATTGGGTTTGGTTTGGTTTTCAAACATAGGCAGTGCTCTACTGCCAGGAAACAGGCCCCTGGGTATTTTGCCTTCAGAATGTCCTCCATCAGTTAAGATTTTGATAATCCTACTTTACAGGGGCTAAAATGTTGGATATTTCCAATAGTCCCTGATATAAGTAAGCCAAGCATTTTGGAGAGGAATCCAGAAGTATTTAATCAGGCAAAACTTCCATTGATTTCCATGGGAGTCTTGTCGGAGTAAGAACTGAGTTAAGACTTCAAGACTTGGCACATTATCAATCCCAGCAAATGACGGGCGAGAGCTGATGCCTAACGCATGTTCTAGGGAGGAAACAACTTGGCTCAGGGACCATATTTAAAACATCACATACTGTAGTTTAAGCTCTGTAAGAAGTGAGAAGAACAAAGCTTAAGTTAGTCTCCAAACACCCAAGTCAGAGTTCAAATACAGTGCAAATATTCTTTACATATCTCAGCATGTCTAGTGGCACGCTGACTGTAAAAGGCAAGAACGATGGATAAAAAGTAGCAGGGTCTTAATGCAAAATGACTACCTTAAGGAAGCATCACAATACACATTTTTTTCACAAGATACTGATGACTAGATAGCACATGATTGTTGTATGACAATGTTAGTTTAAGAAACACCATTAAAATAAGGAACATATAGCTATTTTAGATAATCTTTTTTTCCCCCTGAATTTCTCCAAACAACAATTTCTTTTTTATCCTGTTTGACTCTGTGGAGAAGCCTGAAATATCACGTGCTCACGACCAAAGACTAAAGCCAAGAAAAAGAGAGATGAAGGGGTTTACTGTACAGCCCTTTCTAAATGCTAGCATAACTATGAATTTGTCCAGCAGATTGCATTTACCACTGCACAAGCTAGCCTTATAAGGGCAAATTTTTCAACAGATTTCAATAATAAAAATAAGTTTAACAAATGAAGTAAGCTGTTCAGGAATGAGATTTCTAGCTCAGTCCCCTTGTCTGATCCATCATGGTGGTACTTTTTAGTGTACCTGATGTTGCAGATTAGATCAATGTCCAGCAGTTAACTGGGGGTTTGTCTGAGCTGCAATAGATTCAGAAACTGCAAAAAAATCCCTTTACAGAAGGTATAGTACACCTTCTTCTCAAGCTCCTTCATAAAGAATATTGCTCCAATGGAGGACAGGACTATAGGCCATGAGAGCTCCAGTTGTTTTGAAGTATGCTGTCCTGGAGACTTAAAAATTCCATCTCTTCTATAAAGAACATCTTAGCTTTCAGAGTAAATCCCACATCAGTTGTATCATATACCTTCCTCTAGTGTTGGTAGAACATTAAAGCATGACAATTGTGTGCATCAATAAAAAGTGTTGGACTAACACATAGGCCTGTATTCATAATATTATAAAATATATTTTAGGGTCATACAGAAAGAGAGACAGAGGTAGAAACAGCTTTCAAAGTCTTGCTGACCAGGTGCTGATAAATGAAAACCAGGTGTTGTCTAGAGTTCTTTCTACGCAAACATCAAAATCTGAGTTGGACTCAAAACAAGGAAGATTTTTCTACTTTATTTCTAGTTGATTTGACTGACTTTTTTAGTAAGTGTTCCGCTCTTTTGGAAAAAAACCTTTCTGCTTGCACAGGCATTTGCTTTTTAATTGAAACACCTCCCCTCATTAAAGACTTAAATGGTGACCTCAGCAAAAGAATAAAATTATATACAAATCTTTTATACTAATTCTTTTTGAGAAGAAAGTTGACATTGTAATGACCTTCAGTGCTTGTGGACTGGACAAACACCTCCAACATACACTAAAATGCACCTTAACCATTGAATCATATTCTAAATGGTAGTGATGAAACAAGTACAGGGCCCAATTTAACTTATTCAGAACTCTTAATGGCACACAGACTTCCCACATATTGTCTGGACGTAACACAGTCTTACAATTCATACGTCTTAAAGAACTGCTTTCCTTTCCACTTTTGTAACTGGATGACAGACTATGGGAGAGGGGAGTTCAATAGATTAAAAAAAAAAAAAAAAAAGAAAGAGAAGAAAATGATTTCTGAGCATGACCAGCATACATGGCCAATGGCATCCTGGCCTGTATCAAAAGCAGTGTGGCAGCAGGACCAGGGCAGTGATTGTCCCACTGTACTGGGCACTGGTGAGGCCACACCTCGAGTCATCCAGTTTTGGGTCCCTCAATTCAAGAAAGACATTGAGGGGCTGGAATGAGTCCAGAGAAGGGCAATGGAGCTTGGAAAGGAGCTGGAGAGTCAGTTGTGTGAGGAGCAGCTGAGGGAGTTGAGGGTGTGTAGTCTGGAGAAAAGGAGGTTCACGGGAGACCTTCTCTCTCTGTAACTCCCTGAAAGGAGGCTGTAGCCAGGTGGGGGTCGGGGTCATCTTCCAGGCAACAAGTGGCAGGACAAGAGGACACAGCCTTAAGCTGTGTCAGGGGAGGGTCATGTGGGACATCAGGAAGAATTTTTTTCACTGAATGGGTGGTTAAGCATTGGAATGGGCTGCCCAGGAAAGTGGTGCAGTCTCTATCCCTGGAAGTGTTCAAGAAATGACTGGACATGGCACTTAGTGCCATGGTCTAGTTGACAAGGTGCTCAGTCAAAGGTTGAACTTGATGATCCTGAAGGTCTTTTCCAGCCTTAAGGATTCTATGATTCTATTATATCCACCAAAGTTTAAAGAAGCTGCAAAAGCTTAGACAGTTTTCACCACTTCAATTCCAGTTTCATGACCTAAAGTGATCTTAAAAATGTCTTCACATATACAGATATAAATTGGAATGCATTATGATGTCTTTTCCACTTACAAAGGATATGGCTACCTCTCATTTTTAACCCTATAGGTTTGGGACAAAAATACCTCAGTTCTAAATAGTCTTCACTTGCACATGAAAAGTATTCTTCCTCTAATAAAGACACAGAATTCACCCTTTCTTTCACAGCTGAAGCTCAGCTACTTTCATTCCACATAACTCCATGCTTCCACCTTGTAAGCTTCAACATTGTTTGCACTGCTGAAACTTTTTAGGAAAAGGAAAGAGAGGAAGATAATTAGCTGGAACATAGGTGTGAAAGAGGAGCAGGCAAACACGGAGTAAAGATATCTTGGGTAGTGAAAAGTTTTATAAGCCGGGTGAGACAATAACATTTACATTGCATCGGAGATTCAAACTCTTTAAGCACATAGCAACCATGACGAACTTTCTAGCTGAAATAAGTGTTGACCCTGAGCTCAATGTTATTCATTCATCATGAATGCAGTGTTTAATGTTCCTTAATTTCAGCTGGACTTTTCAGGCTTATGTACTTTGGGGACATCGCAATTCAGATATTACAGATTTAAGCAGCGCTACAGGAAAATGTCTCTATTCAAAGGAGCCTTGTCTAGGTGGTAGCTCTCCCTTCTCTCCACCCCTCAGTCTCATTAAGCTTGTAAGATGGAGCCTCATCCTGTGGAGGTTTATTCCATCTCCAGAGAATAGGACCACGCTTCTAGCTAGGAACATTACATGCCAACATTGTCATAAAATAGGCTTGTATTCTCTTGTAACCAGACAATTGAAAGGCTCTGGCTCTTGAAGAGAATTGCAAAGAATGAAACAAGAGTAGGTCTGTCTAAAAATAAAGAAATACAATTAAAAACATTAAGGTCTCGACTACTAACTCAGCCTCCCTGAATACTATGTGATACATAGTTTTGGGACAGGGAAACAGATATATAAAGATAAATGCTGCTTCTTCTGATTTTTTTATTAAAAATATGGCAGCTGATGAGGACAATGGTGATAAATGCACTACCAGCATTTCTTGTTAGTAGGGACAGGAACTACTCTGAAATTTAAATGCCTCTTTAAATATATGTGCACTTTCATAACAGCAATGTCATGGGATGTTACCAGCCTCCTGCTGCTGTCAGCATCTTTTAGTTCCAACAGCTTGTTCCTGACACATCCCATCCAAACTTTGCTATTAGTGGTAGAGGTGGAACATGATGGGAGCTGTACATGAGCTTCCCTTTGCTGAATGTATTTTTAAAGAGAAATCCAAACAAACCTGGCCAATACTAAGTTGTTTAATATCTGATTTCTACCTATTAAGTTAATTTGAGTACGTGGGATAATGATAGGAAGTACAAACCTAGGAAAAGGCCACATGCATTCAGCATACAACTCCAATCCTGAAGACAAACATGTCCTTAAAAGCATACACATGTGTAATACTTAACTAATTTGGCTTTTATCATTCATTTTATCATTCTTCAGTTAGTTTTACAGCATTGCAGAAAAGAGCCTCACCCCGTGTGTTTCCCCAAGGACACTGGCCACTCTGCAAAATGGGAATGTAACCTGTTCTGTGCAATAATAATTTTATTAAAATTTTTATGTGAGAGGCCACAGCCACACATTTTCGGTTTCTCAGAGTGAGGCAGGCATGGTCACAGACGTGAGTGCACCTGCTGAAGTAATGGATCTCAACGGCTGATTACGAGAGAGGCCGGGGGAGCCGCACAGAATCCTGTGCTCTGTCCATATGCCAGCTATTAGATGTTGAGCACTAAAACCAGATGACTGCATCTCTGCAGTTAGAAAAGGCATCAGATCCCATGCCTGCAGGCAGGCTCTTTTTTTAAAATTTATTTATATGAGACCAGAAAAAAAAAAGTCTTTCCCTGGCAGTATCACAATTAACAGGAAACAAGGACCAACAGTAACACAGCACACGATGCCAGGAGTGCTGATCCTCCTCCAACTTCTGAATCCATTTAGTGTGTCCCAGAAGGCTCTGCACAGATGAAACTCTTTGATATGTTTTTAACCTCTATGAGAGCTGCACAGGTGCAGCCCATTTGGAAAGCAGGCGGCTCCCATTTTTCCACCAGGGGTAATGTTACTTTGAAATCATTCCATGAAGTCATTAGACATGAGTTTGTTGTTAGTGTTTTTAAAAGACATAATTTATTCTTTTTTTTTTTTTTTTTACTTTCAATAGCTTGAGAACTGCAATGAATTAAAAAGTCATCCTAGAAACCTATTAAGGTGAGTTCCAGTCACTCCAGCCTGCTTTGTTAAGCAAATTGACTTAAGTCATTGTATTTATTGCTTAAAAGAAAAAAATTAACCAAAAGAAAAAGCCTTTACTCTCAGTGTACATGCTGCTTTCAAATTCTATGTCTCTAGATTAATAAAACCACTCTGTGAAGCTGTCCTGGTGAAATGGGAAAAATGAAATATCTCACTATGAGTGTGAACACATTTTAAGGCAGTTCTTAGAAGTTAGAAAATTTTGATTATGTAATACAATTTATTACAGCTGGGAGATTTTTTTGTTAGGAAAAACTTCACATAGTAACATAATCATGAAACCTTCCTATTTACTGAAATAAAGTAGGTGAAACATTACATCTCAATTGTTAAATTGTCGATCCTATTCTTTTAAATCAAAACTGCTTTTCTTCACACATATTGATGGAGATAGTATCTCTCATATAAATAGCAAGTAAATGAAAGACAAATATCTCACTATTTCTTTGTTTATAGCTATTTTTGCTGAATACATAATTCACTCACTGAATCACTAGACATTGCAACCAAAATAGGCTATTATGATTATTGCATTTGATCTCCTGGGTAACACACGCAAAAGAACCACTAATTTCTGCATCAAACCCATTGCTTTTGTTTGATCTACAGCACCTCTTTTAGAAAGATACCTAGTCTTAATACAAAGACTTCAAGTGAAGGAAAAACCACAGTGTCCCTAGGAAAATTTTACAGTGGTTAATTTACTCTTCCTGTTAAAAATGCGCACATCCCTTCAGTCCTGCATTTGTCCAGCTCCTGCTTCTAAACTAGACTCTTATACCTTTTTCTGCTTAAAAAGCTAGATTAGAGATGGCAGCAGTAATTGTGCAAGTTGATCTACAATAACATATAGCCTTTGGTGTCGACACTAATCAAGGTTAGCAACTCTAACAACATCTAGATATGCAGCAGGAGGCAAAGGTTCAGTTAATTCAGAGTTCTTTTCACTTTGTGCTTTTGATGAAATTTTAATTCAGTTTGGGTGCAGGTCTATTTCTTTTATTGTTTGATGTTTGAGAATAATAAAATGAACATAAAAAAACCCCAGACCTGTTGCTACGTTTTCACTGATAAGCTGTTATTTACATGCATATATTGATAAAGGAAAACTCAAAGCTATTGATGGTCTTTCTTTATAAAGCAGAGCAATTACTATTGTCAGAATTTATCACCAATAATACTTAGTCTATAGCTTTCATAGTCTAATGAAAAGGCATTAAAACTACCCTGAACAGCTGTAAACAAACTGATAGGTACTGTAAGCCAGTAAAAATTACCTCTTTGTATCAGCAGCAGATTCTAACTAAAATAATTGTTTTATTGGGAAATGTAAATTCCATATATTTCTTAAAAACTTCAGTTGAAATACCATGAACACTTTCAAACTCCTTTGGATTTCTTACTTTCCCAAAAACAATGCCTCTTTAAAATCTAGAAATTGAACTGTTTTGGACAAAGCATTTCCCTTAAAAAATGCAAACAGAAACATCAAAACACTGTACTTTAGATTCTATTTTATGGGCTTCTATTGAGAAGAAATCAAGAATGACACTATAATTAATGTTGAGACATGCATTTAAACAAACAGATTTCAGTTTTGCTTACATATATGAATGATTGGATTTAGTCCCCAAACATGACATAGTAATTCTTCACTGGACAATCTGGAGTGCAGCTGTGGGGAGTGTGGAGGGGTTGGAAGTTAGGAAGCATGGAGGGGGGGGCACAACTTGGAAGGCATTAGGAACTACATAAAGTTGAGAATCACATCAAAAAGCAAGGGTTATTCTTAAGTTTGTTGAAATAGTTACTTGTGGTCTTCCTAAAATTGTAAAACAAACATTGCCCCTACCACCAAAAAACCAAACCCAACAAAACCAGCAACAAACTGACACCATTCTGGAAAAAAAAAAAAAAAAAAAAAAAAAAAGAAAAAACAACCAAAACCAAAACTCACAACCTGTGTTTGCATTATTCCCAAAGACAAGATAACTTCTAGTTCTTAGCCCATCAAGGCTGCACAACACTCCTACCTCCTAACCAGAAGCCAAGAAGAACGTTGTCCTGCATATAATGTGGTAATTTCAGCCACAAACATTAGCTCTTGAAGGGGAAGGAGGTACCAAACTTATTTACCAGGACTAATATTAAATACTGTTACACCATTAAGCACCAACCAACTCCTTTCCTTATCCATCCTTCGATACCTTCCATACTGCAGACTTGAACATATCCTGAAATGAAAGACTGTCCACACATTAATCATACACTTCAAAGCCTCAATCAACTTTCCCAACAAAGCAAAACCATAAATTTTTAAACACTCTCTCTCAGTGGGAGTCAAGGTTTGAGTGGAGGGAGGAGACATGTGGGAAGTAAAAACGGGCAAGGTTGAAAGGCAAAGGTACAACTTGTAACTGGGACTTCAAGGGGTGGATAAGCTTAACTAGTGATTTCCTGGTTTTTCTAACACTTGTGTTGATAGTATGTGCACTTCAGAAACCTGGCTCTGGCCCTTAGTTTCACAGAGTAAGGGAGAGAATGTGGAACAACAGCTGCACTTCAAAAGCCACATGGCTTTCAGAGTGTTTTGTTCCCCTTCACACGTTTTTATGCCAGAAGGGAACATATGGTCCACTGTTTGGAAATTTCCCAGCCTAAATTTTTGTTTGATTAATTTCATCCAGCTACTCCCAGTTACAAGCCCTCATAACACCCCAGACAGTTATGCTCCTTCCTTTACATTTATACCCTTCAATTAGCTGTAGGTGCTTAAGCGCCTTCTTAATCACCATATAGCCATGCACATCTACTCCTTTTCATCTTTTGTTGTCATCATCTTACTGTGCTCTTTAATCATGTTTGTGGGTCTTTTCTGAATTCACTCCAACTTCTTGATATTTTTGTCTGATCTTAAACTGTCCATACCAACACTTTCTCTTGTAGGTGCAGTGTTATTTCTGTATGGGGAATCAATTCATCTTCAGACCCTTGTATATCATCTATCATAGCAGCATCTGAGCAAGTTTCCAACTTGCTAAAGAATGTGAGAGTGCCCTTGTTCCCAGCCTGGCCCATGACACTGCATGTCCATGATTTTGAAATGTTGTGTGTCCTCCTATTACAAGTTGGTGTTCAATTTCTCATCCATTTTTATTCTCCAAATGAAAGATGGCAGTGCAGAGAGCCTGTAGGAACTGGGATACCAGGATGAAATGCTGATGGCTAGGTACAGATCCTTCCTCTGCGAGCAAGGAATTTCTGCACTGGGAAGAACTTGATGCTGTATGAGCTGGACAAACACTCATATATGGTACACATGTAGGATCTGCATTGGCCCTCAACCTCATAAGTGCTGTTTAAGTGGTGATCCAAATCAAGGTTTAGTTAAGCAGAAAGCCAGCTTGACCCATTCACAGCTCCAATGAACTAATGGTATGCAACCTCCTCATGTACTGTTTGAGCATGAGTCTCATAATTTATACATTTTAAACAGTTAGTTTTTATTCCCCCTCAGTAAATGGGTAACAGGAAACAGACAAAGCTCCTTAACTTTTCTTTAATCTTCCTCACTAGTGAAGTGAAAATCAAACAATAATTGTCTGGGTGATCTCATTATTGTCAACAAAACTGAAACCTTGAAGTCCACATACACTGAAATGCTGATACATTAAACAAAAAAGGGAACTGTGCTTACATGTTGTTCAATAAATAAATAAGAGCTATAGAGAGATCCATGATGAATGAGCACCCTGGGAGGGCTTCAGCTTGTCAGAATTATACAGTGACATTAATCACAGCATAACGGGATTGCTGCAGGCTTCCAGTGCAAAGTCCTCATTATAACTTCAAAACAAGACAAAACAAAAAAGCAAAAATCCCCACAACTTCTGAGTCCCTCAAAGAGGAATCTTAAGTAACGGGCTTTTTCATTGGAATACAAAATTGAATATTCAAAATAAACTGACCTTCATCACATAAAGAGTCACATTAGCAGTGGAAACCTGTCAATCCAGTTGCACCATCTGAATGGGCCGTGTTTCCAAAGCATTTGTGATCGCTGGGTTTGTGCACCAACAAGGCAAAGTATTCTTCCTGAGCTCTCAGCTACGTGAGCTAAGCTAAACTGTATAATTACAGCACTAATGGCCTCTCCCACTCAGGTGAAATAAGCAATATTTGCACAGCAGGCTCACCAAGAGATCTGGGTGTCAAGCCAGCAACGCTTTGAGGGGACTCCCACCTTTTCAGCACTTGGTGAGGGGCTGCTGGAAGGAAAATTTCTACAATGCTGACTTGGATCCAGAAAAATTCAAAACCATGGGGACCAGAAATGACTGTACAATTGTCAACTGGTTCAAAGTTGTCTGGATAATTATGATTTTAGTCTAAGAATTAGATTAATGGGAACTCAGAGTGTTGACCATATTATGAGTTATGATCCATTAAATTAAACTCCTTCAAATATTCTATACATGTATACTTGCCAAATGCAAGCACTTTAACAGATCTTTCCTAAGGCAGCCATAGACAGTTTTTATTTCTGGCCGAAGTGAAAACATCCCAGTCTTTGTTTAGCAAGGTACTTTGCTAGGGGATAGAAAACCATGGGATAAAATATTCATGTTTAAAATCATATATTCAGATCTATCACATCCCAGAAATCAGAAAGATTAATTAATAGAAAAAGAATGTTCTAAAGATTTCTGTGCTTTAAGCAGCTTGTGAAATTTTTGAGCAACTTCTAATTCTCTCCTAACCAGTTTGCTTACCTCGGTTGGGTTTATTTTGGGACTTTTGCTAATGGAATTTCCAGAGCAGTGTGCAGACACTGATAATTTCCAGTATTTTAGGTTCACAGAAACATCACCTGCACTACATATCTTCTGTGTTATTTGGGGGTATTAAGATTGCATAAAAAATATAAAGCTATATTTCTGGAAAGAGAACTTAGGTATACAAATAAGTGGATGGATTTTCAGGTATTCACTACATTTGGTGTTGAGCTGTTTTTAATGTCAAATATATACTTAAGGATCTAGTGGGAGTGGAGTAATACTGAAAAATCTGGTCCCACTTATGGGTGCTGAGAACATAAAAATCCTACCCGGTAAAGACAAAGCCTTGAATGTCATTGATCTTTTTCTTTCCCATTGAGCTCTAATCCTGCATCAGCAGAACAAAGAGTTAGTACTGCATGGTTGGGAAGTTAAATTTTCCTCCACACCTGCAGGTCATTCCTCCTGGGCTCCCTCCATTGATAGCCAAAAAGTTCTTTGCTTGAAAAACTAATCATGTGGTGCAGCTGAGCTCCTTCATTTCCAGAAGAAAGGCATCTGAAGTTAGGCCCTGTTTCACAAAGAATTCATGAGAGAGATGGGTTGAATCAGCGGGATCTGCCTGCAGATTCAGGGCCATGATTTTGTTCCTTTTTGTTTAGTCTAATTAAAAACATAAAATCATAGAATCATTTAGGTTGGAAAAGGCCTCTAAGACTATTGAGTCCAACAATTAACCCATCACTGCCAAGTCTACCACTCAACCATGTCCCCAAGTGCCACATGTATTTTAAATATCTCCAGGGATGGTGACTCCACCACTTCCTTGGGCAGCCTGTTTCAAGTGCTTGACAACCCTTTCAGTAAAGGTATTTTTGCTAATATACTATCTAAACCACCCCTGGTGCAGCTTGAGGCCATTTCCTCTTGTCCTGTAGTCTGTTACTTGGGAAAAGAGACTGAACTCCACCTGACTACAACTTCCTTTCAGGACATGTATCTTAGGTAAAATTTTCATACTTCTAACAAAATTATAATACATTGCAATTTAAAAGCCTCAGATGAAAAGTGTCATATAAATGCAAAGTGATAAGAAAAAGGTAAGAGATTTGCATTTAGAAGAGAAAAAGACAGACTGCTTCAAGGAGCATTTCTAGTAAGAAAGGAGGTAATAATTTCTTAAAAGCCACCATTTCAGGTAAAATGAATTTAAGAAAGTTCCTTTGGTCATGGCAAGTGATTCAGCAGAAGACAGAATGTCCTCTCATCAAAGTCTCCTTTGCAAGGAAGGACACATTTATTAAACAAGGCAGACAGGAAGCACAGTAGATAGTGCTCACATCTCTGAGTCAAAGGCATTTGAAACACTAAATCCCTTTCTAGTCCATCCACCCACAGGTGGTTTTTCCCACAATAAAATGAATAGAGGCTGGGGAAGGGAACAAGGAATAGACAGAAACTCTGTCAGCCCTTTGGAAAACACAGTGAATCCCTTCTCCATACTCAAACAAGTGGTACAGAAAGCACACCTCACTTTGATTAATAAAACATGGGGAGAAGCAGGAATTGCAGAGAATTCCATAAGCAATAAACAGCAATTTAGTGGTGATAGTAAACCAGCTACTACCCCACCCCCAGCATAGAATCAGATTTCAGTCAAACCAGCACTGCTTCAAGTCCACTGTTCCCTCCACTCCATTAAACCTTTCTGTGTGCTGGATGAGTCCCAGTTGTTTGGATTTTTACATTAGATTATGCACTGCAATAACTGTGGCTTGTGCTGCTTCACATTCAGACAGTCTTGTTTCTTGGTGCTAAACCCACACCACAGAAGCTACAGCAATGCATGCCCAGTTCCTGTTGAAGTCATGGCCCTGATCATGTCTTTTAAACATGGGTTGCTAACATTAATTCAACTTTATGCCATGCTGCTAGAAAAGCATTTATGGTTAAAGACAACTGTCTCAGAATAAAGAGATAATTATGACTCAGAATAGGAAAAATAATCAGACCCTGGATCCAACTACTAGGGTAATTTCTAGAACTACTTTTGTAGCTGGAAAGGGCAAAAGAAAATCTTCAAAAGATGAGGAAAAAATTCTCCTTTCCTTGTAGGTTTTGGAGTGGTGCCTACAACACAAAAATAAAACAGCTCCAAAGAGCAAGGGAAGACCCAGTTCTTAAAATTCAGCTCCATCCTGTCTCCCTTGGGACCTCTTTGCAGCACAGCCTTTCTCTCTCCTCAGAGATCCCAAGCAATTCCAGTATGTGGAGGGAGAAGTGGAAGTGGTGATCCCCCACCTCCTCAGGGCTGGACTGGTGCCCAGCCTCCCACGAGTGCACGTCTCGGGAAGAGCCCTCTGCCTCTGCAGCCACTGCAACTGTTTTCACGCCCAGATTTGACTTCATTTCCCCCACAGCAGGGAGGTGGCCTCATAAGAAATTCATCTTTTGTAGAAACCACAAACCTAATCCTAGCTGTTAGTAAAATAATCTCTCTCCCACTCCATTTTAGTCATCTCAACAGAGCTACCACTAACTTATTTATTCCAAGGATGTTTCTTTCGGCTCTTTGGCTGTGTGAAAAATTAATCCTTCATGTATGTGATACCAATGGTGTTATGAAACATATACCTTTTGCCTTCTTTTTCTTTTGGAACATATTAGCTTTAGAAAGCCTCCATGAAGCAGAAGAAGACTACTTTTTCCTCTTTCTTTCCCTACTGAATGGATTAACCAATTAACAATATGGCTGTATTGGAGAAAAAATCAGTAGATGGAATTACTATCTCCCAACAAAAAATAATTTCAGTTTATCTGTTCTCCAACATCTTACAAAAACAAATTTCTTTACTTAAAATCTCAGAAGAAACTGCTACCTAACAACCACAAAAAGCTATCTAAGATTAACTGCGCTCCTTTCTTACTACTAAAACTAAGTTTGATCAGCTGAGACTCATTTCCAGTGACAGCAGCTATCAAGAATTATACCAGGTGTGGCCTACAATTCACTGAAGAACAATGTTATGAATTTTTTGCTACAAGGCACCTCAACAGCAAGAGGACATTGACTTTCTACAGTAATTGCAAACAGAGTATCTTAAAAATACACTGGTATAAGGTATTTATTCATTCTAACTGGAAACTTTAAGGTGTTTATTCAATCCCTCTAAGCCCAAACACGCATTGAGCTACAGCTCCATCTTTAAGGCAGCCCTCATCCCAGGTCTCCAGGCTGGGCATGCCTCCATGGGAAATCCAGCTCTGATGGCTGCTGTGCCCCATCCCAATCCCAGGCACCATCAGAGCAGGACGGATCACAGTGGTTGTTGGCCTCTCTGGTAGAGCAGACTTCAACAGATTTCCAGTTTTAAGGACTTCAGTTCCAAAACCCTAATCCTAACCTGTTATCGTAGAGTGGGTAATCTTAAAGAGCTGGTTTGATACAAAGCTGGACCATTCTAAGTAATCAGTTAATCATAAAATATTCAGAATCAATTACTGAAGAATGACGAGAAAAAATAGGAATCCTTCCTCACAGATGTCATTACAGAAGTCTTAGCTAGGGCTGAAGGTGCCTTAGTTAAATAAAGACTGTAAGAACAGTTTTTAAAATCACATAATTTAAGAAATGTTGCTTCTGTTTCACCAAAAATCCCTTGTTTTTCCACATTGGCCAGGATTCTCTAAAAGGGTTATTTCCAAAAATAGCAACTAGTCCAGAAGACTTTTTCCTCAAAGGAACAGGACAGACAATATCCAGAGACTACACTGTGCCCTTACCTATTGGTAATATGTGAACCAATAGATGATTCTGCTGCGTGTGCATCACTTCCAGCATTACATGCCAATAAGTAACTTGATCATAGAACAAAATTTTCTTTGGACAGCATGGATGGATCGATGTAATGCACTTTATAAAACAAATGAAGCTTTTTTTCAAGAAAGTCTGCATCATCTCCCAAGTCCCCAAACCTTTCTTTTAAAATAAAAACAGTTTGCCATACTGCTCATATGTCTCATTTTGCTTTTTATAGGAGGAGCTATCACTGTTTAGTAAAAATAACAAAAATAATCTAGGTCATATCTAGATGCAGTGGAAAGACTTGTGCAGGCTCTTTACTGTTTTCCTTCACCCATCCACATATTTAAGTGTCTTGCTTCAATTATCTTAATATAAAGGTCTTGTATATAGGGGAAATTCTCTCTCTGTATTTGGGAGTATGACAACCTCATCAATCAGAAAGTGAAGATAATAAACATCTTTGAAGAGTGTTTTAGAAGTTAGTGGAACATTTACAAATACAAATTTGAACTCCTGATCTTAAGGTTCTCATGTTACTCTAATTACATTGCAATTGGAGCTCCCTGTGTATACAAATACGTTGGGGATGCACATAAATAAAATTACTTAAATTAAAATTACTTTTGCATTCTTCCTGTCAAGGAAAAATAAAAATCTTAAAATACAAGGTGTATTATATGGATCAGTAGTTCAGAACGGTTGGATACAAAAGTTAAATTTTTCCCAAAAATAAACTTTGCATTTGTTCCTTATGGCATCTCAACCAAACCCCTAGTAACCATTTAACATTGCTTAATATATTTCCATGTTTTCATTTTCCCTTTAATGCAGCCAAACCAGTGTTCAAAGACACCCATCTTCAAAGGCTATCCCACTCTTATAGCTAAATACACAAATCAGCACTCAGGCAGGTTTGACAGGGTAGTTACTGCACAGTGGGCCCAACAGTGGAATTTAGTCTTCTTCACTGGGAGAAAAATTGCTGAAAACTGAATTCAACTTTTGTAGGTCTAAGAGGTAGATAAGGTTTACCAAAACAAATTCACTGTGCCAATCGGTACAGGAGACTTGAGGTACCCAGAGCCCCAGCTGGGTACCTTGGCCTCTCAAGGACATGCAGAAAGATACAGGAGAGAAACAGGAATAAGCAAGCTCTGTACTGAGCCTGAAGCACTCAGAAATAGAGAATCAGGGTAAATAAGGCCAGAAAGAACATCAAAAAGGTATTTAGTTCAGAGCACTAAACCTTACTCCCAGAGCACCCTCAATAATACTCTTTGTTATTTCTGGCAGATGTTTATTTAAAGATGTCCAAAATGAAGCTTCAGCACCTCCCTGTGCATTAGCATTTTTTTATATCATAACCATTTGAGATGTTAAAAAAAAAAAAAATTAAGCCAGAAGTTATTTGACACAAGCTAAGCTCATTATTTCCCTTCCTGTGCCTCACAGATGTGGAGGATAGATTGTTCTATTCTTTTCACAGCTTTTGCACACTTGCATATTACATCTCCTTTAAATAGAGAATACAGTCTTCTTTAAATAGAGAATCCTATTTCATTCAGTCATTCCTCCTAAGTCATGTTTGCAACATCTCTGCTTATTCTCCTTGCTTTCCTCTAGATTTTTCCAACCTGCTCACACCTATACCTAGACAGGGCCATGTGCATGAGGACAAGGGCAGAAAGAACAAGCAATTTCTTATGCAATATAATCTTACAGAAGATAAACATATTCCTGACTCTTTTTCAGTTTGTGAACTGCTACAGCCTTCATATACAGTTACAATAAGTATTATCTAGTTGATTGTCCTCATCCGTTATTTGCACAGTTTTTGCATGAGTCTGCTAGAAGGGCACGTTGTCTGAGAGAGGAAAACATGGACATTTTTTCAGCCTGCAAACTCATTTTGAATTCTAACACTCTATTCCCACCTCCTTGCAGCCTCTCTCCACTGTATATCCGAAACACATACTTATTTTTTCATCCATGCTCATTGATAACATTATTGAGCCATACTGGATCCACAATAGGCATTTGCAGAATCCCAAGAGCCATTTTGAGAGGAACCCTTGGTGATTACTCTTCAAGTATCATTTTCCAAGTGGTTCTGCACTCACCTTAGAGCTCCCTCATGTGACTTCTGCAGCAAAGGCAACTTGTAAAGAAGGAGGACATCTTTGGTGCAGCTGTGTGATAGTTCTCACACAACCCTTAGGAAGTGTTTGGAAAGAGCAACAAGCATCTCTATCTACTCAAATTGTTTCTGTCCTCTGTTTCCTGTTTCCTACAGTAACCTATCTGCCCCCATGAAGTTATGTAGTTACTAGAATCAGGGACACCTTTTCATACTAAAAATAAGACATGATTTATTGTCTTATTTTTAGTTACAAAACATATTCAATCTTCTTGTTGGCTAAGGCTTTGGCATTAAAACAATAACGGATGAACAACAAATGGGGACAGCAGTGAAACGTTCTGAAAATGAGTCTTCCTTTTGTAACTGACTTGTGTACTTCTCTCACTCCAGGCTACAGAACCTGGATGTGCTTCATGGAGTCAGTTGTACTCACACCTGTGGGGTTTTATCCAGCCTGTGAGGTTTTGAGTGAGTTCCTAAAAAAACTAAAGTTCCTAACTGAACACACTGGTTTTCACAATCCAAAGAAGCCCTAAAAATTTCAAATTAAAATACTGAAAGTATTCACTTGAGCAATTACAATGCGTATGTGACAAAAGACACTCCCCTCTCCTTCTGCCTCCTCTTTTTCTTTCTAGTATGGGAATTCTTAAAACAATAAGCACCAGAGAAATCCAGGTCTTACTACTCTGCTTTTCCTTGGAAATTAGAACACAAGTGGCAAACCAGTTGATTTGAGACATCTGAGAGATTGCACATGTAAAAAGGCTATTAACTGAGTTGGGAATTCTTTCCTGCCAAAATTGAATCTGCCTCTATATTTGTACTTGCTTAGCAAAACACCACTGTAGTTGCCAAGTTCTGGCCTACTTCATGTGTGAGGTATTATGTAAATTCTTTAATAGCTGATTTTGGTTACAGGCTCATGACTATTAAAACATGACGCAGGGGAGGGAGGTCATGGAACTGCTCTAAGCCTGCTGAATATGTCAGGGTTTCAGTGTGGGAAGTCTTGGTGGCAAATTTGAGACAGTTAAGGGTTGTGAATTCAAGTAGGTACCTGCTCAGTGAAGGTGCAGCTCCAGAGAGCTTAGGGAAACTATGTCCAGCACTTGGAATAAAACTGGGGCCAGAATGGACCTCTCTCCTTGTGCCTGTCCTGCTTCTTCAGTGCCTGGTACGGAAGCAGCTGCTCACTGAGCAGGGGCTGCCAGGGCAAGAGGAGGAACAAATGCTCCCACCAAGTAAATACATGCAGCCTGAACTGCAACACCAGATCACCACACTGTGTGCCAAATGCATATGTTAAATAAGGTGTATGCACCAAACAGCCTTGCAGGGTCCTAACTGCTCCAGTGGTAACAGAAACATAAATGCATTTCACTAGGAGAGCCTGGAGAAATGCTCTTTGTTAGGAGTCCACACCTACTCCCCCTTCCACTTACAGCTCAGAAAAACTCCCAGAGCCTCAGTGGTCCAAAAATGCCTGCAACAAAACCATGAAAGATAGTGCTTCAAAGTCCTGATATTTCTAAGACAAAAGGCAAGCCAGAGCAATTCTTCCTTAAACATAAGGGGAAAAAAAAGAAGAAAACAGGCATAAACCCTTCCCCTCCCTCTCTTCTCATGTCTCCTTTAAACAGACTGCACCCTCCCCCTACAAAAAGAAACAAAGAAAAAAAAAAGTCGTTTAAACAAACAACAGATGCTGCCTAAACTAACTGCATGGGAAGTGCATACTAAAGACATATGCTGTCTTCTACCTAGCCATATGTCCTTCCCACACACATACTTTAGTTCCAACTTTGGTCCAGTTTTTGACAACAGAACAAGGGTGCATGGAGAGGTTGTATTCTAGTAAATTTTCAGAAAATCTCCTAAGATTTGTTTAATTGATGACAGACCCTAAAAAGTAAACAGTACAAATAAAGTGCTCCAGGAAACAGAAATTAACCCTAACAATTAAAGAGATTTGTAAGTATAGACTGCATCTCTGATGAGGCAATGCTGCTGCATAATTGTTGCTTGTAAATTTGTCAGATTCTAACACTAGATTATAAAATTATCTTCCAAACCATTGAAGGAATATGTTACAAAAGTCTCTCCTTTTAATTTGTAGTAACTTGGTATATTTGCCCTACAAAACACACTCTTAACTTTCCCATAGAAAGTATTGAATTCTACTTTGTTCCCCCTGGATTCCAAGTGTAATGCTCCTTCCCAGATGATAAAGTCATATGTTGTCAAACATATAGCTTAACTGTACCAGAACTATTAGAGCTGGAAAACAGGGCTTGGAAAATAGCAGCAGTTACACTTTGGCACAGAAAGCTGTTGCTTCTAAGCGTATGCTTGGAGGATTAAGAAAAGATCAAGCGGTAAAAGATCACAGATCTGGCCAGCTGTTAGCAGCTAACTCCAAAATGTGCCTTGCCCATCCTTTACTCTGACTTCAGTGGAGCAGCTACAGCAAGCCTGTGAGCCAAAACTGACTATGGCCCCATGCATTTAAATACTTCCCTCTTTGCGCAGCTGAATTAAACTAGTTAACCTGAAAATTATTTTTAAACGTCATCCAAACATCACTGCATTTTCCCTACTAGCTTTGAATAATTGTTTCCTCGACATCCCCTAATTTCCTCTTAGTCAAATCTGTAATTCACACACTGAAATTGTTTTGAGGTGCTAGGTCCAGAACACCCTTAGAAATCTTGTGACAACATCCTGGTATTGCTCCTTCTGTGCTGTAACATTGTTCTATCTGCTGGCTGGGGCACTGCTCTAGGAAGCTCCTCTCCAGCAAACAGTATTTTTTATAGAAAGAATTTAAGATTGTAGTCAGTCAGCAAGGTCAGTGGCAAGCTGTTACCTCATATCTACATTTTCACTGATTAAATTTTTTCCAGGTGTTTCCTTGATTCTCTCTTTCCCTCATCATCCCATCAGCCCAGTACCAACAACCACCAGGAGATACATAACCTTCAAAACACAAAACCAGGTGTGGAACTTCTATATGGCTATTTTAGTTAAGATAAAAAGAAGTACATAAATTGCACTTTTGTAAGTACATAATTAATTCAAAATATTTGGATTCCCCTTACATCTTTGTCTACAACGCCTTTAATCTAAGTTTGTTTAATTCCATAGAATATATCTGCACTTTTCTGCTAATTGGATTGGCTGGCTCAGGTTTCCTCCTTGCTTTTCTGAGAAAGCAATGGAAAGCCCTGTTTGAACAGACCTGTAATGGGGGAGTCAGTCAGTCATCACACACCTCTGCTTCCAGAGATGAGCACTGCACTTATTCTGACCTATAAAACTCTAAATTCTTCATCCAAAAGAAATCACATTATTATGGTATAATGTCTAATTATAAAAGTATGTGAGACAGGTAGGTACTCTGGACAGATGGGTGGTAGACCATGGGATTTTAATGTATCTTCATCAATGCCTCCACCAGGGCCTGGAGGTTCAGACTCTTGCCCCTAAGGAAACTTAGGGGAGAAATATCTTCTCAAAATTATTACTATATATAATACTGTATATAATACTATATAATACTATATTTTCTCCTACAAAATATAACTCAAGTCATGCACGAAGGTAATTTCTTAAAGGTTTTAAGAATAGTGTTTTAAGGGAATTTGCATGAAAAATCATTACAGTTTTGCAGTCACACAACTAACACAGCCATACCAGTCCCAGGCTAAAGAAAATTCATTCCCACCACAGTCAGGCTCTCAGTGAGTGCAAGTAGCCAAGATAGTTCTGTTCACCTTGGGTTTGTAAGCACCTGAATTCTTTAAAATTCAGTTCCTTATCTCTAGTAAAACAATGTCTCTTAAAATAACAAAGGTTGCATCTCACATTTCTGTGTATGAAACACTTCTCAGAAACTGCCTTCTTTGCCTATCCCACCCTTTTTGTGCATTCAGCTGCAGCCTGTCTGCATCCAGGTTTCTCTAAGTTCCCATGTTTGTCACCATGAATTTAGAAAGTTCCTCTGCCTGCACCACTGCTGGCACCCTTTAGAAGGAAAATTCCCTGATGGGACACGGTAATAATTGGTGACCAGTATAATCACCTTGTTTACTTCAGAGGAACCGGTGATTTCTTAGCCAAAAGCACGTTTCAAATCAGTTCAAAAGCCATGTGAAACTCCCCCAAAGAACTGTAGGCCTAGAGAATTATCATTCTTCAGCAACTAGATCAGGAATGCCTGTCAATAAATTAGTCATGTACTATCCTTTCAAGTGGGTATACTTTATGGCACCCCTGATGTCAGGAGCACTGCAGTTTGCAAGTGGATAAGTATAAAGTTTACACGGGGGGTAATTCAGTGTTTACTTCCAGATAGCAAGTTAGCCTAGGGAAACAAAGGTTGCCATAATACATAAGTGGAATGTGAGAGAGGCAAAAAAAGAGCTTGGTTAGGTGAATTTTCACAAACCCAAATCTTTATTCAAGGTTTATAGCGTCCCACTTGATAGTTCCATGCCCCACCTCCCTCTCTGTTCCAGTCATTAACATTCCAGTGGTCCATGCTAGTTGGAAGCCATCATTACCTTTGGGTCTAACAATAAGAACAAAAGGTAGATAGATCCTGGGTTAACAAAATGTTGATGTCTTATATCCTTCCACTCTATACTTCTGCACTGGCTGCACAGATGTACAAGAGGGGATTGCTCAGCTGAAATGTATATGTAATGACTGTCTGTCACTGTATGGTGAAAACCAGCAGTCCCTCCTGTAAAACACTGAAATACAGGAGCCTTGACTTGCAGTCTTCAGAATGAAGTGCTCAAATCTGAGCTGACAAGGTAAAGCATTCATAATCATCAAATGAAAAGCTGTACTTAGTGCTGAGATTTCAGATTTTGACTTACTGAGCAGAATCTGAGTAAACTTTCTTATTCAGTGATTAGTGAGCAAATAAAGTAGAGGTCATCCATGTCCCTTAAAATGTTTGCATAAATGCTCACATGGAAAAGAAAAAGGAAAGCTGTATGATTGGAAAGAAAAAAAAAATATAGTTGTAAGCTGTTCATGAGCTTTGATTCTACTATTGGTAATTTCACACTCTATTGACTGCTGAGTAAAAAACAAAACAAAACAAAACAAAAAAACCACACATGGATTCAAGAAACCAGAAACCATATGGCTCTGAAGATGAAAGCAGAACTAAAAACTCAGGGTAATTTTTACTATGTCCATTAAAGATCTTCTGAAGGTGAACAGGAGGAGGAAAGCAAGCTGGTGAAAATGTAGGGCACCATACTAAAGTCATCCCAAACAGTGACATTACTGTTGGGAAGCATAATTCTAGACATGCAAATGGTTTTGTTTTATTTTTTATCCCTTTTGAAACTCTCACGCATGTGCCTCAACCCCTAACAAATGCTAAGGTGCTGAGAGCAATTCTGATATTTGTGTCACTTGCTGTCATTCGAGAATAATAATGTGTCTTTTTAGGGATTTGCTGAAGAGATGGGAAGTGACTGGAGTTTCAAGAAAGGTCTGTGGCCTCCAGTAGTGTCACAGATAAGGCACTCTAGCCTTATTTTCAATGGTGTTCAGCATAGTGACCCCCCTTTTTTTTCTGAAACCTCTTCAAGTGAGGCTTCATGGTCTCACTTTCAGGAATTAAATCCCCAGAGGAACTATAGTGAGGACATAAAATTCAGCCTAATTTCCAAATTTGGGCCAGACCCCAGGCAAATGAAAGTAAGATCAGAGAGTCATAGGAAAACCCTCTTTGGTTGACTTCTAAAATGTAAATTAGAAGGTACTTAATCTGTGACTTTGCACAAATACCAAAGATTCTTATTTTAGTACCTCCTTTACAAGCCCTTTATAAATAGTTTCTTACACCACTTCCAGGAGGAAGTTTCCACAAGGAAGGTGTCCACTCATTAGAATGTCTGAGCAATATCAACTCCCCCAGTGCCACTGATGGCTACAGCACGTGCTTAGGTGTGGATGGAATCAAGTCACGCTGGAATGGGGCTTCCTTTGAGACACTTCACTCCTCACCAGGAAAACAGATGCTCATGTTTTTATACTTATGTTAAAAAGTTCTTTCAAGTTTTGCCTTCAGTGATAAAGTTAAAAACAAAGGGAAAATGTTTCTTCCTGTTTTAAAAATAACACAAAAAGCTGAAATTTCTTTTGAAGAGAGTAGTCCAGGAATCAGAGAAATAGGGAACAAAGAGTCTAAGTTTCCATCCGAAGAAATGAAAGGAAATTTCTGCTTCCTAGAATTGCACATCAAACATTTTGCAGGTTCGTTCCAGCCATCCTGGAAGCCCTTCACCCTCAACCATGTTTCTGAAATGAATACCATTAAAAATACATAATCCCTTCCTGCTGATGGCAAAAGATGGACTTTATCAGTCAGGCCCACTCAACTTGCAAAGGAATAATATATTCTTGCACGTGTTCTTATATTTGTTCTGTTTAACAGAAAATGACACAGCAGAAAAACAACTGAAGGAGATTACAGCTTCTTTAAGAATAAAAGTACATAATATAGGACTACAGACAGATCATTTAGAAACAAACTTTTTTCTCTTTAGTGCATTTTATTTACTCTTTACTACCAGCCAGTTGTTATCAATGGAATAAGAATTCTTTTCCTCTCTCCCTGTTCTATATATATGTAATATCTATGAAAAAAAAAATTTCTCTGCAAATGCGTACACAGAGTCTGAATAAATGTATGTGATCTAGGAAGCATTTAACTACCTGTCCATCCCTTATATTTTTCAGAAAATATCCACCAGGGAGGACAGGCACAAAGGACAGGCTCTAGGACATCAGCACTTTATTTTAATGCTGCACACAATCAAAATCAAACCCCAAAAGAAGAAATAGTTTTCAGATTAACTGTTAAAGTGGAAGTATTTTTCCAGTGAATCTATTCTGGACTGTATTTGGAGAACCAAACAAAGTTATGGAGAAATCTGATGAAAAAATTGGCTGCACCTTGTCAAGATATTTTTGCTACATTTAAGCATCAAAAGAAAGATC
Source organism: Myiozetetes cayanensis (assembly GCF_022539395.1). Lineage (NCBI taxonomy): Eukaryota > Metazoa > Chordata > Aves > Passeriformes > Tyrannidae > Myiozetetes > Myiozetetes cayanensis. Next base: position 8,123,302 of record NW_026087270.1, read on the forward strand.
TGGAAACTATGAAAGGCAACAGATCTGATAATTCTTTCTTATTTAAAAAAACAAACCAATTTCAATTTTTTTACTACTTTTCAAGAAAGGAAAAAAATATCCCTACATTTACATAGATATTTGGCCTCAACTGATAGGGGTTTTTGAAAAGGAAAGATTTCTCCATCTTCAGATGTTAATTTTACTGCAAGAGTGTCACTCACTGTAGATTTTTCTCAGGCTTAATATCAATTCAGTTACTTTAATTGACAAATTTAATCACAAACAACTTTGCACACATGTGATTGAATCATATATACAGTAGAATAAATATGCAGGATGCATTCCAAATGTGTTGGCTCTGGTCCAAAAGCCAGCAACTGAAGTAAATTTGGATTACCCACATGCTTTAAATTAAGCACTTGCTTAAGTGTCTGAAGAATTGAAGCCATAAATTTTTACATTTCTCTCCACAAAGGTTTTATAATATTGTCCTGGGATATTTCAAAATAGAGCAAATATGAAGAACAGTGATGTTAATACAGTTACACAGGAATAAGATAGTGAGAACAAGAAAAAATGTGCGCTCTGTATCACTTGAGTGTTTGAACTCTTTCTATGGCAGAAATCTACAGACTGTGAAAATCTTGACTGATAAGTTTGTATTCATTCATGGACTAAGGAAATTAATTTTTCAGGATCTTGTAATAGAGCCAGAAGATAGAAAGAAGCCTATATTCTAGCTTTCTTCTCAATGGTGTGTTTCAAATGAAGCTGAATAAAATATTCGGTTCTATTTGGTATATTCTCAGATAAACAATGCAACACTATCCATGACAGCACTGTTCTAATTAAATAAAAACAAAGAGTAAGCAAGCATTACTGTAGAAAGGCAGAACCAAACCCAAAGTTTCAATGATATTAGAGCTGAAAAAAACTACTAGATGACTTCCAATTCCCTAGCAATAATGATACAACAATTACCCAGCAACAACAGAGCAGATAAACCTCTGCTAGTAAAAGTGGACAATATCCGTGAAGACACAATGATTACAAAAATGGTTTTCTTCACATAAGCCAAATATATGAAAAAGAAAACCAATCTTCATATCTTCCTCTCTTTGCAACTATAGCCAACTCTACTTTTTCTCCTGATAGTTCTGTGCACTTTTTTTGGCACATTAAGAAAAGTTGCAACTCTAATTGTAGAAAACGAGCTGATCTGATTTACTTTATTTTCAAGGATCAGCTTCATGTGCTGATCTGGCTTCAAATATAGGCAAAAAAAGTCTGAAACAATTTACTGACAGAGTCACTTTTTAAAGAAACAAATAGTTGTTCCCATTCTAAAACAATTATTTATATAGTTCTCCTTCATCTTTGATTTCTCTACATGTGGAATTTAACCTCTTTTGCACACAACGCAGAACAGCAGGACTAACTGATATAATGTATAGGAAATGACTTGTGGAGCTAAAGCAAACAGTTGATGTGCTTACAAGATAAGTGTCAGCTTGCGGAAATAGCAAATAACAATGACACAATTCCCTCCTCTCCAAGTATGTGCACAGTGCAAAGACCTGCTGCTAATTTTCACTCAGCAAGGGGGGATGCCATTGGCCTTTTGTTACACAGAGAAGCTGGTGATGTCATTTGGCTTTGTACTGGATAGTCTGCTGCCTACCGGCCTATGAGAAGATTTTTCCCAGCTAAAAGTAGCACTCTGCTGAGCAGAATTAAATAATTCCACATGAATCATTCCTCCAGGCTATTATTTTTCTCATATGTATTGGAATCTATGGTTGAGTGAAGTATTCTATGGAGTAAAATATCATTGGCATCAACATGGGGTTTTTTTCGCTCTTTGGACTAATTCTCTGGTTCCTTTACCAGTAAATGCCCTTATTAGGCGTGGAAAAAGATGCCTTAGGTTTTATTTTTTAAAGCAGTCTTAGGAATCTTGATAGTCCAATTTGGTTTGATCAAAAGAAGTTTAGATCAAAATATGCTTCGCATCAAAACATTAGGGCGTCAATTCCAACAGAACAACAAAATTAAGCATAGACAAAAAAATGTTTTCCTAACTTTTATTTCTCTTTTCATTTGAAGGTAATTTATTTTAACATTTCCTGCCAGGCAGCAAAGTGCAGACTTTGTAGCAAAGTCAAGGACAGAAAAGAAAGGCAAAGCTTTTTCCTGTGTTAGGATTTGTTCTTTTTTAAAGGAGATCAGCATAAGCTTTACTCATACTAACTTTTTCTATTCCCAGAATTTCCAGTTCAGCTTTCATGGAGGTTGTCAGAGGGTCCTTGTCTCCAGGGAACGACAATGAAATACAGTAATTGGATGTGGCACTGCAACTCTGTGAGTTTATCCCAACTTGTCACTGCTGGCTACTGTTTCCCCTCATTAATTCCATCACACTGGCTGGTGGCCACTGATTTGACATGCCCTGTCTGAGCAGAAATTACTATTCCTCCCTCAGTGGCCAGTCCCTCATTCCTTACACACTTGGGCAGTTCTGCTGCAATCAGCAGGATTGCTCATATGCATCGGAGCTGGAAGGATCTGCCTAAGGATCCTTTAATAAGCCCCCATGAAATAAGGGAGTTTGTGGTAACTGAGCTCATGTCATTAGTTTGCATTATCAGCTCTGCATGGAGCAACAGCATGTGTGGAACTCCTTGTAGCCAATAAATAGCACATGACCAAAAATGATCACAAAAAGAAGGGTTATCATGGAAAGATCACAGGCACGTGGCCAAGAGAAGGAAAAGATGATTGCCCCAAAAGTACAGCACAATCCAGGTTAGTTCCTACTGTGCTGTTGATTACTGAATAGCAAAACACTTTAAAAATTACCATCAGAAGTTTTATTGGAAGAGATCAACTCAGATGGCAGATCTGAAGAAATGCAGATCACCAGGAGACAGGACAAAACAATTCAGGACTATCAGATTGTAAAGACTTTTAACATCCTTTTGCCCAAATGCTCCTGGAACACAGGTCACATAGTCTCATACAAAAAAAACCCAGAAGTAACATTGTCTTAACACATCACCTTAAATATCATCCTTAGAGAAAAATATCTCTCCAGGGCAGCACAATTTAGACCATCCCTAAACGGCAACAGTTTTCAGGGTGCAGTATATTTTAATTAAAGTCTCACCTCAGCATTTATAATTCAGAAAACTTATATCAAGCATAAAAATACTAATCATAATTTATATATATGCACATATATGTGGATTTGTTAAATACTAAGGACAATTAGTAATAAGAATGCTATTACATGCATATTCTTTGATAAAAGAAAATTATAAATTCTCTTTGAAAAGAATTCTGAAAATTTAACTTACCAACTTAAAAAACAGGCAGTCTTGGCCTGGATGTTCAAATGATAATGACTGTTTTCTACGATTAATTCTGTTAAGTTATTGTCAATTCAAACAATAAATATGTGTGTTAATTCACAGATTCTCCTGGTTCTTTAACTGCACAATACATTAATCTTTACTCTTCAATGTAAACGATCATAATTTTTGTATGTAGCTTGAGAGGAAACTGGATTTCAGTGATGGGTGAAATAGCGATCCCTGTGTGAACTATAAAGCACCTAAAATGCAATGAGCTGCAAAAGGGTTACAGTTACATGAAAACAGAAACTTAAGGAAAGTGCTTTTCTCATCCCATAATCTTCTTGGGTCTGTTGTTGGCACCTTTCTCTGGTTTTGAACCTGTAGGAAATACTGTATTTATAAAACAGATTATGTTCCTTTTCTTCTCTGTATTTTATCTTTCTCTAGAACTGTCACCTTAAAAGTGTATATAATACCCAAATATTAGCAGATTTCTGTCCAGCTGAGAGTGTCAGTCATCTCAGAATAAGCCCTTCAATCAGAACCACATGTCCAAGGTTATTCACAAAAGTCTGCTTCTGCTGATATCCTCCTGCCTGCCTTTGGAGGGAATCCACTCCCTTTGACACCCCAGGTTCTAGGAATCTGCTAACCATCGAGGCTGCAAAGCTTCTTCAGGGCTGAAGAAAAATCTGCAAGCCATTTTCCTAACCTGGAGAGCCAGGTCAGTAAGACAATAAAAGAAAAAATGAAAGAAACTAACATAAATAGCTTTTGACATCCAGTGCCATAAAAGTAAAATACTTTAAAACTTGGCATCATATAGAAGTTAGCTAATTATAGTGGCGCCATTCATGACGATATAATTAACTGTATGTCTGCATTTCTATTATAAACTCCTATTTTCAGAGGTTTATGATAGAGCTTTAAAAATTTGTTCTGGTCAGAGACTTGGCATGCTAATTCTCACCCTGGAAACAACTTTTTTCCCTCCAAAACTGAAGAAGAAAGACCTGCTGGTGTTTTGGTTTGGGTTGTTTTTTTTTTTTTTTGAAAAGCTTATAATAAGGTAATAAAAATAACGACACAGAAATAGTGCCCTTTATGCACTCAAAGACTTTGGGGTTTTAAAATTTAATTTTGTCCTGTGTTGCGTGATGTAGTGATAAAATTGCCCCACACACCTCATTTCTGCAAATGCTACTGTGCTGCACATACTTTAGGCCAGGAACATGTCCGAAAATTACATACTCCTAACCAGGACCTGCTGTTAGAACAACTCCTACACTTAAAACATCCTGACATCTTCTCATTCCCAATTGGCACTTCTTTTTTCCTCCTTCCTTTCTCCTGAAAGCTGTATGGCTGCCAAAAAGCTGATCATACACGAATGGAATTGAGGTCCCTTCCTTGCATTTAGCAAACCTAATAGCGATTCCTTAAGGAAATTCAGGGAAGACTCTGTGATATGGAAAAAGCCACAAGTTACCTTGCAAAAGTTACCGGGCAAAACCAACACACACCTAAAGTGCACTGAGGATTGTTTGCAGAACAGGTCCAGTGGTTACTGGGGCAGTCTGTCCCTGGGCAGCCCATGAACTGCTCTGCAATGGGTTGGCTCCCTGTGTGACTTTAGGCTGCTCATTTGGTGACTCTTCCCACCTTCATGTTATCTCTCTGAGAGAAACACACTGAAACTGAGCTGTTAGGGAACAAAGCCTACAGAGATATACAGAAATTTGGTATGTATATCAAGATGAATAATCAGATGTTTTACCGTACTTAAAGGAAACATGACTGAGATTTGCAAAGTAGACTTATAGTTTAGGAGTATTCTAAATATATCTAAATATATCTACTCCACAGTACTTATTCAAAACCACCTTTTTTTCTTTTAATCGTTTTGAAGTTTAAATTGGTTTTGTTTACTTATAGACACTTCTAAGAGAATTCCTTACACCAAAAATTGGCCTTATCACAAAAATCCTGATTACCAACAATGCACTGGAAACTTCCATATGATACAGAGAAGTAGTTTCCTTCCCCTGTTTCCATTTCAGATTATTATTCTGTTCTTACTACTCTTCTGCTATCCTTCAGTTTGGAGAAGATACTGTTTATTCCCTTGACCCTCTCAGAACTCCTTATGCAGATTTCTTTAGAGACAATGTCTGTGGAAATCAAAAGGAGAGTTTTAGTTGATTTATCAATCAGACTGATGGGCTCTTTGTGATGCTCCTTCCAATGGTACACAAAAATGTAGTTTCTTCCTTTTTCTCTGGAGCTGTTATTCTTCCTGTCTTTTAGGATATTGTTATTGATACAAAATAATATGAAGAGACATTTTGTTCCCTTTGCAACAAAACAGTGAATCACTACTTTTCCTCATCTTGCTTTCCCCCCACATACCATAACCCCACTTTGTTTGCATAGTGTTTCTGCAACCTTTATCTGTATAATTGTATTACACAGCTACAACTTTGCTTCCCAGAAAATACCCTTTGAATACTTTCTAGATGAGAAATTACACTGGTTCTCTCTAGGAGGCCAAACAACGTTTTTCAAATGCCACATGCACATTCTGTACTAACTTCAGTGGTGGTGGTCCCTCTACTGTGCCTCTCTACTCCATATCTCAGGATATAAGGTCTTAGGAAAAAAAGATAATGCCATCTCTATAGCACTAAGGCACAGAAAACACAAGTCTGGAAGTAGCACGACGCATATTTCATCCTTGACTAGAAAAGCTAGGGAGTAAACAAAGTAAAAAAGTAATTCACATGATATCTTTCTGTTTATAGTAACTATAACACAGCTGAGAGCTCGTTCCTAAGAGCAAACCACGCTCAAACATTTGGAAATGTAGTCATTGTGGCTAGAGCCCAGGTATCTGGTGACGACATTCGTGATGGAGTTGTTAGAATTCATAAACACACAAATGCAGCCAAAGCTCTGAGTACACTGGGGACATTTGCCAAGGCACAGAAGTTTTCCTTCCCTTGCTGGTAAGGTTATGGAGGGAATATAAACTGTGTGTTTGTACATGAATCACTGTGATTCCTAAGGATACCAAGGGGGCCACATCACAGCTTTTCTCACTCAGGCTACCACGATTTCATATCCTTCCCAAGCCAGTCTCCACACAAGTTTATATGCAGGGTACAGGCTGAAAGACTCCCCACCACGTTGGTGCAGCACAGCTTCCCAGACAGTACCTCACAGAGATCTAAGATGTCCAGATATATAAAAGAAATTAAGGGATATGCTGTTCCATAAGGTCATTTGTCAGGACCACAATTTAGATTGAATCTGTGGATGCTCTCCTGGCCCAGCTTCCAAGAGCTCCAGGTGTGAAAGCCCTGTGGTAGGCAATGGCATTTCCTGCGAGTGATCTGTGCTTGAAGCAGACCTGCTGTAATGCTTCCAGAACCCCCACACCTGGGTAAGTAAGAACCACAGGGATTTATCAAACAGAAATGACTAAAAGTTCAGTGCAACTTTACCTCACAGTAACTACCACCCCACTGACTGCTTTCCTGTTAGTTTATAACAAGAGATACACAAATGAAAATGATAAAGGATTAGCAGTGTATCTAGAGTAGCTCCTCTGAAGCAAACATAGTTATATTCTACTTATCCTGGTGCAAATGAAATAAAAATCTGACAATTTGCAATGCAGCAAAGTAAAAGATTAAATTCAGTCTTCAGTAAGCATCACACTTCCTAGAAGGATAATTATTTTAGTCAGTGACTGTCTAACCTGTGAATGACCTGGTCATGTACTATTTTCAGACATTAATGTAAACTCATAACAGGCAACAAAAAGCAGCCAACAGTAAAAATCTGTAGGAAAGATAACTATCTCTTCTTTGTCTCAATTATTTTTCCTCCACAGTGATTTTATCTTTGCTGTCTCCTATATTTATAAAAACCATTTTATATACTTTCTTTTATAAAATGGAACAGATGAAAGAGTGTTTATATTAATTGTATTTTGAGTTCTACATGACTTTGATATGTAATTCCAAGTGCACCCAAACTACGGATAATTATGTTTTAAATACAAATAGAATTTAAACAAGGATGCCCAGAAATATTTTTACAGTGCACTTTCAGAGAAAATGCCAAGACATTAAAAATTCAAAAGCCCTCAAAAATAAAATCTGTTCAAACAGGGGGGAAAACCAGAAAAGTATTGATATGAAAAGAACATATCTTCAAATGAGCAATTCCCTTTTCATTCAGATTTTTGAAAAGGTAGATTAAACTGAGCTTATAACATTGAAAGTTTTCAAATGAAACTGGAATGTCTCAATAGACTCAGTCAAAATTTCTAGGAGATTTTGCATTTGAATAATATTTAGATTAGCTTTTTATCCTCCCTCTAGGAAAAATATTAAATCTCGAAAATTCTCCTGAGTTAAGGCAATCATAGTGCCCAGCAACACTGCTGATCAGCTGTTCAGAACACCAATGTCACCTTGCATCACAGCACCAGCAGTGGTCCCCATCTGAAGGGTTTTCTCCAGACTTGAACAATAGTTGGAACATATTGGTAGAATCTCTTTAAAAAAAAAAAAAAAAGAAAGTATGATTTTTTTTTGAAGTGAGAAAGATATTTTGTTTTTTAAAAAATTTTTACAAACCTAGACCTGTGTTTTAATTTAAAATATTTTAATTGAAAATATCACTAAGATGTATCCCTAGTCTAGAATTTTCTCTTTTTGTTATGCCTCAAAAACTTCAGTAATTGCAGTAGTTAAAAGACTGTAATGGATAGCTTAACCTTAGAAAAGTGGTTTAGTTTTTTGGATTGAGATTTTCTTTAGTAACATTCAAAGCTAATATAGACACTAAATCAATAAAATTAGATCTTTTTTTAAATTTGCATGTTTCTCCCTGAATGAGATTTTACTACAAAGTATCAGGATACATATTTGATTGAATATCCAGATATTCAATATACTTCCCATTGAGATCTCTGAAGGCAGAAGGTTTTTTAGGTTCCCATTCTGAGAAAATTCTTCTTTATTGCAAGCCCTATTGAAAAAGTTACTTATTTCCCACAGGATGTAAAAATGAATCCAGTTTTCCTTGAGGAAGGATCTGTGATAAGCTGTTCATTTCTGCGGCCACTGGCTCTGGCTGCCCCAGCGCTGCTAAATTCTTTGTGTGAGGAGCTCTCAGTGTGGCTCCTTGGGCAAATCAATAATTAGGGTGGGTTTTTTCCTGAGCCTTTACTTCCATCTCCCATGGAAAGAAACACGGAAATAACAAATTCTATACTTCTTTTCAATCCAGTGGCTTGGCTGCAGCGGGCATTACCTGCAGGCATTACCTCCTCACGCTTTAATTTAACAGCTACTCTATTTGATTTACATAATACTCAGTTAAAATGACAACCAGAGCTTAGCATTACTGCCTGCAGCCTTACAGCTGATGCTGTCCCAAGCCCTGCCCTCCAAGACAACTATGCCCAAGTGCCTTTGCAGTCACACCCACAGACAGCAGCAGCAGCTGCTCCAAACATGTCACCTCCTGCCTGCCAGAGGGACGCCCACGCAGGGCAGTGGCAGGGCAGGCACGGTGTGACCCTCCACAGTCAGCACGGCTCTGGCCAAGGGGCAGACACTTTCTGAGTGCCTGGGTGAGGCTGAGATTCACGAATCTCCAACTGGGTTTGTTTTTAGCATTTGTCCCTCTGTAGGAAAATCTCCCTGAGTTGCTTTGCTCAGGTATTACCAGGGGTAGCAGCAGCCTCTGAGAGCCTGTTGTGGGGGTATGCACGGCACTGCAGAGGAAGTGCTGGGCTGTTTCAGCTGCCTGGGGCTGCTGGTGACCAGGGAGTGTCTGCACACCACGGGGAGGACCTGTTCTGCAAGGACCCTGCTGCCCCTGCCAGTCACATCCCCTGATATGAGCAGTTCTGAGAGTGCTGCACAGCTTGCTGTGTCCTCACTGGTGTCTCTGCCACGGGAAACCAGCATTTGATACTAAAAAGATGTCATCTTGTCAACACGTCATCTCTGCAAGGCTGGTCTAGGCCAACAGCCCAGGCACAGGTCACAGTGGCAAACGTTAGAAGCATAAATTTTCTACTCAGAGGAGTGGTACATACAGAAAGGCAATGCAGAGCACCCAAACTTGAGGCCTGAAGCAGCTCAACATCCAAAGGAGCTGTTTGCCTCCCTCCCCCCTATTCTTTCCAACCCCTGCAGTGGTTTCACTGAGGAACCTGGCTACTTGAAAAAGCAGATGCTGAACTGAAAAGCTGACACTTCAATATAGGCATTTAAGCTGATAATCAGTGTTGGATAGTTGCATACATCTGGGTAAAGGGTACTCAAATTAGGGGTTTTTGGATCGTTTGCAAGCACTTTAAATATTTTAAGAATATTTTCTAACTATGGAATTTAATTTTATTTTTAACCGCAACTATTATAGCCTCAGTTTACAAAAACCATATGCACTCTGGGAAGCATATGATAGGCTCCCAAATCAACATTTAAGCAGTTTAGAAATTAAAACTTATTTAAGAAGTAGCATTTAGAGTATTATTGAGGAGCTGTTCTTATTTCATACTACTTCAGCATCACAGCTAGGCTAAAGGATGTAGTCAGTTCAGTAGAAATCAGTATAATGATTCCAACATTAAGAAAAATGAACAACGGGGAATATGATTTAGAGATAGTACATGTCAATTTTGAAATACCATCTTTGGGCTTATGTGCACTCCTGCTGTGTGTATGTGAGAAAGAGATTCTTTCATGTATTTCCAGATCAGTTAGAAGTATCTACCAATACAGCTGCAAGATAATGAGCCCAAGTCTGCTCTGACTGCAGTATCACAGACAGAACAGGACATCTCTCTGCTCACCATGGACTTGCTGGAGAATCCTCAGCTCCCGGTGGACAAACAGAAAAGTAGTCACAGCAAACAGCTTTACCTACAGGCCTAGAGCTAAGGCTGTAGTGTATTATTGGCTGCCACAGAAAATATGAAGCTGATTATCTGCCATGAAATGAGAGGGCTGATTCTCCCCAGCTGTACACACTTCTGGCAGTGTAAAGAATCTGCCTCGCCTTTGCTCTCTGATCACACAAGGAAAATCTGCCTTACCTCTCTCTTCATCCTCTTCTTCACAACCATGTCTGAGATAGGGTATGTGATCAAGGAAAAAAGGCATGAACAAATTTATCCCCTGGCTGACCTTGGCCATGCTATCAGGTCCAGGTATTAATATGACTGCTCACTTCTTCAATTAACAAATCACTTCTAGCAGCTAAAAGGCCACCAGTACTGCTGGCAGGTAAACGTTCATCATGAGAAACTTTATAAAATATACTCCCAATGATACAGAGTTGACTAAACCAATAGGGCTTTACAAGAATTACTTAGATAATCTGCTAGTTTTTAGTGGCTGTAATGGGAAATGTTCTCTTCTTGGAACTATCCTTTAGCATTCTACAACAGGAATACAACTTTTTCTTAAAATTCCTGTCAGCTTTGCTGTAGGGTTTATAATATTGTAACTGAGGCAAAATTGTTGCTACTCACGCCAAACTTAACCCTGTACCACACCATTCCTCACTTAGAGTATTTTAATGGCAACATTACTCAGTATGTGACATTTGGTCCAGTATACTTGTATATTTTGTCCCAGTACCACTGAGATTCTGACACAGATTGCAAATCACAGATGTTGCACAAATGCACAAGCAGCTAGCAATGACAAAATAGACACAGATGTGCATATACAGCTTTTAAAATTGTTTTCCTTACCTATCTTTAAAAGCAGTCCTTGACCAACCCTCCCCTCCAACCTGAATACTAGCACAGGGATCAAGATCATCTATAGTTTTTAATCAGAAATGCAAAACCCAGGTATGTCCTGCCTTGTTGATGAGGAATGCGTGTTCCTCACTTAAAGGCAACTCTCATTAGGCATGCACTTAGAGTGTATAGGAGAGAAGTAAAATTAAATAGGCACACATTAGAGTCTGTTTTGTGTGTCAGTGTTCATAAAGGACAGAGGAAGAGAAACTGCAGTTTAATGTAATTCTACTATTAGTTATATGAATGCAAAACTGAAGAAGCTCAAGCAAAGTCAGCAGAGATCTCCAGATACACTGCCATGGCTGACAAAAGCATTTGGCTCAGCTGCTTACAAAGCTCAGCAGTGGCTATCATCCTTATTCAGTCACACCAGCACAGCAAGCAGTACTTTGGGAAGAAGAGGATAACTCCTCAGTGGCACATCTGTTAGGTATAGATGGCATTCATTTGAGTAGCTTTGCCAGTGGATGACATGCCAAGTCCTTTATACTAAAAGGCTTGTGCTTGATGTTAATCATTCGCTCTCTGCCAGTTAACATGTTTATCCTTCTAGGAAATACTTTGATCTATACTGGCACTTGAAATATAGCAACCAATTTTACTAGACTGGAAATGAACAAACAAGATCTTGTGTGAATTGCCAAATGGCACAGCAAAATGCAGGATGCACGTTACAAAGGGTTGCTTAGCAACTAGAAAAGGCCATGCACTCCATTTTACTATTTTGGTTTCAAATAGAAAATAAATGGCCTTATAGTTGTTTGAAATACATGGAGAGCTAGAACATAATACTGCTCTGGAGAAATCTATTTGTGAGGAGTGTGTGTCATGGGAGACAGAGAGACTCTGAACTCAACATTCAATAGGTAAGTGAAGGAGAAACTGCCTTTCAGATATTTTGCCTTAAAATGTAAATGTAACAGTAGTTTAAGTTCAGTGCATGTATTGTGCTATTCAACCAGGATTTAAAACAATTGTTTATTTTTACCTTTCATCTTCAAATTGTAAGAGGGTTAGTTTTTTGCAAAGACAACTATTAGCTCATCCTGCATTTGCATGCAAGGAAGTAGAAGTTTAGAGCAGTTGGTAATTTACCCATGTAAGTTGCCAAACTCTGAATACATCACAGGCATCCTGAATGTAAGCAATATAAAAAAGAAAACAAACAAACAAACAAACAAAAAACCCAAATAACTTCAGCATAAAATAGCCTCCTTCCTCCCTCTTCCAGAGCTCCCCCCATGCCTGGCAGCTGGTCTTAAATAGACAGATATGAATAATTGCCTAGTAATACTTAATATTCATACAGGAAAAAAAAAGGTCTTTGAAAACTCTAAGTCGCCTATAGCTCAAAGAATTTACTGTCTTTATTTTCCAACATGAGAAACTGAGACAGAGATTAAAATTATTCTTGAAAATCACATGGGAAGTCTACTGCGTTTTGAGGGGAGAATGTCTTAGTGGTAGAGTTATTTTCTCTTCCACCAGTATTGTTATTATACAAGCATCTAAAGCAGGTATGAGCACTTGATACTGCTCAGCCAACAAAACTCACTTGCACACTCCATCTCTGTGTTATCTCTCAGCCCAGGCAATCACACTCTGGAGCCAACACACGAGTCCTCGGTGCAGCTGCAGGAACCTGCCTAACTCAGTGGGAGTTGAGAAGAGCCCCAGCCCAGACAGGGCTCAGACCTCTGCAGCAGCGTGGTACAGCAGGGTGAGCTGAGCACAAAGGAGCAGCTACTGTCAGGAGGTGTCAGGGCCTTAATCTATGTAACGTGTAAGCTGCAGCCAACAGCCTTCGACACAATACCGCATGTGTCCCCTGAAAATGGCATCGCCCATAATTGCATTGTTTGCTTAGAAGGGACCTGAGATCCGGATCAAGTTCAACAAGATCTGTGTCATTCTAGTTAGTGCTGTTTTTCAAGCACACCCCTTAAGTGAACAGAAAGCCCTCTGAATCCATGACCAGACTTTCAGGGCCAGATAACTGACTGTTTCGGTTTCTTTCAAGTTGTATCGCAGTAGACACACACAGTATCCTGGATACTGGACAGATTCAAAAGTGGGAAGAAAAGGTTCCAGCACACTGGCTTTAAAAGAGAGAACAAAGTAAGTGAGGATCAGAGGGAGGAAGGCGATCGCTATGACACTAAGACAATTAATCACTGCCAGATGTTAAGGGTCACACAGCACTGCATGCTGGGAAGATCAGCAGGGGTTCTTGGACAGGGAATAGAGGGAAAAAATAACCTGTCATGTCAGTGAACTAGTCAGGGGTTTAGGGTTCCTGTCGTTTAACTATTAGTGTGCTCTTAATAATAAAATGACAATGCATTGAAGAAGAAGGGGAGGAAGATAGGGGAGTCGGCAGAAAAGAGGGAGTGACAGCTTAATAATCCCTGTCTGTCAAAAGCACTAAAAATACCATCCCAAATTCAATGCTCTTACTTTTGTAATGAACGCGCCGGGGTTCCTGTTTGATTAATAGAACACTTGTTGACTGACAAGGACAAATGTGCACATGGTCTGAACACAGCACTGTGCATAAATAATTCAAATTGTACTACAGCCAGAGCTCAGCTTGTACTGGGGGTTCTGTGATAAACCCCTACGTTTCAGCAGTTCACAACATGGCCCTAAAAGAGAAGCTCAGAAGTCTCAACCCTAAAGTTGGACTGAGAAGGCTGGTTGGTTTCTTTGAAGTATGAAAAAGAAATCAATACCCTTTGGAAATCACAGACCTTTGTTAGGGTAGTGATGGTGGTGTTTCTGCTTGCTCTAGTTGTACATCTCTCATATTACAGCAAAAAGCAGATGGCTTTACACTGAATAATGCAAACAAATTTGTATTCATGGTTATTCCCATTCATCCCCACTAACAGCAACGCTAATGACAGGAGTATACCACCATGGTGGTAGTGGATCAAGGGTTGGGCTTGATGATCTCAGAGGTTCTTTCCAACCCGGGCTGATTCTATGATTCTATATACTCACCCCAAAAATAGGGAACTTCTCTCTTCAAATTTTAGAAACTATTTTCAAAGGAAAGAGTTCAGAACATTTTGTAGATGGACACTTAGTTGCAAATATTTCCCATGTTCCCTTGGGAGATTAATTTAGTTTGGTTAAACTGTTATCTGATGATACCCTTTTCCACAGGAAAACCTGATTTTACCTCAGAAAGGAACATTTTCCACCAAAACTGACACATCTCTTTGTTCTTATAACAATGCATAAGTGCTCAAATATTTATCATGTAACTGTTTCACACCCCTGGAGCCCACACACAAGGGCAATGGAAGGAACAAAAAATGAGGACACTTGCAGGTATACCAAATATCTCACGGAAGACCTAACTTCAAAATTTCCATCAATCCTGCACAGGTATGACTGAATTCACACATCATATCAATCATAATTCACTTTTCTGAATACTTTACTCACCTGGTGAGAACATGCAAACACTAGAAACAATGCCTACATTGTTGGATGTTTCACCATTTTTTTTTCCTGACAAGGAAAAAAGGATTTCTTTACGTCATTATTCAGGGAGTAAAATAACTCTGCTAGTTTAAACAGTTCATCACAGTATGGTCAGAAGGGAAAAACAACCAAACTGAATATATCATCAGACAGAAAGCTATTTCCCCAAACAGTCCACACTTTGTCTAAGATCTGCTCTTTGCTTTTAATTCATTGGATCTTGTAATCTATCAGATGATTTTGGTGGCCTAAATTCCAATCAAGAGAAGTGTTGCTGAGCACATTCAACTTTTCAAGCAGCCACAAAGGTGAGATTCCTTGCTACCCTTGAAGAGGGCTTGGCTTTGCAGGATCAGGCTTATAAGGCTTAAGTAAATAAACATTAGTTTGTTAATTTTTTCTGAGTATTTCTTTTCCAGGTTTTTTTTTTTTTTCTACAATTTATAATGTGAATTACATAAATAGCGAATTGATATACTTTACATCCAATAAATATACAGAAGAACTACTTCTTTGCCCTCTTCTACATTAGATGGTATTAAGAACTTAATAGGTAGTCCCCAAAATGTGAGTAACCAATTTGGTCTTTATTATGCCCTCTTCAGTCATTGTAAGAAGCTATTGTTTAATTATTTCCTTGACTCACTAATTTGAGTTTCAAATTGTTCTTGCATATCTCTATAGTTTAGACAAGTCTTTATAGCAACCTCTATGTTGCAGTCAAATTGTACAAGGAAAATGGTTGTACAGTAGCAACTTTTGCAATTTGTTGAAATGAACACAGTCAAGACTCATCACTCCTCTTCCTGGCATTGCCACTAAATTACTTCAGGTAAAATTTGTCTTGTGCTTCAGCTGCCTGCTTTAAAAAACTGTAGTGAGCCATCATCTCGTTAATCACAGATTTTCCAGTATTGCACTATCATGGAATGTTTCAGGAGAAAGGAGGGTCAACAGAGAACATCTGTGTAACCAGCAACTCACATCATATGACACCAGCAAACACATCACTCCTTAAAAAAGCTCCTAAGGTAGCAATCTGCAGAAGGCAAACATTGTTTTACGTGCACATCTCCACAGCAATAATGTCTCATTAACCAACACAGAGTTAATGTAATAGTTTGAGTGATATGACACATTAGGAGTTAATTTACTAGCATTACCACATAATATTAATGTTACCTTTATATTTATTTAATACATCATAGCAGACAGAGTAGCTCTCCTGCACTTTCCCATTATTTACACAACACAGAGACAAGCCCAGGAACTTGCTGCTTAAGCTCTCCATCCCACAGTTTAGTTTCCTCCTACCTTTTCTTGTTGCAGTTCACTGATGTCAGAAACACAACAGGTGGTTGCCACTGCTTTGTAATGCTTCTATTTCCTGGTGGCCCCGATTCTGTGTGTCACCACACTGTAAGGGTGCTTTAAGGTGGGATGAGGTTTGAGGTACTTTGAGAGACAAAGAAGTCACCTGAGGTATCGCTGCACTATCTGGATAAAAATAAACAAATAGAACTGGTTACACAAGTGCAAGGCACATTCTTGCAGCATCTTCAACAAGTAGTTTTACCTTGTGAGACTGTTCATTTTCAAAAGATAAAAAGGACAAAAATAAAATCAATGCTGCATGTAGAGCAAACACCTTTTGGGTATTTATCTCAAGAATTTCCATCTTATAGTGAAAGTGAGAATAACTGAAAGCCACTGGACACACAATACATCACATTGCTATGCAAACCAGTCCTGATGTTCCATCTACATGGACTATATCAGCCACTTCATCATCCTAAGACATCTAGCAAATGACTAATATACTGTTTGTCTCTTTGTTTTCATGAATATAACAGATTGGACAATATTAAAAGCAAAATTTACGTTACAGAGACATATGCAATGGTCTGCATAATTGCACATGGGTTATGTTAGTGGGGCATTTTCATACATAAAACTTCCTCTGCTCCACAACACTTTCACACACATTTAAGTTTGTTTCATACTTCAGATTGTTCCCCTAAATCACATGCCATGATATACAGCTAAACTTTCTGCTGGATCAGTCCTACAATTACACATGTTTGTTCCACATGTGCCTACCAAAAATATCAGAGCCTCTATGCAGCTCTCTTCTTGAAAGTAAATAGCAAGGAATAGACTTTTATTCCTCTCCAAAACTTTAGTCCCAGTAGGCAAAAAAGAGTCTTAGTGTGTGTGAAAAGGATGGGCAACAAAAAAGCACAAAAGCTTTTTTGCTTTTGTCACTTAAGCTATCAAACAAATAAAACCAGACTGGCTAGCAGCCAACTTGAATTGCAGTTAAATAAATTTCTACTACACTTATTCATTTTGGACAATGCAAAATAATTGATCAAAAGCAGAAAGCCCCCAGAAATTATTTTTAAGTTAAAGCCCATCTTTAGACATGATAGCAATCTACAAGCTACTGTAGGCAGAACAAGTTCTCATTTTATTTTGTGATAATGGATAAGGTGAAGTTGTATTCAGTCTAATAACTTCCTTCTTGTTCCTAAAGGAAAACTGACTTGTAATACAGCATAACACATATTATGGTAAAAGTTTAAAAATTGTAGTTAACAAAACACACCTCACCTCTTTCAAATGCAATAAAGAGCATTTTAGTTTTCCTTTAAAATATACAAATAAGCAGGTATAATTTTACCTACAGAAGTATTAGTATTAACTGTCAACTTTGCCCACTTATTTGCTGCCTATATTCTCAAAGCGATATCCTTATGTTGATTACTCAACTAGCAAATACACAGGTGAGCTGTTTATTTTAATAACATTTAATTAACCCAGTGGGGTCTTGAACTGAAAGAAATGGCTTAGTTTCTCTTTGTGCATTGTAGTAGAATATGAAGCTAAATTATCTATGGCATTTACCCTCCAGCTCAAACTAGAGTAACATGGTTTACAGGAGGAGAGCTAACTATTAAACCCAGCCAGATAGACTGTTTTCTGACAGAGTTTCAACTGAACAATACACATGTAGACAATTAGCCAGGTTTTAGAAGCTGGCCAAACCCAGAGAAGAGCTGGAAATATGCTCCTTAGTGTTTTTCATTAGAGGTTGACTGACTGAGAGGATTCCATGGGAGAATGGCTTGTTCAGGGCTAGCCTTTCATCTCAGAGGCCTGTGTATAATGTGCCCCAGATTCTGTATGAGTGAGGCGGTGTAAGCGCGGTCTGAACTGGGAGTTGCTTTTCACGGCACATGAGCAGTGCAGAATTCATGGGCAGTGCAGGTGACAGCCAGTGTGCCAAGCAGGGATGGGAGGGCAGTAGGAGTGCAGGTGCTGGTGTTATTGTTCCATGCAGGGAACATTGCCCTGTGCTCCCCGTGCAGCCCCTGCAGAGCCACCTTGCCCCATCTGCACACCCTGCACACAGCGGAGGTGACAGCACTTCAGAATCAGAGCCAGGCTTGGGGTGACTTCTAAACTGACTGACAATAAATGTAGTTTTGCTTTTCTTACAAATTAAAAAAAAAAAATAAAATCCAAGCCCCAGTCCAATCTGCTTTAATTCACTACAATGCTGTTGGTTCTCATAGTCATCTCTTCAAGGACAGCTACACCCTCAGCAGTGGGAGGGATTGGCATTTGTAGTACAGTTTACTTCAGCAGTTTGCATGGAATAATTGATATCCTACTATTTTATCAAAATGCTTTTACGAGAGTTCAATGTGTGTTAGTCTGTCCATATTCTTGAGCATCAGAGTAGTAATCAGATAAAACCCAGCTGTATTGATAAGATACTCCAAAAGGAAGCATTAAATGCACAAATACAGTGTGTCTACCATGACCAGATATGTTGATTTCTCCATACTTTTCACATACTGTCTTGAATTTTGCTATTAAGCCAGGATTTCCCACAGCCGAGGAAGCAAACTCAATTCCAGTATCAAATTTCCTTTCAGTTTTTCTAAACCACAAACTAGTACAATTTATAGAGGAGAATACATACTATGACACATTTCCTCAAAGGGAACATTTACTGGAGAATCCGTCACTCTAATGACATCTTTTTTAGCCTCTACATTTTAAACGCTTCACTACAAGTATGTCTATTCACAGGAATTAGTAGAGCCTGTATTAGTCAATGCTAGATCACCAATATGGAGTTTCGTCCAGATATAACACCTCAGGTTTAGTGTAAGGAGTATGCAACATTTCAATCTATTTTATGTATGTGCAAATTACTCTGGAAAAAATTTTCTCCTTTTTAAAGTAGACTTTGGCCTCTCACAGATGCATTCTGTGAGCACGCTACCTCCCTTAAAGCACCTCTCTACGTGGTGCTGAAGCAGAAAAATAAGTGAGGTACCTATTTTCTTTTTGCTCTCTTTTAATCAGATGACCTTTCTGTATTTAGTGGTCCCAGAGAAACCCCCAACTATCTTTTATTATTCTCCATGGCCACATTTTACTTCTCAAATATTTACTGCTCAGCTACACCTAATTGCCTTCAATGTTGCCTCTTGGAGAAGAAATTACGATCAGCCTCTTCAGATTGCCCTTCCCAATGCTGATACATGACTGATACAGTTACAACTACTCGTGTTTGTACAGTTACAACATCTGGAGCCAGTTAACAACATGAGAATCACAAAAGAAGGAAAGTTTCTAGCCTTTGCGGTTTCTGAGAAGAGTCACTCAAACATACCCTACAAGCCCACAAACCAGAAAATTAAGTTCTAATTTTATTTATTTAAAATATCATTAATTTTCAGTATTTAGGGATAACAATACTGTGTGGCTGATCCTCTCATCTCAGTGTGAGCCTGATGGTCATGGGAGGAGCATTTTCCTGTGTTAAGGAGGATGCTCAAAGCAAGGACACTCTTGAGAAGCTTGTGGCCTGGAACAGCAGAGCTTTGCTGCTGCTCTCCTGGCTTGCACTGCTCTGTGCCAACCTGCTGTGTCCAAAAAATGCCATGATGGAGCAGGAAAGAGCAGTGCCACTCTGCAATTGAAAAGTCTGCATTTATTTCCCACTGTAGGATGCTTATTGTTCCTATTCTTTAAGGTGCTCACACAAAAGATTACATACATAATAATCAACAAATAAAATAGTAGAACCTACGCAACATATATGCTGCTGTCCAAGATTCACATCATTTTGGAATTTGCTCCAAGATCAATTAATTACTTTTTTATAACACATGAAAATTTCCAGTTAGAAAATTGCCAACAGTACACAGCCACTCACTCCTAGATCAAGTTTATATTGTAAAGATACTTATAGATTTCCACTTCGAAGTTAAACATTTCTAGAAAGATGTGTTAGAGAAAACTTTTAAGAGTCCACAAGCCATTTTGGTTTATGTATAAGAATGTAACTGGTAAAAGAGGAGGTCTTGGAAAGCTTCAGAGATCTTTAATGTGCAGTCCTTGTCTTTCCCATTTTTGAAATCTTACTCACTTGAGTAAAATAACTGCCAGCCGTTTCTATCAATCTGACAGGCTGTAACTTTCTGAGCCTGCCTTGGTCACAGAGGGCTAAGAAAAACTGCCTTACATTGTCCTTCCCCTCTTGTTCCCCTGTTTCTTGCCTTTTTCATCTTTCTTGTGAATTTAGAGAGCTTCCTACTTCTAAACTCTCAAGCTTTCAAAGTGTGACACATGAGTTTAACACATCTTGTTAACTTAATATTTCACAGAAAAGACTTTCCTTTGGAAATATTCTAGGTCAGCTTTACCACTACTATGAGAAGTAATTTTTCTAAGGTCTTGATTCTTTTAAGTACCAAGTATCCTGAAATGATGATCTCAGAATTAGACCCTTTATGGTTTCCCACTGGAAGCTCACAAAAAAAATTTTTTTAAAAATCAGAGGAACAATTTTGGTCCACGGCCATCAATTGTAAAGAGTCACAAAGGAGGAGATATTCCTAAAACAGTGATGGAAATAGAGAAGGAAAAGCATGAAAGGGCTTCCAATCATGCAATGGATGCTGCTCCCTTGTGAACACACTCTGACGTTTTCTTCTTAACAATGAACAAAAGCTATTTTCTCTTAGGGGGAGAACAGGAAAAGGCTCAAGCTGAAGCTGGGTCAAGACTGGTGAGCACAGAGCTTCTGTGTCATTGGTTAGAGGAGTTAAAGTCCACTTAAAAGTCTCTCTTGCCTGTCCCTAGCCTGTGCTCTCCCTTTGAAGTCCATCTTCTCCCTCCAAAATGCTGCTCGCTGGGCCTCAGCCTTCTATAAAGTTCCCTGTCTCAGTCAACTTCCTATCCAGTCTAATTTCTATCCACTTTTATCCAACTTCTCTAAAGCTGTGCTGCCTTTCCTTTCTGAATGTCCAAATCTGGTTGCAAAACTCTCTCCTAAAACCGAACCATTTAGGAAGAAACAGATGAGAATTTGATTTATGAACATTTTCCCAGCAGTTAATAATAAAGTTTTACCTGAATGGATCTTTGTTAGCAACAGACTCTTAGCCTGGCACCTCTGCCTCACACAACTTTTCATGTTTTCAGACTTCTGGGGTTTTGGAGCTTTTTTTTTTAAATTAACTTCTTCCTTTCAGACCTAGAGATTTAAAAGAGTTCAGGAAACACATTGCTTTTTCCAGATGAAGTAAGATATAGAGATTCCAAAGATCTGAACTATGCTCAGTGTTTCCTATGCTTTCAGACAAGAGAAGGAATACAGCCTGGGGTGGGAGTAGCACAATGTACCCCCTCCCAGGTAGCACGTGTGATAGCACATTGACACACACAGAGGATAAATAGGATAATGGAGCATTAAAGCTGCAAGAAAAGGTAATACAGTCACAATTTGTAAACGTGAAAGTTAAGCACAGATTTGTACTAGGATGCAGACTTTGCTAGCTTGATCACTGAACAATATTATTTCAGGAACAGTGTATCATAGGGCTCTCATTTTTTTGCATTGTTTATACACTTGACATGTATGAGAACAGAATAACTCACTAACATCCACTGGAGACAAAGCCAGAATTTCAAAACTAGAGCAGTCTGAAGATGTTCAGGATAAGATTTTAAAATAAACAAGAGAAAAAGCAGTTTTTCCAAAAGAATGCTTCCTCCCCCTCTTCCCTGTCCCCCACTCCTCTGTCTCCAACAGAGCCAGCACCAGATGTTTCAGAAACCACACACTGGGCAGACACACAGGATCATCTGTCCCTTCTTCCATAAAGGTCTCATCCAAAGGGAAAAAATCTAGACAAGCTAGTTCAAAGAGCATGCCAGTAGCAGCAAATAGCAAACCTTCTATTTCAAATAGCTCTCACCTTTGAAAAGAAAAATTCTAATGGAATAGTTTGAAAACTTCAGATCCTGAAAATCAGATCATAGCAGTGGAAGAGTCTACAGGATAGTTCTGTGATAAACACAGAAAATCTCAGACCCAGAAAATATATGTTTTTCCAATATGCAAATGTTTTAAAAAATGCCAAGTTAATTCCCTCAAATATCTTAAATGAAAAACATTTAGTGGTAAATAGACTTTCTAAAAATAAAATATTTATTCAACATTAATAGTAACACAATAGAATAGATTTAGATATTGAAATCATGACAAATAATTAAAAATGGGTTTGTTTCAAAATAAAAATTAATGTATTGGTTAAAGAGGGATTTTCTTCTACGTGTAAATGTTACAGCAATATTTTTGCCTCACACTTTGACTACTTTTTTTCTACTAAGAGCACCACCTGTAAAGATGCAGTCGTGATTCCTGGTGACAAGTGATAGTGTTCTAAGTCGGGCTGGGCTGCAGAACAGAGCAATGCCCAGGGTAGCACTGAAGGGGAGCAGGGGCAGCTATGGGGGTCCCAGCCCTCACCTCCCCATTATAACTGCACAGTGTAAAACACCTCTTAGGTTGCTTTCAAGTGCACAGACAGCCCGTCCTGCCCCTGGCTGGCCCCAGATCAAAGGACTGCAAAGGTGGCTCTGTGCCACCGCTGCCTCTGGCTCTGCTCAGCTTCACGAAGGCCAAACTCAGCACAGCTGAGAATCCATCCCAGCACGTTAATCATGCTGCTTGGGTGGAATTGCTGTCATGCTGGAGTTTTCATTTCCTCCACCTTTCAGAGCCTGACTTTTTCAAAAGAACACAAGGGATGCTTCATTAATTATCAGACAATTTTGAAATGAAGCACCTCAGCTTGGGAGTGTCCTGTAGCTTTGCAATTTGAGAAAGTACCTGAGGTTTGCAGAAGTCAGGCACATATTACTTAGAAAGGTTCACAAGAGGAAGAAGAAATTGTGAACTTATTTCAGATGTCACTGGACAGTGATGTAAACACGGCATTGTGAAAGACAAAGCCCAAATCAAGCTGATAAAAGCATTTTCAGATCAAGAAAAATATACTACAGTTGATATTAATCTGATTTACTAAAAGTGTAAGAAACCAAGTAAGGTGCTCGCTCTGTCTGATGCCAGTGAGGCTTCTGCCAGCACAGCCTGGCACCACAGCCTTTGTCCTTTTTTTTTTCCCCTTCACATGGAGAGGCAAAGGAAAAAAGAAATTACAGTCATTCCAGTGTCATGAAAAAAAGTCACAAGAAGAATTGTACATTCACAACGAACAAGTGTAGACATGATATTGGCAACATTTCTTACACAGAACCAAACACATTTCACTACAGTAGAGATATAATTCAAATCTTTACTGTAGTCCAGCTGCAGTGTCAAGTTCAAGAGAATTACAACTTCTCTTTTATTAATTATTTTTAAAGGGAATACAGAACAGAGATTTACCACAGCTCCATATATTCTGGAAAACTCAGGACTCAGTATTTAGCTGGAAACAGATGCATATTTCTAGCATTTATAATTGATACCAACATAACGTTATTTAATTTCAGGAGTTGTTCATAGGAGCTATCAGAGTTTTCCATGGATGGGATGGATAAAGATTAGTGTGACCACTGGGATCTGAGGGATCAAAGATGCATACGAGGTCACAAAGACTGAGGAGACAAATGAAAACTCCCTGTACAATTATAAAATACTTCAAACCAGAAAAAGTTTGCTGGATTATGGAAATACATTCTTTCTGAATACTTTTTTTTTTCTACCCTTCAAATCCTTGCCATCTTTAAAAGCAAGGTGACAGCTCTCACAAGAAAAATTTTTCTTCTTCTCTGCTGTGATTTGATTTAGATCTCCTTTCCAGTGACAGACTGCCAGACTGTAAAGCCCAGAGATCTCTACAGCAGGCAGTCCACTAATGACTCAAAGTTTGTGTAAGATACAGAGAGAGGCACATACAGAGAGAGAGAGAGAGAGAGAATAGGAGAAGAAAGAATTAAGCCTCCACTTCATTCACCCATCAGACAGGGCTCCTGAGCACCCAGGCTTGTGCCCCACTGACAGTGGGGAGCAGTGTTACTCCAGTCAGGCTCCAGGCCCCCAAAAAGGTCAGTCCAGATATTCCATTGCCATTCCATTGATAAACCACTACAAACTGCAGCTATTGAAAAAGTACAACATGTGAAAATGTAGTAGTGTTTTCGGTGATCTTTTTGAACAGCTTATATTTCTGGTCTGCAAAGCCTGAAAACTTTTTCTTTCAATAGGATGTTTCTTTTTTCCTCTCTTTTCAGTATCAGTTGCAAAATTGCCTAAAGTCATAGTCACATGTCAAAACCCTGACACCTACATTTAATGATTTCCTTTCCCATTTCAACAGTCTCATCCACTTAACATCCTCATTGCCTGGCTACTGCTCCAGCATTCATGTGTACATTTTATCAGTGTTCCATGGCTTTAAATGGAATAACTCCATGGTCACACACATATTTTCACATTCATTATGCTAAGTGAACTTTACTCCTTCAGCAGCAGTTGAAACAAAGAAGCAGTTAAGTAATTTTTATGTTTTTTTCTGTTTATAGTTTTCCACTTCAAAGTAATTTATATTGATACAATTCACATATAGACATGAACTTAAAAGTAAAGTAATCAAGTTAATGGATTTTACTTTAGCAAAAATCTGGAACTTTCACAATATGGGCATTTTGAGAAAAATACTTTCATGACATTCAGCTGTGCAGAATAGTCGTAATTAAGTTAACTGTGCCAAAGCAACACAATATCGCTTCACAGGAGATTTTTGTAATGGAGGACGAGTTATTGACTCAACAGGTCTAATAGTCCTGACAGAGTCTGACCTGCATTTAACCTGCACCACATAGAGCCAAAAAAAATGAAGTCTCATTCTGTGGTCCTCACATTATCTAACTACTTCTAGAGAAGAGCATTTCATTCAGTTGTGTTGGTAAAGTGCAAACTACTAACTAATTGTGCTCTACTATGGGCAGATTTATCAAGGGACACTGAGAACATCCACCAGCAGAGGATGAATGTAATGTAAATGAATGTAAATGAGATCTAAAGTAAAATCTCACATAATGTGTATCACCACTCTAGGAAGTACTGTTGTCACATGTTCCCTGATTTCCAGTGATAAAGAAGGTGTAAGAGAACTTTTAGAATTGTTCTGATACCTTCACATCCAAAAGAGAATGAAGGCAATAAAGAATACAAGATTACCTAATTCTTTTCACCTCCATTCAAATATTCCACATGTTGCAGAATGAGATGGGTACTTCTATAGTTGTTTTAAAAGGTCGACTTTTTCCTTTTTCTTAACCTGACTTCTTTTCACGCATTCAGCTTTCCTGTTAGCTTTTAACCACATAATGTTTGTCAGCTCCTACAGCCAGTAGACCCCCTTTAAAGACAAAAAAAGGTTCTCCTAGTATTTGATCTACCTATTGACAAGAAAGGAAAGATTATAGCAAAGGTGTTGTTGAGTAGAAGAAAAAAAGAACAAATTTTGGTTTAGTATATTTTGATACTATCTCCACATGAGGGAAAAAATCTCCTCCATCCATTTGGAGTCTTCCTGATGGTGTCAGGATGAAAATTATTATGTTACAGAGCAATTATGCCCCATCCTATCTCCTTAACTGAGAATAGAAGATTTTAGTACTAACAGGATTTTATATAGGCCTTGTCTGAAGCAATGCAAAACTGTGCTGCAAACTTCCTATGTATCTACAGTAGAAATAAAACTAAGAATTTAATGTTAAAGAAGGAAATCAATTACACAATTCTCACACTTAAAAGTGCTCAAATTAAAAATGCTTTTTACTTTTTCCATTTTTTTCTTAGAAGTTCTCAGCTTTAAAGTAATATTCAACAGTACTTTTCATCTCTGTATTAAAGTTCTTTTGTTACTTAATAAGAACGATTGATCTATTTTAATAATGAAATTAGAAATGTTGATGCATTCCTGGGAAAGACAAAGTGTGGAAATATAATTCCTGGATATCCCTTAGAAACTTTCAGCCCTAGGTAAAAAGAGAGAAAAAAGAAGAGTGATGCCTGGTTTGAAAAAGGGACTTTCACCTAGACTTATGAGGAGAATAAGACCTATTAAATTGGCTGACAAGCAAGTGTTTAAGTTTAAAATTTTTAACTGTTCATTATTTCTAAAACTATAAAAAAGGTCAGGCACGAATATATATAGGATCCATTTTAGAGAAATTAATATTAAATAATTAAATATTTAATCTACAGAAAAAACTCACACCTTTACCTCTACAGCAGAGTGAATAATCTTTACATACTCCTTTTTTTCTGAGGCTGACAAACTCACCATATGGGTCATAATGGAAACAGTATCTTCCACCTCTTTGTACCTGAGCAAATGACCTCCTTTCAAGATGAATTTTCCAGAAAGAAGGTAATTGAATTACCTGAGTGCTGATCCACTTCAAAGGATGTTCTTTATAGGAAGTATAATCAGATTCTGATGCTTTGATCAAGGGAATCTATGAACCTGCTCACTCGATCACAAACTCTACTATTTGCCATGAAGAGATAACTAATCAATTACAGAAATACATCTGCTCTGAGTACTTATTGATGACTTGACAGAAGGAATGCATAATTCAAAGAGTAAAACCCTTGAGAAAGCTGGCAGTGGCTGTGGACTGAGGAATTCAAATGAGACATAGGGTGGCCAGCCTAGAGGTAAATTGCTAATGATTAAATGGGAGTATCTGCTGTGGCTTCATTTGAAATGAGAGACAGTGAAAGGAAGGGACTGTTGCTCAAATCTGGTTAGAAACATGATCTGTCAGTACAAATCTTGCCACCTGTCCCAGAGCGAGCCTGGTCAGCCTCAGAGCAGAAGCCGATTGTTTCAGCTGTACCAGACTGAGGAACTGACCCAGAGAAACTTATTCAAGAGCAGAGTTCATTCACCTTGTATGTCATACACAAACCCGTGTTTCCAAGGCTTGTGTCACCTTTTCTCAAAGGGCCATGACCTTCCAGACTTTCCTAAAACACCTACATGAACTGGGGCATTGCTCCTTCATGACACCAGGGCTTGGGTAATTAATAGTTTCACTTTCCAGTGAAAACAAACAGATGGATTTAAGAATATTAGAGAATGGACAGAAAATATTCTAGAAACTTGGCAGTAATGAGGGATATGGATAAGAAGTTGAATTTTCTTTTTTGCTCTCTTAAAATACATAGGAAGGAAAAGTGAATTAAAAAGAAAAGACATAAATATAAAACCAATAAAAGTAAAAACTCAACAGTAAAGCTATTAAATCTGTGGAACTCACTGCAAAATGAAAAATTTGAGTCAGCGACATGAATGATATTGAAAAAGAAATTAGATATTTACAAGAATGTCATTATAAAATAAGTGGGTTAAGTTATTATTAGAAAGTATCCAAGTCCTCTCCAGTCTGTTTATGTGCCAACCACAGTTAAAGAAAGGGTTACCGAGACACTATCTCAGTAGGAACAGGTTATTCTGCAAGGACTCAGCCCTGCTCCATTAACTTCAATGAGCTTTCCTATTGAGTTCAAAGAGTAGGATCAAGTCACAAGATTATTTCTTGCAAAATCCTATAATGTCTCTGACACTAAATTTGATTGATGGCATATTTGATTTCATATGCCAATTTTTGTACCCTGGTATGAACCACACTGCTGTTGAAATCGACCTCAGTTTATATATATGTCTATATAACATCAATTGTTTGTAATATTTGAAAGACCCATGCATGTCTTATTTTTTTTTATCACCACAAGATTTCACACAAATACCAGAAAGTGTCTGATAGATGTAATTTTTTATAATGTGCCTCAATTCCTTCCAGAAACATGCTATATTTCTTATGTTGTAGACACTGCAATTGAGAAATTAAAATTAGCCTCTATGTTTAAAAGTCCAGTCTAATAGTTCACATGACTAATTGTGACTAGACTATAGCCACAATAAAATTCAACTGCAATCATTACATCCATGTGCTAAAGGCTCTCACTATTGTACTATGTGAGCATCTCAGAGCATCTTCATAATTCAGGTATAAAGGAAATCTGTGTCGTTAACTAAATCTGAGTAATTAAGAACATCCTTGTTGAGCAGAGGGCCTCACTACACCCAACCCACAGGTGCCCTCCTATTCACGAGTAGTTTGATCCACAAGAAAAAACATACATATTTTAAAGCACAAAAACCCCACAGCCACAACCTACAAGTGCTCTTCTTTAAATTCTAAAATAGACTTTAGGCTAAAATAGGAAAGAATCTGAGGGGAAATTTTAGGGAGCTTAAGAGTACCAAAATAAAGCACTGCAAAGGAAGTCATCTTGGCAATTTTATCTACTCTAAATGATTCAAAGATCAAAATGTTTGCCTATTCAAAACTTCATTCTTTCACATACCCATTTAAAATGAAAGCAGCTTCTTTTTTCATTAAACTCAGTTGAATTGGGTCAAACTTTAACATTATATTTCATTATTTTGCCTTTGCTTAGTGCTTCAATGGCCAGTCACGAGCTGACTTTATCCTTTGCAAGCAGGACAAGAGCTGACGGGGAAGAGATGAAGGAAGCCCTTAGAATACAATCTCCTCCCATTTTGGCCTTGAATTGTAGGCATTCACAGAAGAAAGAAAAATAAAGTGTCTGAGGTCTGGACAAAATTTTGCTGAATCACTCAGGTGAGATCCTCAGCCAAACGTGAGACCCTCCTGGAGTGAAAGGCTGCAAATCTTTTGTGGAGGGGAGCCCTCACAAAGTGTGGTTACAGCAGCTGAAATTCAGTGGCAAAAATAACCATGCACAGGTTTCTAAACAATCCAGGGATGCATGTGTCCCTCTTATTCCTTCTCCCACTTTGAGTCTGCATGAGGTTGTTTATTTTATTACCTTTTATTTCCAAGATGAAGGAATTCTATAATCATGCACAGAATTAATAATATTTTTTAAAGGGGAGAAAAAAAGCACAAGTCATTTGAATTCAGTTTTTATGCAGCATGCCAAAATAGGCTGAAGTTAAAAGTGATAGCAGTGCACTGAATGAATTGTAAGGTTTGTTTTTATCTTTCTTATTGAACAGATTCCTGCAGTTTACTTTTTTGAGCATCTTACAGCATCTTTGGATCAGCCAACAAAGAAATTCCTTTTGGACACAGCATGTGGTCAAATGAAGATTCTGTTCAAAGTGACATGAAATCAGAAATATTGGCTATATAACAGGTATTGTCTTTTTCTATACCTCTGTTCTTCATTGTCAGTAGTCACCATAACTGAAGAGGCACACTCACAAAGAAGTAAGAAATGTTCAAAGTGGGCAACAGATGCTTTATTAGAAGGCAAACCTTTCTCTCTTCTCTATTCATTTTATCCTAACACCAGCAGGTTTCCAAGGGGGAGAAAAAGCAGCTTTGAAGCTTTTTTTCCTTTCCAACTGAAGTATTTTTTTTAAAGGGTCCTAATTTCAAATGCTTTAGAGAAGTCTGACTTAGTGCTCTTATGCTACAAAATATTTAATGCTTTAATGGTAGGATCACTAAGAGTTCCCCTTTATATTTGCATTTTTTTCTGATTATTAATTGGACAGACAAGACCCAGTTATTGGTACTTGCAGAATCCTGCTCCTCCAGGACCCAAACAATACTCATCTTGGGTGGCAGGGAGCTACAGGAGACCTTTGACCTGAGTAGCCTGGGAACAGTTTGTGGATTTGTTGCAGTGTCCTACATGAAAACTCCATATGCATTCAAAACTTGTGATATTAACACCTTAAAAAGACTTACTACAATTAGTGCCTACCCAGGCCAACCTCTTAATTGAAGTCAGTTGGAGTTTTGCTCAATCACAGAATACCAAACTGAACCCAAAGGAAAACAGTGGCCAGATACCAAGCCAGGGTAAACCAGCCTTGCTGCAGAGAAACTCATCTGTGTCCAGCCTCAGCATTCCAAAGGCCAGCGTCACATGCTCAACAAAACAGCATCCCTGGAGCTCCATTTCACATACAAGTTTCATCACACTATGCTGAAACTTGGAATTGTTCACTGTAGTTATAACATGAAAAAATAGCAGGACCAGCACATTCTTATGTTCCATGTCAATGAGCAGGGATGAATAGGCATAAATAGGGCTTAATGCCTATTTATGAGACTGTGTGGGAGATATATACATCAGCATTGTGTATATTCTCTCCGTGGAAGCACACTGTGTGCTTATATCACACAAAAGTTTTGTTTATACCAGCAAAAGTATCAAAGTAACAGTTGACTAACCAGGACCCAGGGACATGAAAAAACATGAGATGTTAATAAAAGA
Organism: Myiozetetes cayanensis; assembly: GCF_022539395.1. Classification (NCBI taxonomy): domain Eukaryota; kingdom Metazoa; phylum Chordata; class Aves; order Passeriformes; family Tyrannidae; genus Myiozetetes; species Myiozetetes cayanensis. Next base: position 8,153,636 of record NW_026087270.1, read on the forward strand.
CTGCAGTCAGTAGGGAGAGTTACTAGAATATAATTTTGTGTAACACATCCCATTTGATGTCACTCTAAAGCTGCATTGTGAATGAATATTTTAATTAAACACCCAAGTTTATATTCTGTTCAATTGCTGATCAACAGCTCAACCTCAGATACTGTTTCCACTGGAATAACTTAATATGTTCAAGAACATAGAAACAGGATGTTCTTGAAACAGAAGTAGATCAGCCCTGGTTCTAAGGTTACTGGACTCCTACAGGGAGCCAGAAGCAATGAGAAACCAGTCTGAGAAACCAGGGAGCTGTTTAACATCCAAGGGGATTCACAGATTCTGAAGTCTGCCTTCTGCCTTTTTTTTTTAGCTCCTAACCTGTACCTCTACAGGTATTCATCTGTTCAAAATCTCTTGGGCACCTCTCTTTTTCATTCCTTCTTTTCTGTTTTCAGAGAAGAGGACAAGGCAGCTCTTGGTCAATTTTTTTTTTTAATGTTTTAAGTAAGAGCACAGTTACCAAGGACCAGCCTTTGCTACATTATACTTAACATTTCCTCACTTTCCAAAACCACAATTAGTCAGAATTTTAAGCTGCAAACTACAGTTTCAACTACCAGCTTCTGCCTGCAGAAGAGCTAACTAGCAGAGGTAACTTTTAGACTATTTGCACTGTTCTGAGTCTATTACATTAAAGTAGAAGGGGGCACTGTAATATAAAAATATCTGTCCTACAGAGAGTTGTTTTATTATCCAAAAGCTGAATTTCTTTTCAGCAAAGAAGCTGTAAGAGTGACAGCTTAAAAAATACAACATATGAAATGTAGAATTAATACTTTCACATGATCATGATCACTATTACATTTTTCCAAGGATATAATCAGAACACTAAAGTATCCACCTCAGAGGAGCAGATTTGGGTTTTTTCTATTTCTTTTAATGCTTGTAAGAAAGATAATGCCAGTGTTTATTCATATTTTATGTACTATGCTTTGCACAAATGTATCAGAAATAATACAACAACACAAGATTAAGCAGTTGCATGAAAGAGAAAAAGTTATTTATAGAATGAGAACATACATTTGACAATTGAAAAAATGTATTGAAAGGTATCTTTCCAAGGAAAGAAAATGAACTTATGAAATTAAAATCAGAAAAGCTGGATTACATGAAGAAAACAATAACAGAGAGAAGGTCAAGAGATTGAGAGAGCACACTACTAAAGGACAAAGCTGTTGTGTAGATGAACTGGATTAAACTAACTTCCAACACTAGGGCTCATTCAGAATGGAAAAGTAAAAAGTAATAAATTAGAAAGAGTGGAAATGACCAAACGTGCAGAAATTAACTTTTAAAATGGCATACTGTGGCTTGTATTTAAACATGTGAATGCAATCCAAGGCTCTGCTCAGCACTGAGCTCTGACCCTGTTTGCATGGCCAGGATTTGCTCAGGAGAGAGCACAAGGCAATTGTCAGAGGAGGTGGCTGTTGCAGTCTCCAGTTCCTGTCTTCCTGAAAATTAAGTTCTCTGTGCTTTATAATCCCTACATTTCTACTGACACAAGATTTATTTAGAAGAGGTTTTTATTAGAGCAGATTATCATAACTGGGGGCGGGAGAGCCAAAACCAAACAGGGCTTTTTTACTCACCTATTAGCAGCAGGGTCAGAAATTACTTGTTCTTATCACAGTATTCAAAGCATGATTGACAAAATAAAGTAGCAGCTGTTGTTGGATCAATGGTCAGTGCTGATACTATCCCAGATAGCAGCACACACAAAACAAATATATCAAGTGAGAGCTGGGCAGCAAAGGAGAGAATACAATATAAGGCAGTCATTATGCAATGCACTGTGAAATATGATGAAATTGCTGAACTGCTCTTTCTAATAGTTCAATAATTCCTCCTGCTGAAGAGGAAAGAACATGGAATAAATTTTAGAAAGCAAGTCTTGAGTGACAAAGAAAGAAATGGTTAAGCTGCAAGATAAGTACACAGCAAGGTGAAAAACTAATTTAGCTGGAATATGAAAAAACCAAATCCATTATGGACAATAAATTAAGTCCTAGATGTAATAAATGGAATAGTTTGGTTTGTTTGGGATTTTTTTTTTTTTGTAAGCCAACTTCAGAAACGCCAGCATTTGCCTAGTATATTATTATTTATTTATATAAAAGAAAGTACAAAATCTCTGATGTATGGAAGTGAGAGGGACTTTATGTTAAAGCCCAACTACAAGCATTCTGCTTCCTGAATTGCTATGCTTTAGTAATGAGTGAGTTTCCAAAAAGCATGCACAAGGCAAGAATTTACTCAGGTAATAGGACTGTTCACTTCAGAATTTATCTTCCCCTAGAAGTCTCCCAGTTAAAGGCTTCTTCTGTTCTCATCTCTAAATGCATGGGCAAAAGTTACTCCCATATATAGAAGGAGAGAAGGGACACAGACTGCTACAGATATCATAACTGATGAAGTTCAGCACCCAGGCAACTGCTTCATACTCATAGATGTCCTCTTAGGATTGCCCAGGGTACTATACAACCTCTTACAGTTTTACCTCAAGGCTAGGTTTTGGAAGCACCCAAGTAGTAAAGTATTAGCCCTGAAATGCTAAAACTTCCAGGGGAATAATATTTGAAGAAGACAGAGGTATTTTCATCTGCTATCCACTGCTGAGAGCAAGCTTTTAGCTCAGTGCTGGGGTCTAAGATCCTGAGAAAGATAGGCCCTTGCACTTACATGATCATCACCTATATCAAACAGCTCAAACAAAAAAGAACATCTCTCATGTAAATCTCTTCAGAAAATGAATAGAAAGACCTGAAAAGGTTAAAGGCTACAGCGTTCAGAGCTTTTGTTCATACCAAGGGAAAAAAGGAGACAGTGTTCAAAAGTTTTATTCTTAGGCCATTTTCAGCAATTCCCTTTTAAAAAATCCCACTTTTATGAGAACACTTACGTTACTCACAAAGTTCACAAATAGTTTCTCTTTCTTTTCTCTATATATGCCTCTGTGTGTCTGAGAATAACAGTAAGAGTGTAAATCTTTCACTTGTTCTTTATGTACTCCCTTACAACAAATACCATCTGAAGAGTCAAGGGGAGTCCATTTAAGGTCTGTTATGTTTCAGATTTAAACATTCCCTGACATCCCCTCTCAATTAGATTCTCACTTCAGGTATTAGAATAATTGCTACAAGATCCTCAGATAGCACTGGCAGCTCTATACGTATGTTTAAATGTACAACACAAACACACATCTGTGATATATCACACTTGTGTGTGTGTATATACACAAATGTAAATACATATAAACATCTAATCAAATAGTCCAGACATCCTTTCTGTACCTGAAGATGTATATTCTTACAGAAAACCACATTTTATTTAGTTGTTTACTGAATCTTCTTCAGTGAGTTGCTGCTCTGGGAATATATATTTCAACAGAGCCTTCTAAAAAACACAACAAAAAACTAACCCAGATATCTCAAGATGAGTGAAAAATATACCCCCAAGAACACCCATGGAGAAGTTGCTCATTTTTGCAGAGTCCCCTTTTTCTGATAGCATTGGCATTTTAGAATCCTTGCTACTACCAGGGCTCTTTGATCTCTACAATTTGGCGCCACAAGATTTGCCCTCTGTAAGTTGTGAGAACTTAAAAAGGATTGTTTAAGGAGGGCAGCTCTGTGTAATTGCACATTAACCATACTTAGAATGATTATGGCTTTCTTGACATCAGAATGATGGGTTCTTAGCAGTATTTTAAGGTTTCTATGCTGGGGAAATTGCAATTCCTCTCTGGATGGCAAAAGGAGTTGAATTATAGCAAACATGAGGAAAACCAAGTTCACTTCTGCCTTACTTAAATCAAGACTATTGCTTATGGGATTTATGTAATGGTTAAATTCTCACTCCAATCCTTCCCCATGGTACCAATACAGAATCTGAATCTTTCCTGTACTAAGGACTCGGTGAAGGAGCATGTCAGAAATTAGAACACAAATATCATCCAGGAAATAACAATAACAATCACATCATTATGATAAAACCCTCTGCATTAAAAAACCCCAACAGCCCAGCCTTCCAAACCAGTAATTTTCAAAAATAATATGAACTAATGTTAATATGTATGAATACACAACAACTTTTAGGAGACATTATTTGTGACAACTAATGACTATTGGATCTCCTTAGAGATGTCTCCTGGAGTTAAAAGATCAATACCTCTCCAAGTTCCTCTTGCAGGACAGATCTGGGGGCTATAAGAGGAGTCCTGCCTGCCACGTAGGACAGCTGTCAGAAGGTAAAGCTCATCTAGCTTTCTTTTACTCCCTGTTGGGTGCTCACACCTTCCTCATTTCCATCTTTTCATAGAATCATAGAATAGATTGGGTTGGAAAAGACCTCCAAGATCATCAAGTCCAACCCCTGATCCAACTCTAATTACTATATCATGGTACTAAGGGCCATGTCCAATCTCTTTTTAAAAACTTCCAGGGATGGTGAATCCACCACCTCTCTGGGCAGGCCGTTCCTGACCATTAGAGAAGTCAATCTTGGGTATTCTTTTCCTCTTTGTTAATACTTCAGTCCTTCTCCTAAAGTTGAGATTTCACTGGAAATGTAAAAATGGAAGGAAGAGCCTCTTTTTTTCCTTGCTTTCCTTTAAACTTTGCAGACAGTTTGCTAATTACCAAAGTACTTTATCCAGAAAGCTGGCAATAGCTTGGACTTCTGAAAATTACTTGTATAAAGTATTGCAATACCTGAAAATCAAATTTCTTTTATGCACTTTCTCCAGAATGTCATGACTAACATACCCACATGGATGACACATGATGTCTTACCCTGGTAGCCTACAACTACTGGTATCAATATTCCAAATGCTATTTGGCCACTCTTCACACACAAAGATAATCATCCAAATTATGCAGAACTTCACTGTGTTAATTACTACATATATAGGAAATTTCAGTCTGCCATGTTTTTGTTTAAATTCCTTTGTAGTACTCTAATAAATAAACATTATTCTTCTTATTCCACACCTGGGTATTTTCAGTAATTATTTTCTATAATTGTTGAATTGGAAGGAATCAAAACTCACAACAAGATCAATATCAATTGACTGATGAGTTTTTTCCTATTCCCTTCAATATAACTTGAACAGAACTTTTGATCACTACCAAATTTCTAAAGGGAATACCATTTCAATGTTAAGACTAATGAGACCAGTTTAATCTCATCCCTATAAACAAATCAGCTTAAGCCTAATGAAATCTTATTTTTGTAAATTAATGCACAAAGGAAACAGTTCAGGGTAAACAGACTTGTAGTATACATTGTTTAGAGACTATTGACTTTCGAATTAGCCTGCTTTTCAAACATTTCACGTCAAAAATATAGTCAAAATGCAAATGTAGCATAAACGGCTCTATAATAAATGCTCATTCAACATTTATTCTTTCTCAAATCATCTTTTAAAGCTCTTTCATGCTAATGTCTAGAAGATGTGACATTAGAAAAATTGCTTTGACATGCTAAGGGGCTCCAAGATTAACAAAAAGAGAAAGAACAAGATAAAGCTTTCAAAAGACCTATTTCAGAGGAATTATTACTTCCTTTGAAAGTCTTCCAAGGTTGCAGTGCATTTAAGCTTGTTGGCATACATGTAAATGAAGGACTACAAAAGTATTCCACTAAATACAACTTGAATTAAACCTTCAGGCTAATGTTAAGGAATGAGGATAAAGGCCAGATCCTAGGCTAGCAACAACTCATTTAAATTAAAGTTCTTTATTTGAGGACTCAAGTAAGGGAGATTTTTTTTTTTAAATCAATACAAGAAATTATAGATGTAATTCCCATATAAAATGGCTTGGACTGATGGACCTTTCTGATTGAGCAACTAGCATTCTAAAGGGGTATAGCACTGTGTTGATCCACGCTGTAAAACAGAAACAGTGTCTCAACCAGGAACTTACTCTCCTTATATAGCAACATTCCACTCCACTACCACAATTTCTTGATTTCATAACTAAAAGACAATAGGGATGGGTTTATCAAGAAGAAAATTGGTTTTACTTGTAAGCATTAAGTTGGGATTTAGCCTTCTAGTCCTTTTAAATCTAAGGAAATGTTACATACAGTTACTACTTTCTTCTTCAATATTCATTGGAAAACATCACAGAATAACATCCATTCAGCTGCAGAGGTTTGTATTATTTGTATAAACTGATCTTCAACCCAATTATACCATCCCTCTCTAGGCAGAACTGTTCAAGAATTTTAGACTGATGACAGACTGGAGGAGTAATTACACAAGGCCAGATTTATAAACAAAGAAACAACAGGTGCATTCCACAAAGCACCAAAGGCATTACATTTAATCATTATTTTGTGACTAATGTTCATAATCTGTTACACAAAACCATAACCTATTCTTGCCAGTAGGTTATATGTCCTCTTCTCTCACTGCCTTCCACCATCCAGACTTTCTATGCTGGTCATACTTGTTCACCCCTGAAGAGATCCACTTGCACAAGTGGTGACAGTGTCTGCTTCTGTTCTCCTTGCCTTGCAATCTCTCTCATATCCATATTTAATTCACTCTGTTTCCTATTTCATTTATTTCCCAGAGCAATAAAAGGCCTATGGCTTGGCATCAGACCAGGATGGACCCAGGAAAGGCCAGACAAGGAAGAGCAGGTCTGGTACTCAACAGGGTTCTTCACCAAAATCTGTCTTCTAGTGAAAGACACGATAACATATGCCTGTGGTGAAAACCCAGCCAGGTGTCTGGTCCTATAGAGATGAGCCAATTCCTGCTCAATACCTCCATTAAAATGATACACCACATTAACAGGTACATTTGCAGCTCTGCTTCCTCATAAATTGGAGTTCATGCTATCACAGTTTTGATGGCAGATCAAGAAGTGCTGCCTCAAAAGAACCACATCACAGCAACAGCAATTGTATGAGATGTTGCTGCAAGACAGATCACAGCTTTCTCTAAGCAGGCTGCTTTGGAAAAGTAGCTTATTGGCATTCTAAATTTCCATGAATGTTGGTAAGAATTTAAGATCAACAACATATGGTAGAATATTTAGTGATGTATCTGCAGGAAAATGTGGTTTAAGAGAAACAACTAATGAAGAGCACCATCTTTACACATTTTCTTTTTCTGACGTATCACAAAAAGTATACCCCACTTACACTGCTCAGTCACCTGCAAAATCTCTCCAATTAGCACCTGCATTTCCTACAGCTACCCAGTCACAACCTCACTTGTCAGTGTGAAATCTGAGTTTGGGAAGCTTTTTGAGGGGGCTCATCATCTCACTATTCACAAATGTAGATGCACTAGAAAGTTAATTTATTACTATAGCAAGTCTTAGATGAACTTAGATCAGGCAGCTCTTAATCAGTAAAATCAGAAATAGCAATATCCATGTACAAAGCTGAGCAGGCATGAAGTCAGTGTTTAATTAAGTCTTCACCTAACTTAAGCTGCCAAGAGATGTCATTGCAGATATCTAATTGATGTGCCCAATTAAAAAATAAAATATATCTCCAGTATCATAACATAACTCAAACTTTGAAATATTGACCATTGAAAGTGTTATTGCAGCTTAAAAGTGAGAATTCTTCTCTACAAAATGATGTATTCATATTGTCCTGCAGTCACCTTCAAACAGACAGTCATACACAAGCAACAAAAGGAGAACAAAAAATTTGCCTCATTTTAGCCTTACACTTTTTAATTCCCCACAGAAATATCATGTGATATAATTAGGGAATTTTAGATGCAACTCTATAGATTTCTTTTTCTTAGCTCACTTTCTCTCAAGGGAAGGGAGGAAAGGTTCCTAAGATGAATGTAAGGCTGTCAGCATTTGCTTTGGTTGCACTCATATTCCACCTGAACATTGAACCATGAAAAAAAATGAAGCTCTTTGATGCAGGTTTGCATTCATCTGCCTGTAACAAAATGTCTGGAGCAAAACATCTTCTAAGTAGCTCATTTCCTATACGGGTAGTTCACCTGAGACTTTGCTGAGCAGGGAATTAAAAGAGATCATCTCCAAAAAATCTGCCTTGGTTAGTAGCTTTGATGGGCCCAATAAATTTTGTAATAGAAATTTTTATTAAAAGGTGGCTTCCTTATTCCTGAGATTCCATGCATAGTGATTAAATTTCAAAGAAACACTTTAGAATACATCATATTCACTCACCCCACAGATGCAGAAACAACTTTTGCTGATATAAATAATCATGTATTATTACGATATAAAGTGGTTGATTGATGCACAGTGTGATGAGTGGACAGGGCAGGGGTCCTGGAAAAGGACATCAAAAGCAGTGCAATGAAAACACTCAGTAATTCACCAGCTGTATGTCAGTGTTTCTGACAAAGCTGCTGCTGCTCCTCAGGTGTGAGGCCCTACCAAGTACAAACTGTGCAGAAAAAATGTGGCCTCCTGCTTTCTCTAATGTGTGATCTCTTCCCACACTACATTCACTTTGCCAGACTGATATTCTAGAACCTCCCAACAGAAAAGCAGTCCTTCTGTTTGATCTGGCCCTTATATTATCAAGCTGACTCCACACATCTTTGGGAAAACTCCTGTCACCTGGTCAAGCAGTAACATCTGCATTAGATCCCATTTCCTCTGGATTACACACACAGAGTTCAGCTGGGTCTCAGTAAACTACTTTTGACTTGTTTTCCCTTACACTTTTGCAAAAAGGCCTCAGTACTGCATTAAATATTTCAGTCCAAGATGAAAACACAAGGACAGAACCTCAGCCTTACTATCAAACTGGAGTTGGCAGCCACATGCAAACAGCTCAAACAGAATTTATGAACTTAGATACTTAAAGTTATCAAAGTCTAAATTCACTCTGGCTACAACTTTTGTTGCATACTTTTATCCCAGTAAGTTTTTTCTGCAACAACCATAAAAAACAGCAATGTGACAGGCGTACTTTTCTATGCTACCAACACCCACAGTTAACACCACTGCCACTGATCTTTCTGCTTCGGCACATGGTGCTTCTGGGTTTAGCCCCTGTGCCACAAACTCTCCTGCACTCTTGGGATCCACGTGTTCCTAATTACATTTCCACATGCCAACAAAATCTTGTGGCTATTACAGGTCATCAGAAGGCACTTTTTCCACACATGTAGCCATGTTATTCTTTCCTAAACCAAACAGTCCAACAGGGATCTGGTATGGTTCAGCTATCCCTCAAAAGCCACAGAGAAATGTCTTGGAAATCAGGACAGGGTGCTGAAATTTTAAGGATCACTACCCTTGCAAGAATACAATGACCCTTAGTCTGAAATTATATTTATGGCAAGCCAAATTAAATTAAGGTAAATACAGTTATTTATTTACAAACATCACAGCCATCTATAAGGCAGTCACATCACCACTAAAAAACTGGAAAGACACACTGGAGGAAAGAAAGGAAAGAAAATCATGCTTAACCAAAAAAGGGATGAAAACTCTTGGCCCTTTTTGCATCCAACTGACAGGTCACCAGTGCTCACCCATCTTCTCACTCAGGGATTTGTTCAACACCCATTCACAGAAAAGAACTTCAGCTTAGAGAAGGATGCTGGCTTTACGTAAGCCCACATAACTATTTATCAAATTCCAAAATTTGGGGAAACTCCCTAAAATTTCAACATCTTTCTTGTATTTCCCTGCTTTTCCATGCTCCAGTCCTTTGCTTTATTGGGTTGGAACTGTTCAGTGTTGATGGTTAAGGTTCATCATGCAAGGACAATTATGCTGCTAGAAAAAGCCACCTTGAAGGCTGTACTGTTGAGGAGTATTTCCCATGAACACACACAGAATCAGCTCCTAACTTAGCAGATACATTTCCTAAGTACTCTTATCCTGTCTGGATTGTACCATACTTTTGCAATACATCTGTTTTCAAAAGATGATAAAATCAAAATAAGTGTCGTTGTTCTGCACTTATTTTTTCATCGAGCTTCATTTTAGGTCTGTGGAAATCTTTGTACCTACTAAACGCATGCCTTTCTCTGTTTCAGTTTAGCAAGAGTTGATGTGTTTAAACTTTAATAAGTATATTTAAAGAACACTTGTAATCAAACATATTATGATATCAAATGTATTATGATACTTTGACCTGCAAATCATTTGACTGTAAAAAAAGGTCTACTTTCAGGAGTACTAAAGGTAGAATACCCTACCACAATGCTTGGGGAAATCAATCTTTTAAACAGAAAGCAATTCAAATCTGAGGAAAAAAAAAAATGTGCATTCTGCACTATGGTTTACAGAAGTTAGTCTTTTACTCTTCTAAATTCTGTCTCTCAAATACACAAACAGGATTATGGGGGACCAACATCCAGATGCCGGGTACCAAGAACTCTATAATCATGTCTTTATTTTTAAGACTGACACATACAGTGCTTTCATCTGTGGGTGCTACCTATTTTTCCTAATTAGCAGTTTGAAAGAGAATGCCAGAGTTTTGTAATGCAGAGGGAATGCTTTTTTCTCATCTCAGTCTGTTCCAAATGTCCTGTTGAGTAGCAGGAATCTTTGAAGTTGTTCTGTGACTCTATCCCTTGAATCACAATCGTGTATAAATGCTGTTACTCGTGCTTACATTGGCTTCTATTTTCCCTGCTTCCTGAAGCAGGCAGTTATTCGTCCATTATAAAATATTCTATGTCCATCCCTCACAATGGTCACAGAAAAACTAAAACTTGAGAACTCCTTATTTAAAATATAATTGGACTGCACAGAGTATAAAACCTCCTTTTATCTGGAAAGCAGTAACATCATCTTAAGCACAGAATCAATTAACTGCATGGCACCCTTCTGATTCAGCAGCATAAGCACACTCACTAGTGCAACAGCCCTCCTTGCACGGGACACCAAGCAAGAGCAGCTCCCTGACTCTCAGTATCTATGCACAAACCTTGCTCTTCACCAGCCTCTCAACAGCCCAGGCTGGAAGGCACCTCAAAAGATCACCTGCTGCAATGTTTACCTGAATAGTTGCAGTGTCTCTCTGGGTAGATATCACTTTTTTAGACTTTCTTGCTGGTAGAAGCATGCATAGCTAAGACAAGGGAACAGTGACATCAGAGTCAGCAGAGTTCTTGTAAATGCAGAGCTTTCCCCTTCCACTAGCCCACATTCATCAGGCTTCAGTGCTGGCTGTTCATTTAGAGTGTAACTTGCAATTGCTGTTAAAGGACTGGAAGGAGTCTCACAGCTATCTATCTCAGAAAAAACAAAATGAACTCCTCAGCTGCCCATCTTGTATCGATCACAAGAGCTGTGCACTTAAACTCAGAAAAGATTTATTCTTTGCTAGAGTTTCACTAGAACAGGTTAGAGAACAGTTTATTCATCTTTCCTCTTAGAGTCCCAGATGAGTAGTGGCAAAAAATTCACCCTGCTGCACTGTGTGCCAGAAGAATTTCCAGCCATACGCTCTGACTGGCAGGTATCAGAAGCTCTAGTAAATACTTGCAGAGGCCCACCTAGTAACACTGCTTAGACAGATTTCCTGTGGCTCAGCATGTTATGTTTTTTTGACAACTGGCACAGAATTCTCATTTTCTAGTAAAATTTTAAATAAGGCTTTTGCCTACCTCAAATATTTTTCTGACTAAAACTTCTTCCTCGGGCAACTGTTATATTTTAGTCCTAACTAAAAATATAGTACGACCCTTAGGAATTGAAATCCGCTTTACTGTTTAAGGCTTGGAACTTAAAACTCTGCTGTGCACAACAGTTAAACTCTACACAGTTTATACCCCTGGCTAGAACTGTTTATACTATTTTGTGATGAAGACGAAATGAACCAGGCAGAAAAGCATAAACTACATCAGCCTTAGAGCAGGCAGAGTTATGCATTGGTATCTTGTTTGCCTGAAATTATCATTTTTTCTCTTTAAAAACCACACAGTATTATAAATCAACAAGCAACATAATATGCTGCCTCTGACCTTTCCTCGCTAGACTAAAAGCTTTATTTTAAAGCATCATTGGAACCACATTTATATAATTTGCATGAGAGGAAGAGCAAACCAAATAAATACAGAAATTTACATGCTTTGAAAAATATATTTGGATTACTTTTCCTAAGAGTTTTTAAAAATAAAATGGAATATCACAAGCTTAGCATCATAAAATCAGATAGTTCAAAACCAGAGAAAACTGAAGTTTCCATCACTAACAATGGAAATCAGTAACAATTAAAATTGTTGCTACTGTGCTTGTAAGTCTTTAAAGTCTCAAATTAAATTTCAGTGTCACAGTGAAATCTGGAGCATTTTGTAATTAGAGGTATTATATTATAATAGCTATTTTTCTATCCTGCAGTGTGTTTCCACACACAACATTCTCTTAAAGTGAAAGCTATCCCGTGTAGTACATAACTCTTCCTGAAAAAGAGGAACTCCATTTGTTGAGAAACACTCAGACTTGTCACAAAGCACTACCATGTACCCTTTAGTCTTCTAAATAAACATTCTGCCTTCATTCTGCACCACTTATGGTATAATTAAACAGCTCTTGTCTCTTGTCCAAACATCCACTGGAAGACTTCAAACAGCAAGAGGATAAGTTAACTCTATGAGAGTGACAAGGTGCAATAATAGTGGAAAAAAATCTTCTCCCTTCCTCCTGACAACATAGGAGTTCCTACAGAATGTGGTCATTCTGCTCTTTCAGGACTAGATAATGACTAATCTTTCAGCTTGACCAACCATGTCCTGCAAGAATAAAAAAAAGCTTTCCACTCCCCATCTATGTTCTTAGTGTACTGGGAAAGCACCTCTGGGTCTGAGCAAGCACAGAAAAGCAGCCTTCTTCATCCTGGTGTTCTGATGCTTAGTCCTCCACTATCATTCTTTCAGTCAAGTCCCAAAATGTTGCTCTATAGATGCTCCAAGAACTGGAACAAGATCTCCTATATTTGTGGATGCATCTACAGATAAAGCTACCAAGGTAAACCAGTTTGAGTGTTTCCCTCCAGCTGCAGTTGCACATCTTGTAGATGTGCAGAGTTCATGCTTTCAGCAGGTTCCACGTGCTAATAAGCTACTTCAGAGAGTTATCAGGTGTTGGAGGGAATCAGAAGAGTTTATTAAGCCGGGCCATAGTTCCCTCCAAGTACAATTGACATCCCACAGTGTGCAGTGGTGCCACCTGAAAACCTCAGGTATGAAGCACACAAGCAAACTTAGCAAAGCAGTGTCGATATGCCTTCTATCAAACACTGCTAGATAAAACATAAGCAAAGTTATCTGATGGAACATGTCCAGAATGCCTGCATGTCCAGAGTGCAGGCATTCAGTATTCTTAAATTTCATACCAGTATAGGGAAAAAAAAAAAAATCTGTGCCTCTCAGTGGTGCTGATCCTTTGTCAAATAAACAAGGCTCTCAGAAGTTGAGTTCTAACCATTATTATTTTTTTGCCTTTCCTATATAGAAGGGAAAAAAAACCAAACAAACAAGGAAAAACACTAGAAAAGCTGCTGAATGAGCCTCCAAAAGTTCTTGAAGAAACTGAGCCTCATATGTTTGATACTTACACTTGGATAACATGTGTAATATTTACAGATTTGGTCAACAAAGACTGTCAGTAGAACAGAGACCACTGGCAGACTGCTTGTTTAGATGGAGATGAAGTTTTTCTTGGATCATTTACCCAATCATTTTCATCTTAAAATGTAAATACCACTTAACCACAGTCATGGACCACTGGAACACTAGAATTCTTTGACTAGCCAGTAGTTCATGTGACAAAGGAAGGATGTGGTCTCTGAGCCAATCATTGTTACATAAAGATTTATGGGTAATTTTTTTTCTGCCCTAAAAGAAATTAAGCTCTTAATTTGCAAAAGCTCGACACAAGCAAATTATCATTAGAAACTCTGAGCACTCATCTGGAATACATTATCCAAACAACAGACAATATAGAAATGGGTCAAGTCAAAATCTTACCAAGACAAAAGTTTGACGATGGCAGAGAAATCAGGGATATTTCTTCATCATCCCTGAGAAAAAGTAATTTACCATAATTTCCTAAATTTGTAAACACACTAAGCATGATTTCAAATCCATTCTTCGTAAAACCATGTGGTCTGGGAGTACCTTATCTTCCTTGTTACCTCCATGCTGCATCTGCAGCTTTGTTATTTCTATGCTATTTTATTTTTCTGGGCCTTCAAAGCAGAAACCTACTCTAAACTTGTGTGATGCTCCAGAAAACCTCACTGTCTTTCCTTTTTCAGGAGAATGATCTTTGTGGTCACTAATTTTTTCATTTTAATATCAGTTGTGAGTGCATTCCATAAAATACTTCAACCATAACAAATTTGTGGTCCAGTTATGCCTTATTCATTTTGATCCTTCATCCATGTTGATAAGGAGTTAATCACAGGAGTAATCCCCCTGGTTTCTTTGAATGACCTTGATTATCCAGACCCTAAATTTGTAAATATCTGCATGTTGATCTCTTTAGTTTGCAGTAAAGTGCCACAACTTGACTTATTCTCTGAATTTCCATTTGAATGATGATTTCATTTCCAACATGGTATTACTTTTTCCTAATTTTTTTTTGTTGTGCCAGAGTAAAAGAAAGCCTTAAAACAGCAAAAGGATGGTAAGCAAAGGAAAACAAACTTGCTCATATCAGGTGATGCACTGGAGACTTCAAAAATACATGAAGAGAACACAGGAAGAGAAGCAATAGTACTTAAAGACTGAAAAATTTAAAATCCTACAAGAAAGTTAAATGAGAGAAAACCAAAAATAAAAGCATTTTACTGTAAAGTTTAACAAAAATAGAAAGACATTGCATAACCTGGGAAAGATTTCTGAACAGGGAAAGGTTGTGAGGGGATGCTTTTTACTGTACATGTTTTGCTGGCAGTTAGCAATTTTGGGAAGATAAATCCTTAAGAAGGTAGGTTAAAATTTCAAGCAACATATGGTAAGATGCACTTGTGCCTTTGGGAGGATCTGCTGAACAAGGTTACTCGTGGTTTAAATAACGCTGGCAGCGATACTTCAGTAGGTACTTCATATGACCTGCTAAACCAGATTGGCACTCAAATAACCCTCCATTTTCATTTT
Organism: Myiozetetes cayanensis; assembly: GCF_022539395.1. Taxonomy (NCBI): domain Eukaryota; kingdom Metazoa; phylum Chordata; class Aves; order Passeriformes; family Tyrannidae; genus Myiozetetes; species Myiozetetes cayanensis. Next base: position 8,168,769 of record NW_026087270.1, read on the forward strand.
TGTAAACAGGATTGAGTGAAAGCCAAACTACACAGAATGACAACTAGAATCAAGTTAGTTAATGGAGTGCCTAAGCCAAAGATGTTTATGTAACTTTTTTATGGGAATGTTAATATATGAAAAGCATCAGTTAACGATAACTATGGCACAGTGGTACTTCCATTCATTCTACAAGATTATTCTCAATACTGCAAATAACAGCTGAAAAAGCTCATTTAGTACAAGCTATTCAAGAGCTGTACTTTTGAATCCTAAAACTCCAGCCATATGGCACTGCAAAGAGACCAAGTACTTTTCCTTAGAACACTGTAGTAATGAACAGCTATTCATATGTCAGTAAGGAATTATGTTTATCTTATATGTGAGCACTATACAGAAAAATAACTCATTTCCATGAAAATAAAATAGTACTAAACATATCATATCTATATCAGCAGCCATTGATCTGAATCTCCTTAATTGTCATGCTGATTTAAGCCTCAAAACACAGCCCTCCTTTACAGTAATTCTGTGAAGCAAATGGAGAATCTTAGTCACAAAAAATGAAGTGATGATTATCTTTTTCACTCAAGAGAATAAGTTTAATAACTTCCCAGTCCTTGCCTTTTGTGAATAAAAATAACAATCATCACCAGCTATAAGTAAAATATCCTAATTTCCTACCATGCCTATAAGCAAAGGGATAAAATAATGAGAAAGCAAAGCAGACACTTCTGTATTAAGAAGATAGAAGACAATCCACAGTCCCATACAGTAGCACAGCTGATAAATGACTATCATACTGCAGTCCTTTGAGTAATTTTCTTTAGGATGACAAAGTACTGCTGCTGAAATCACAAAAGAGGTAGTTTGTCCACTGAATGCAGATATATCATTTAAAATGACAGAATAAGCTCAGCATAAAGGTCCGTGAATACTATTTGCTGTAGAGCTTTGTAGAGATTTGAATTTCTAGTTTCAGCAAATGAAGTGATTGCAAATAATAGCAGCTTTTCTAGTGTATAGCATGTGCTTGGGTCTTTGAATTAATTGCTTAGCTTCTGTAAATGCTGGGGTACAGTAAGTGGTATAACCAAGAAAGTTAAATGTTCAGAAAGGGAGGAGGGAGGCAGTTAGAAATTACTAGCTAGAAATCACTCTTATACCATGCAGGAATAGACAGTGGGATGTACAGTTACGTTAAAAGGTGATGAGAAAAGCAGATAAGGTAAGAAATGCACTACATCGTTTAGGAAAGGACTGTGGGGTGGCTACACGGCAAACAGAGAGTACGTAGGCAGGCATCTCCTTTGTCAGCAAGGCTGAGCTTACATAATTATTTAGCCCTTTTCTTGTTCACACTCCATATTCATTTCCTACCTAATATTGCTGAGAAAGAGAGGTAGACAAGAAGCTCAAGAATTCTAATAACACAAAGCCCTCAGCTGCTTGTTTAATTTCACTTGAGTTTTGTGGCAGTCACCGTATGCACTTACCCTAAATCAAATGCTCCTGCTGTGCACAGTGCCAGTACTTACAAGATCAAAGCCTTACAATAGATGATGCGAGTTAGTAAACTTCTAAAATATTGAAATTGAAAAGGGACACATTTTTAGCAATCTCATAATTTCAAAAGTAAGTTTCCGTTTACCATCTGAATCCACACAGGTGCACACCCCCCACCCCTCATTCACACATCAATATATTCAAGGTCTTCCATTTCATGATGTTATGTCAGTGTTGCTATGTCTGAAACCTGATGGTAAAACATACACAGTCTGCTCCAGGGATTATTGTTATCCACCCCATTATAAGTGAAGAGCTTCTTACACACATTGCAAAAGGTATTTCAGGACATATTTGCAGGACGTTCCACAATATCCATGACACTGGGAGCTTCCATTACTGGAGGTGAGTGAGCAAGATCAGCCAACATACTGTGCCTGCTTAACTTGAATTATTTTATGCTTTGTCATTAGTTTTGCTTTGCTACATCATGCTACAGATAAGCTTATGTAATATGTAAATATGTAATTAGTATGAATTGGGCTCCATGATCCTCATAAGTTCTTTTCCAACTCAGGATATTCTGATTCTACCTCCAAACGTGCCATAGCAGCAAAGCGTCAACCGACAAGCAACAGCTCCTACAACTGTGACACAAGCACACAAAGAAGGGAGACACTTCTGACAGTGTTCTCCCAAAACACTAGTGGGGAAAAAGGCTTTTCTAGTGTAGAGACATGTATATTAAACAAGTCAGTTGTGTTGTATCACTTGAATGTAAAACTTTTTCATTTTACTCTATTTTTTTTTTAAGTCTGTGAAACATACCTGAGTTTTCTATTGAAAGTCTTGAATAGTCTTTGATTAAAGTGTGAAAATCAATTGCAGGCATGAAGAAACACCCTTCACAGGAAGGGGAAACTAGACATTTGGTCAGTAGCCTGATTTAATAAAACAGCAGTAAAATAGTGGAACCAAAAGGAACTGACATAACTAATCTTTTAATCCTGTCTTCTTCTTCTTCTATCCATTTGTGTATAGAATAAAGGGGGTCGACAATAAGCCATAAAAATGCATATGTTGCCCAGCAGGGTTTCCATTTTGGCCTGTCTTATGTGCTATGGAATTGAGATTCTCATCTTTCAATCTCAAAGTGGTCGAACTGTTCTATTTATTTCCTACAAGCTGTAGTTCTCTCTAGCACAGCTCACTGTTGGTATATGAGCAAAAAAACCCCAAACACACAAAACAAAAACAAACAAGCAAACAAAACCAAAAAAAATCCCCACCAGAGTCCTAATTAAAGAAACGGGGAAACAAATAAAGCAGAAGCATCTCAAACACCAACCCACGAATGCAAACCCCTGTGTTTTAGTATTTGTACAACAGATTGGCAAAGTTACCTGGAGAAATCTGAACTATTTTTCAAGTCAGAGGAACATCTTTAAAGAGTTACTAATAGTAAAAATTTAGGTGAGTTAAGTCTTGAATATTGTGCACAGAAATAGTCTTGTCTACTTGGTTTAAAACTATACAATAATGTTAATAAAATTCAGAATCTTGCTTCTCTTGTTGATTTTATCTCCAAATTATTACTATTATTATCAGCATTACACCATCACTGTACTAACTGAAGCTTATTTTTCCTTAACAAGTTTATTCTTTTTTTTTCCTAAAGAAATTGTTCCATGGAATAATTTTGCTCAGCTGGCTAGCATTTGAAGTTGTTTCAATTGTGAAAACATTCATTCCTGTAAGCCAGTATAACCACAAAAAGCAAACTAGTTACAGCATTGACCTTACCTTCAGCTCTGCAGTTTGGCAGGTTCCCAGAATTAATATATAATTACTCAGCCTTTTCCAGAAGCATTTCCTATCATCTTCTAAACACTACTAAGTCAATTTATCAGTGGCAGTTTGGGGTTTTTGATATAGTTGTAGAAGAGGTAAGCATATTCTTTCAAACTGAAACCAGTTACTCACTTTTCTCCATTTAAATTTTTAAGCTTCTTGCATCAATACTTGCAGTATTGATAGTATCAAGTTATACCCTTGGGGGTCCCTTCCAACTCAATATTCTGTGATTCTGTGATCCATTTCCCAAGGAAGTTCTTTCCCTTGAAATCCTCATTTTCCCCCTCTACTTTTTCTACCATAATTGTCACACAAGTAGCAGCAGATTTGTGTGACAGCTTGATGTCTGTGAAATTACTCATGAAACAACTATCAGTTTTCCTCAGTAAAACAGGAATTTGTTTTTAATACAGATATATATTTGCTATTCTAATCTCTGGGTTCTGCTGGTTGTTGTCAGCAAAGAGGAAATATAGTTTCACTATTGAATGTCATTTCAGTTGGCTGGAAGAAGGGTTAGTTCTGGTGTTCTGGTCTGAAAATAATTGCACAGGTGCATAAAAATGATAACTTAATACAACAACAACAAAAAGCTGTCCTGCCACAGAGATTGCAAGGAACTCAGGTACTCTAACTACTTTAATTCCAAGAACTCATTTTAGCCAGAAATATGTTAACAGGACTCTATTTCTTTTTAGGCATCAAGCAAAGAGCTTTGCTACTAATTTTTTTCCTTGCAATAGTACCAAATATAACAAATTTGCACAGCTGCTTCTGTAAGCACAAGATGGTTGGACTTCAATGCTCCCTGTGGGTCCCTTCCCACTCAGGTTATTCTATGGTTCTGTATAAAGGTGTAAGCAAAAGCAGATGATGAGGACTTATTATTAAACACCTGCAGATGTCAGGAAGATTCTTAGTATTGACAGAAAAGCATTTTTTTAAGATTATCTTCATATCATCAAGTATGGGTAAAATGGGATACATTAGCTTATACTAGTGGAAGATTTTGTTCACAGGAGGACATGGATATTTAGTTCACAAGCATGGAAAATCTTTTCTTATAGGGGTTTCCAGATACTTCTAATACCTATAGATATGAGCAATTACCAATATTTTATAAAGATGTTTATCAGAATCTACCATCACATTACACCAGCATTTCTTTTTTTATTATTATGTAGTAGAAATATAATAAAGAAACATTAAAGGTTATTTGATTTAGTTATTATACTGTCCTAGATTGCTTTCCAGAAACATCTGTCTTTTCCAAATCTACATGGAACATCACCACAAGCATGACAGTAACAAAAAATAAACTGAAAATAAAAGAATTGGTTCAGATCCTCAGTTAATATAAGACAGTACAGTTCCATTCATTTAAAACAGACTACTATAAAGATAAAATAGTTTATATCAGCAATAGATCTGTGTAATTCTGTATGGAGTTACACGGCTCATGGGATGTTTTATTGCTCTGCCAACATCTGTTTAGTTTCCATTTCAACTCCCTTTAGTAAATTGTTCTTCTGTTCACAAAGTTATTCTCCAGTCAAGTTCTGTGAAAGTCACCAACAATCTGGGTCATTCTGTCATCAGACACCTTAAAAGACACTTGTTTGGTGGGACTTAGGCATGTGATGCCTATTGATACAAGAATCCCATCCCAATGCTACAGAGCATTTTTGAGCATCTCTAGAAGGTTTAGCACTGTCTGATTAAACTGCTGTTTGCAGTAAAGTCTTAAATAAACGATTATACTTGTATCACAGTTTAAAGAAAGTGTATATATATTTTAAGCTCTGAGATTACCCAGAAACCATGCACTAAACAAGCCAGGTTTTAAAACCATACATAATAATAATAATCAAGCCAGTCTCATTTTGATCTATGAGCATTACTTGGCAGGAGGAAACACCTTACAGCTACGCATAAGTAGAACTCATAAGAAGTTCAAAAACTGAAGTCCATGGAAAAGCTTTTAATTATAGGTACAGTGTTCTTACTTCCTCTTTCAATATCTTCAAATATATAAACAATCAGCAAAAAGAAAAAGAATTCTTTGATACAGCAGCACAGAGGAAATGTATTCAGAAGAAGGAAGAGGAAGGCAAGTCACTAAGAGAACAGAAGAAACCATTTCAAAAGGATTGTAAAAAAAAATGCTTGGGTTTATGCTTTGAAATATGTTACAATTTTGGGAGACTCAGAAGACTATGATAAAATGAGACTAAAATTATTCATAATTGAAAAGTTTTCCCCAAATAAAACATTTTAAAAATTGTTAAAAAGTAACAATACATGGGTTTAAAATCTACATATGCCTTGAAACTCATGAACTAAACTGAAATGTATCGTGATTAAAATGTTAAAGACAGCTGCTGGCCCAGATTTATGAGAAAAAGAAAAAAGTTTATTAAAACTTACTGCCTAGTTCTAACACTGCACATAACACTCCCTTTTATTAAATCAAATTAATTATGTTTGTGTGCTTGTGTATATTTGTGTGTATCTATGTATATCCATACAGACACACTTATAAATACAGAGAGAGTGAGCATTAAGAAGTCTGACATTAAAGAGCTGAAAAGTCCACCATTCTCACAGAGGTGGACGATCAAACACAGGTTTGTGTGTGCAACCATAATTCAAACACCTTCAGAACACGAACATAATTTTTCTCTCCTTTTGTGCCTCTCCCATCTGCATCCCATTCTATTACTCTTGCCCTGCAATGCTTCCTCCCCCTGCCCAGCCTGGGCCAAACAGATGTGTTATTTAGAGCACCAAAAATCCAGCCTCCCCTCCACTTGCTGCCCAGGTTCAGATGTTCAGACGTGGCCCGGCCTCAGCATTCCAGAACTTCAATTGCCAAGGGAGTGCAGATGCAGATGACACTAAACTGGGAGCCTCTTCCTGGCTGTGCAAAAAGAGCAGGTTTCACCGAGGGCATCTACACTCACCAGAGCTCAGTGACTGTCCACAGCCGTAATAATAGCATGGCACTGACACAAAACACCAACACTATTCTCCCCATCAAATTTTGCATCCTGGAGTCAAATCTATTTTTCAGTGTTAGGATCATTATTTTTTCATTATGTACAAAGATGTCTCTCTCTACCCTTGTTCCCAAAGTAGCACACCCACTTTTACTGAAATTTAAGGTGGGAAAATCAGGTAAAAGTAGGTGATTTGAAGGGAAGTTTTGAAACTAAGCTATTGAATTTTGGGGAAGCTGTCAGGAAGAGGTAAATATTTTCTAGTGGGAAGTTTCAAGTAAGCTTCACAACAAATCATGTTACTACCACTGTGATAAGAACCCATGCATTCACAAAATACTATTGAAACATCACCTCTTATCACCTGTAGCTCTAGAATGCTAATCAGGTTGAAGACTTCAGAAGGGGAGTTCTATGACAAATCTCATCCAAACTGCACAAGTACTTAAGATACAACACCACACTCCTGTCTTTATAATAGATGGGAAATCGTCCTGTATGAATCCAGGATAAGGCTGCAGAGGGAGTGGTCAGCAGCCAGCTGGCAAACAGAACCCATGGGTTCACTACAGAGCAGTGCTGTGTCCAAGGCATGTGGATGGGACCCAGCTAAACCAACACCACTTCTGACATTCTACCTCCTCCTACCTCAAGGTACTTAAAGACTGTAGCAGAGGTTCTATAATATAAAATGAAGTAGAAATTAAGACAAATGTAACAACCTTTTTGCTACCTGCACAGCCACTTAGAAGCATATTTCACAGAACACTCTTGAGAAATAATAAACCTTCAAAATTCACCTAAGATGAACTTAATAACCTTAATTCCTATTCAGGAGGACAAAACTGCTCCCATCTACAATAGGGCACAATTTTTGTTACTGGTCGTTAGGTGCCTGAGGTAAAAAATTCCACATCTCCCAATTAAATAATGACTTCTTTTCTGTGTTGCTGTTTAAAGCTGATAAACTTTGTAAAAACACACATGTTTCACAGGCTGCCAGGACTGGAATTTTAGTTTCCACATTGCTGCTCCAATCCATATTTTATTGTGCATATCTTATTTTTTTTTCTGTGTAGTGTCATTAATCTGCTCCCTGGCTGTGCAGAATAATATCCCACAAGAGCAGACTGCTTTTTGAATATTTTATTATCTCTCATTGTATTTCCAAACTAATATATATTTACAAATTCAACCTCCTACAGGCAGAACTATATTGTTTTCCCTCTGTGTTTGAGAACCAAGGCATAGATATCGAATATAAATAGAAAAATCTATCTACACTCATTTGCGTTGAAAGAGAGAACCAATCACGTATCAAGCTGTGCAAGAAAAGAGGGGAAAAAAGATTTGCATACTGCAAGAGAACATAGAAGGGGTGAGAGGCACACAAAGGGGTTATGTGCCTGTTGGGGTACATCTTGCAGTTCTGCTGAAGGACAGCTCTCTTCAGCATGGCACTCATATCTGAACAGATCGTGTACAAGGGGAAGTACGCTGAAAGGGCTTGGATGAGTATTTATACTACACAGTCCTGACTCGTTTCATCAAAGATTTTTCTGGGGTTGCCTTTTCTGACACAGAGAATTTCTTACCTTAATTCTACCTGTAGCGTTTTAGCAAGAAGAGTGAAAACACCTTCCCCTGCTCCCCTCTTCACCTCAGTACTGATAGCAAACATTGCCCTAATACACTGAACCCCTAATGCTTCCTCCACAGCAGGGAACTCCCGGGAGACAAAGATGGATCTTTTCTAATTTCTGGACCAGGCAAAGCTGACCTTGAAGTTGACTCTTCATAGAAGAATACACTGGAATGTCCACTTGGTCCTCACCATTTGATTTAGAAAGAGTAGAAAATGCTCTTCCAAAGTCAAGGGCAGAGATTCTTATAGGCAAGGCAGGATGTTTTGGAAGTGCTTTCACCATTCTCTCATAGATTTCCTGTGTGCCTTTGGCACTGAGGTCTCACTGTGTCTTCACTTGCTCTAAGAAAGACAACTCACCATACCCCATATAGCTGTAAAGATGATAAATGTAAAAGTGAGGGTTTGGGAGCTCTCTAGGAAAATAAGGAGACAGCACATTCGCTAGAGCCAAGGTTCATGCACATTTATCAGTCAAGTTATGCAGAAGATGAAAAATGTGGAGAGAAAATGAGGGGGAGTTGCCCATTAAAAAACCCAAAACTCACTGCGTTGAAAGTCCCAGATTCAGTTTTTCTAGACATGAATATGAATTTTGGCCTTAAAGGTGAAAACACTATAAATAAATATAAAAATACTATATATACCATGCAAAGCATTTGCAAAGCCTTCTCCTTTTTAAAGAGCTTTGTTGGCACTTAGGTTTAAGCACAACAATCCAACTGCATAAGAGTATCCCAAGACTGTAATCTAAACTACAGAACTAAAGCATGCCAAAAATAGGTCATCTGATATTTAGGGAGACATGTATGTCTCTCTGTACGTGGGACATATTGCAGATATCAGATTTTCTGCTTTTTTGATCCATACAAGATTTGAAGCTGGTTTTAACCAGATATTTCCTATTATATTACAAGCAACAACCATATGAATGCTATTTTAAATATCACTCCTCATTCTTCAGTATGAAAATGGGATACATGATTAAAAAAATACATGGTCACAAATAGCAAGCCCAAAACCTGCTGCACCCTACAGCATTTCACAGCAACTATGTGTATTTTATTCTCTACTTCAAAAGCCAAATAGTTTTTGTATCTTTTTCATTACCCAAATTTAATAATGTGACAGCTACTGAGCACCCTTGTTCTTCAATCACAAACAATTGCTATAGGTGAGCAACTTTCCAGAGTAGAAGGTGAAGGGTTGTACACTGTCACACAAATGACTAAAATTCAGTGAAAACTTTCTCTTCTCATTGGAAAATATTTAACAATCGGCTTTTACATTATTATTAGGTTTTATTATATCAGTTCCCTGATAGATAGTTGTTGCCTAAGTTTGAAATGAAACAAATAAAAACTAAAATTCATGTTTAGAAGTAGCAACAGATATTTGTCCTACAATCCTTTCTTGGAAAACTACTTGTTTTCCAACATAACCTGCATCACAATTTATACTACTTTGTGGTATCAAATCAAAATAACAGTAGCAAATTCTGCAGAATCTAATAATTAAAGCCTTTATTGACTTTATTTACAATTACAATATACACTAATAGTATAATAAGGAAAACTCAAGAAATCTGTCCTCATGTAGAATTGAAAAAAAAAGTTTTTAAAAAATAGTGAAGCAAAGGGAGAAAAATAGTTGTTAATTTTGTATAACATTACAGACAAGTAGAAAAATGTAACACCATGCCATGCAGATTAAGAAGTCATTAACCTTTTTGTTAAAATTAGGGAACCAATACACTGACTTACCAAAGATCATCCAAAAGCACTCTAGGAGAGCTAGGAACTAATTCCCTGAATCTCAAAAATCTTAACCATATGACTGTCAATTCTATAATAATTAAGGCAGATATTGCATGCCTCCTGTGAATTAGCAAAGGTCAAGGAACAGTGTCATTAATAATTGAAAATACTATTGTGGTGTCTCGCTTTCCTCACCAGGAAAGTGCCTACACAAGTCACACAGAGGCACCTTTCCAGGTACAGCTGCAAACAAGGGAAGATCACATTTTTCTCAGTAACCAAACAGAGAGGCTCTGGACACTTTCTGGACACCAGCAGCATGTACACTGATAAGGAGGTAGGACATGTAAGCACCAACATTTCTTTTTTCTTATAGCCACTTCTTTCAGCTCTACCAGGTAAAGTCACAAATCAAGTCCAAAAAGTAAAACACCATTTCTGCAGCTCAGAAAGCAAAGGATCAAACTACCTGGGTCAGCATTCAAGTGAAGCTGTTTTGCTAGATTAAGCAACAGATGCTTTATTTCTTTTTATTTTCAGATAAAGGAACTACTCCAATGTCAAGTTCATCCAAAATCACATGAGTGAAAAAGCAGAATAACCAGCTTACTTTCATTTAGCATAAAAATGCCACTTTTGAACGGAAGTATGAGATCTACTAGTCTGAAAAACATAAAGCATCTGGGAACTAGAAGCAATCACATCAATTCACAGCTTACTGATAATATTTTCCCCTTTTCAGTAAATTGGTCTTGAATGCAAAAGATCTTAACAAACTTACTTTTTCTAACACATTTCCAGTACATATGGTACTCCTGTTATTTACTAAATAAATGGTTGCTTTAATTAAAAATAGTAGTTCACATAATAAATACATATACACTTAAATTTAGTACAATAAAGTTTCATTCCCTATATTCTAATGTAATTAAATACAGTTTAAGTAAATCTTTATATAGATAAACATTTAATTATATATGCAAGACAGTAATTTAATCAACTATTCTTTACTTTATGAAACAGATAAAATCATAAATATAAAACATTATAATCAATTATTTCAAGTTTTTGTTTGCATAATTAATATGCAGTTCTTATATTTTTATTTAAAGAAATCAACCCACTCTTATGAGAAATGAAAACCAAACATGTTGTAGGCAATATAAATCCTAAACTCAATTCTCTGTGCACTAAAACTTATGAGAAGGGTTTAATAGAAAATGTTATGTGTAACACCAGCCCAATGACACTGAATAAGAATTAAACAAGAAATGCTCTTCCAATATGTAAGAACAAAATTCTATGCATTCATGCTTTGTCCACACAGGCTATTCTTGCTTTCTTGCTCATGTACTGAATACACACAGTATTTTAAATAGTCTGTCCATCCAATGCAAAATGAGTATGATTAATGGCTAATTGCTCTTTCTTGTTTGCTATCCTTCGCATGCTATGATATCAGAGTTCCACAAGGGCAACTGTAGTGGGCTGGCCAAAAAGCCTGGAGGGGAAAATTAAATCCCCTTCTTAAGCAGCAGACTAGCAGTCTCCTCCAACAAAGGCTTTCCTTCCCTTGGTGGTAATGTGATTCATTTTCCTATAAAGAAGAAGGCTGGTATTTCAATGCGTAAAGACAGCCATTACTGTGACATTTAACAAGCCTGAAACCTCTGGCTTTCTTGCTAACCTAGATCTGCCTTAAGGCTATCAGAGACAAAAGAGGCCTTCTCCTCCAGCAAGCATCAAAGACCTAATAAAAAGCCAAGAACGAGTAGGCAGTCAGCTTCTGTGTCAGAAATGCAAAATAAAAATATAATATATGCAAATTTGAGGCATGCAAAAAAATCATGGAACATTGCTTGTGTGTACAGTTGTACTCATAAAACCTGTAATGCACTTTCTGAATTATTCAGCAAGAGGAGGCTGAAAAGCAGCAAAGAAGCTTATTATGTTTGCTTTGCTTCATAGACTATTAGGTGGACAAAAAGAAAAAGGAATTTAGTTACGCTTGCTTATCTCCTAACCTTATAAACTTGGGATTAACAGATCAAAGGAGGATTTGGTTCAGTTGATAGAAAATGGAGCTCTTTTATAGCTGTTTGGTCTCCCTGTCCCTTATGATCAAATGAGCTTAAGCAATTGATAAAATAAATGGGGGTTTGAATTCATGAGATTTAGTATATATATTTAATATTTGCTGTATTGCATTGTACATTTGCATGCAAAATTAAGTAACAAGTAAAAGAAGATTAAACATTGCACTTTTTTTTATTCTGCCCATGCTGGAATCCAAAGTGCAAACACAAGGTACTGTACTGATATGATTTAATTTGGCTCATGATTTTATGAGGTATGTGGGCTATCCCATGTACTGCATGTATGAAGTGTTTCTGACGCTTCACTCTCTGATCTTGCCATCAGCCTGAAAGTTAACCCACATCTTACCTCCACCTTGGGGAGCCTTATAATGCTGAGATGTGGAGATGGAAGTGCCTGGTCTCAGTGGCTCAGGCACACTTTGCTCCCCAGAGCACTGACATCAAGAAGCTCCCTATAGGTTACTAGAGATGACAAGACATTTCAAATTACAATTGCAATACACAAAAAAATTTACCTTAAGATGGCAAAGATGCTGCTGCTTTGTATTCATTCATCAACTCTACTTTTGCACTAGAATGAAGATGGTTGGATGACTTAGAAACAGTTTCACCTTTTAAAGGACCATACATATTCATTGTGAATCAAAATTAAATTATGTGCCTTTTAAAGCCGAGGTCAACCCATTTAGCTATGAATTACTAGAAGTTATGTGTCATTTCATTAAAAAAATTCATCCCATCCACATGTAAAATTGTTTTTCCATGTCAATTAGGCCACACAATTTCCAATTTAAAAGAACCACTTATAAAAAAAGGAATAATGTAGATTGCCTTATTTCTTCTTCTGTACTAATTACTCACATTGGAAATGCATGGTTTGACTGTAACTTTACCTCAAAGTTGTAGCTCTGTTACTACAAATGGTCGCCTATAGGATAATTAAATGGGAATTGCACAAACTATCCCCCGGTCTGTTTACTTAATGTAATATCTCATGGGACTTTACAATTGCAAATTGAGGACTGTTAATAATACTAAAATGGCTAAAAAAATTTAAATATCAACATCTTATTTATCCTTCAAAACTTCAGCATCAGTTAGCATTTTTGGGTATTTCTACTGTATAACACTTTTGCTAAGAGACACTGCAACAAAAACAGAACCATTTTAAAACTAGCACTGGAAGAACCTTTGAGAGATATTACAAGATTAAATTTCTTCTGGTATAAAGTTTATTAAAGAGAGATTTATCAAAGTCATTTAAAAACATGTAGGGGAGAGGAGGCAAATGAAGGTCTTCTCATTATGAGAAAGTAGAAAGAACAGGAAAAGTTAAAATTCTGTGAGTGACCCTCCTTTGGTTAGATCTTTAATAACTAAGGAAGAGGTTGTCACCATATCTGAGTTAGTGGCTGACTTAGATTAAGGTTTATCCCAAGCAGTGTTTAAATCAGCGACTGAGCTGAGAATGGTCACCATGTTCTAACTGGGCCAGAGACTGCCAAGTGAAATCAGAATGCTGGAACATTACTGAGCCCCTGGTGGTCTAGGGGGTAAAGGCGCCGCGCTATCACCGCGGAGACCCGGGTTCGATTCCCGGTCAGGGCCACTCCCGGGCAGGTGGGGCTCGTTAGCCCTTAAAGGCAACCCACCTACGTCCTAAGGACCTCGCTGCCACCGTCCAAGCTCGCTTGGCCCCGGCAGATGAACCTTAGGATTAAAGGGTGGGCTCAGTTCCGCGCACACTGTGTCTCACCTAAAAAATCCAATGCGCAGGCTGGAAGGTGGAAAGACCTTCCCCGGATCTTCGCTCGCGAAGACTGGCCATTATTATTATTATTACTGAGTTGACAGATACAACTGGTAAGACTTCAGACCCTGAAATTGGACACTTTTAGGTCCTTTGTGTATATGAAAATTAGGCACCCCCCTTTTTTCTTGGAGCTTACTTCAACAGTTGCAAAATCAAGGGCAAAATTATAAACTTTTGCACTACAAATCTGCCAGACCTGGCAGATCGAAAATCTAGATGAGATTTACTTCTCCTGTGGTGGATTTTGATTGGCATATATTAAATGTATTGTTTACACAACATAATTTTGCATTGCATGTTTCCTGGTACTGTTTACTCAGAAGAGAAGAAAGGGAAAAGCAAAAGCATAAGGAAAATGAAAGGAGAAGAGGAAGGAAAAAACAAAAGCAGAAATCTCAACAATATATAAAGAAAGGCAATACCTAATATGTAAGTCTGAGTACCAAAAAGCCAAGAATGTTTTTCCTAGCTACAGAAGTATTTCAAATAAGAGGATAAAAGGTTACCTCCTAAACAATAGAATTTTTCAGAAACTGTATATTCCTTATCCATTTAGGCCTAACATTACAAAGAATAAATAAACAATACAAGTTGGCTACAGATTTTGTCATTTCATTCAAATGACAGAATATCATTTGTTTTTGTTGGAAATAAAACAAACGACAGCCAAGCAATACAATATTCCTTGGCTACAGCATAGACCTATGTACAATTTCACTAAACAAATTAAATACACACTGGGGGGATAAAACACTATGTTAGTGCATTGTATTACAAAGATAAATGTTAACACTTCCAAACTTGTCTGGCTCAAGAAGACATTCCAAATATATCTTCAGCATAACTGATCTCAAAAATTAGTCTATAAAACCTTGGTGTTTGCAATCTAAGATGAAAAATAGAAATTGTTGCATCTGAGCAACGCTATTTGGTAACACCTAAACATATCAAAGACTAATAGAAGATCAGATTTCACTTTTTCAATGGTTTAAGACAAATACAGAGGGTAAAGGTTAATTCAATATACTAATATTTAATTCACGTTAAATAAATACAAGAAACAAATGCTGGAGAAGTCAAAATGTAGACCTGTGACTGCCCAATCCCTTATTTGTCCATGCTGTATTTGCAACATTGCTGAAGCTGTGCTATTCAAAATCACCAGTGAGGAAAAGTTAATGAGGAGAGGTAATATGTGTTACTCAAGTGTCATAGGGTCTATCTGTCTCCATCATAGTGCCTGATGCTTCACCTTGTCTTTAAATATCATGTCAGACCACTGGTTTTCTAGAATTCTCAGGTAGAAAGCTTTGGGAGGTTTTATTATTATAACTAAACCCTGGGGTCCCGTGTGGTGTAAAGTACTATTACTGCTTGTGGTGTGGGGTCTTAAACTGAAAATGTGCACACTTAGAAAGTGGCAAGTTTTGCTGTTTTATAATTACAGTGTAATTCTGTAGGTACATTAAGAACTGCTGGTATTAAGTTTTCCTTAGAATCCAAAAGGTCAAATTATGGTTTCTGCAAAGTGAACTCGATTTCCCTCTGCTGTTGGATTCTGCATTTTATACTGAGTCGGGTTCTTTGCTAAGTGCATTTCCCTTTGCCACATGAAATTTTAAATATTAGATGAAGTCATATTGTGCTCTATATAAAGTTCATCCGACACACAGAATCTTACACAGTTACACCACTATAATATTTTCTGCAGTAAGACTAGTTTATTTGGTTGTCAATCCAAACATGACACTTCTGTACACTGAAGCATGCAGAACCATCATGAAACAATCTAAAACACCATAAAAACTTGGTACTCTCTGAATGATTATGCAACAATTACTTGCTTCTTAATGAACATTACAGAATTTTACTGCAATGAAAGGACAGCAAACCTGTGGTGAAAAAAGCAGGCACATACACAGAATATTTGATATCCATTTTCCTAATATCTGGTTTTCCCTCTAAAGCTATTGCCAAGAACAGACACGCACCGCACATTTTATATCCTACAGTTAAAGTTCTGAGAAGTATTATTAGTTGCTTTCTTTGGCAGTGTAACAAAATATACCTCCAACGTTCAGGTAACTGGATATGGTATTAGTTGAAGCAATTTGCTGAACACGGGCTTTCGTACTCAAAATATGCTACAGAACTCCACTGTATCACTAATAAATACTACAGCTAGAAGTCAGAGGAAGAAAGGGAGAGTGCAGATGTGAGAGTAAGAAAAAGAAAGTCTGGTTTTATTTTTAAATTCTTCATGTGCAAAAAAATCTTCACAATCAAGAATTTCAATCCAAAAAAATTGGTTTAATTATTAAAAAACTCTTACTAGACTAAAGATTCTTATAAACACTCCTCTGTGAACTCCTTCAGGAAAGGCTGTGAATATCATTCCCTAGTGAATAGTTTCACTCACATACAAAGTAAGACAGGAAACAATAACAAGGAGGAAGGAAAATTGAGCAAGACCACTTTATTGCTTGTTACTAGAATGTAGTGTAAAAGGATTGCAAGACTAAGGGGATCTTGAGACTTAAGTTATTTGAATGGGTTCCCATAAAATTCCATGGCAAAAAGAACACTTTTGCAGGTGGAGCCTGCTCATTCTCTTCCTCTATGGAATTCGATCCTTGTCAGATCCTCACCGGTTCTTCTCTCACTGATAAAACCCACTTTTCCTTAGGATGCTCAGTTCCCTCACTGCAGACTGGAGAAGAACAGGGCAATATTGTGCCTCATTAGTAAGCAGTCTGGATTTTCCCTTCCCTTCATTGGACTAAAAAGACCTTTCCTTTAAATATGCACTATTTTCTGAGTTAATTGTTCACCTGAACTACCCACTGACAAAGTAGTCAAAATGATCTGTTTTCTAATCCTCCAAAGGACAATATCAAGGCAATAAGCAGTGCAGGTACAAGGACAGTTAGAAGCATACGAGTGGGGTTACAGAAGATGCTGGCACTAACAGAGTTCCTTCTGTGACAAAGAAGATGTTGGCAGCAATCAAGCCATAAAAATCTCTTAGTGCAGCAATGTTCAAAGAATAAATGTCAGACAAACAAAAGCATTCTGGGATAGTGTTTTCAAGTGTAGGACTATACTGTCGATTACTGATTTACCTGTAATAGGTCTGCCCATGACCAGATTCAGATGCCTCCTGCTGAGTCTGTATCATTTTGTTGCAGTGATCGTAAGCCACAGCAAGGACTAAACTCCTGGAGGGTTACAGCCTCACTGCTGAGCCAACAAACACTAAATGAAAGCAATGGAGCTGCAGACCTGTTGCTGCTCTAGGAATGTCATGACCAAAAGCTAATTATCATCAATACTTTATCAATCCAAAGGTTACTATGAAGTCTGGCTCCTACTTAGTTCTACTGATTATTTTCAATTTACTTGCAAGATAGGAAAAAAAAAGGCATGCAAACAAAAATTACAGAAAATGCCAAGCCAGTTTATCACACACTTTGGAAAGAAGAGTTGGAATTTAAATTGATAGAGTGAAAGTCTAAAACTGACAGCATGAAATTCAGCAGAGGTGGCACCAACACACATAAGAAAGAGAACTACTAGATAAAAAATAGCTAGAAGGTAACACAGGAGAGAAACCCCCCAAGTAGCAGCTCATCACTTAATCACTTTAGCAGTAAATATTTTGTATTTCACCACCAAAGGGCCTTTAATAGCTGCAGTTATCTCAGCCAATCAGTCCTCCTCCATCATTAAGTTTCTGAACTTTAGGATTATTTATTACCTTTAACAACTAGGGAAAGGAGGGCAGAGGAATGTTATTCTTAATTGCATTGATAAAACCCACAGATAATCAACTGAAGTCATTCTCTATCTGAAGTAGTGAAATAAACTTAAGAACAGCCCAGAACATTCACAACTCAGAAGGGTCAGTTCTTTATTTTTGGGTCAGCTTTACAGTCTGCTACCTACTAAGAAGGTGGAGAGGCAAATGGATATGGAAAAAAAAATTTATACAAAGAATAAATTCCCAAACCAGGAACCAAAGCAGGTATTTAGGACTTGAGACAAAGCTCCTCGTGGACACAAAGAGCCACATGGAGTGCCAAATCTGAAAGTTTGGACCAGGATTCAGTGCTGATCCACAACTAGTGTTTTTCTTCTGAGCATTAGACTTACTGTACATGAGAATTATGCACCTGGGAGTTCCAGTGGAAACACATCACCTATTAAGCATTCACTTCAGATAGGATGCATAGTTTAACATGACCAATTAGGAAAGCATCTAACTGCTGCCATTTACTGGATTTTCTCTGCTTCTGAAGTTCAGCTATAGATCTAGGTTAGCAAAGTCTCAAAATATTCATTACTTGTGCTATTTATTTACATTTTTTTAAAACCTCACTCATGCAATTAGAGATACTGATAGCATTATTACCAGCAAAAGGAAAGCATCTCCATTACTATCAGCATATTACAGATCTCAGAGGTACTTTTACAGAAAACAAAGATTTTTTTCTTAACAGTTGGCCATGAAAGATGCTTTTCCCGGGCAATTCTGGGACTCCAGAGACAATCTATGTTAAAAAGTGTAATGTTCAGTCAAGATTCAAGTAGACATTTTCTCTGTATGTGTTTAGAAGACAGAGTGCAATATTATCTAATTGATAGAAAACAGACTCACAGCAAAATACAACAGCAGAAATATACAAAAATTAAACATTGATTCTTATTTCTGGACAGCAGGTTTCAAAACCATCTTCGTTGGTCTATGCTAAGGTAAGAGATAAGATCTCAAATATTCTGTGAGACTTCAGTGATTTCCAAAGAATCAGAAGCTCAGTTTAAGGGATTAATGTTCTGGAGATTGTCAAAGGTTGTTTTTGCTGGAAACAGATCCTGATGAATGAGTTTATGTAATAATGATTGATTTTATCTTCCAGAAAAATATTTTAGTTTCAAGTTGCATACCTTCAATAGCATTAAGCTCAGACCTGTCATATTAACTTGACTGACTTCCAGTAACTTTCAGAAGTAAAACTCAGTTTCTCCATAACTAAAGGAGGCATCACCAACTCTAAATTTTTGTACTCTCAACCTGCTCTCTGCCAGATGGATGCAGGAGTGGCTGTCTGTGACTATTCACACTCACAGTTTTAAAAAACAAACAAAAAAAAATTAATGTCTGGGTTGTTCAAAATACTCTAAAGAAGTTTAAGACTGTCAGAGGCAGTTCCTAATTTTATGGGAATTTAAACACTTAAGTTCCCTAGGTTTCCTTGAAATGCCTGTTCACTGATGTCCCAAATGAAGGAAGCCACCTTCTGATTGTGTAAGTGAACCTGTATCATGATCACCTCTACAAGGAACCCAGCTTGGGTACCCTCTGTAGCAGCTTGTTAGTTCATACCAACTTAATCTCAATAATAAACTGTCACACTAATTAGGACACATTAACTTAGTCATTATACCATCCTTTTACTGAAATCTTACTGCACAACTACTGATTGCTAAAAGAAGATAATTGTTAGAAAGGATCAAGAGAATAATAAGGCAAGCAAACAGGTTTGGAATACAAAGTTTGTCTTGGTAAACAAATTATGTATACAGTAATATCATATTATGTATACAGTAATACACATTTACTAACATATTGGTGAACCAAAAAGTTTGGGTGGTGTTATTGGTTTTTGGTTTTTTTTTTACTTCTTACTTTGTGCAATTCATTCACTGTTTAATGAAATTACCTGTGAGGAAATGATGGCTCAGAGTGAAGGCAATGGGAAGGAAATGTACCTGAGCAGATGTGAAATGGCTGATTGCACTAAAACAATGCAGGACTTCAGTTCTGCAGTGGCATAAACAAAGGTTCACTACACAAATTTCTTTTACATCATTCCACCTTCAAATGTCTGTGTAGGAGCCTCATTTAAGCCAGAAGAACAAAATGTAAGCCTGTAACTAAAATTCTTCTGTATCAAAATATGTTAGAATCTAGGCTGAGAAGAAAATGAAAGTAAATTATATAAAGAAATATGGTGGTGGGTTTTTTGAAATCAATGTCTTAGAAAATTTTGGAGACCACCCACAACATAGTAGCTTATAAAACAAAAAGTGACTGTTACAACCTGTTTATAAAAATATTCCCAATCATCACATCTGGATACATGCACACTCACAAAAAACAACAGCCACGGTCCATGGCCAATGCATTGATATTCTGAAATCTTCTAAACCCCCTGCCAATCAGGGGGTTCCATCCCACACTTTTAGTGGTCCTACTTTAATTGCTGCAACTGGAAACGAGATTGTTTTCCAGTACATTGGATCAGAAAATAAACTCTTTTGCTGATTCTGAAAAACTGTCAAAGATATATAAAAAAACACTCAAAGCAAATAGTAAATTAGTCTGTGATTTATGCTCAACATAGTAAAATGATCAAAGTCAGATACACATTCTGAAATGTGTAGGGAACCAGAAAATGTACCAGGCCCTGTTAATATATGGAATTATCAAAGACCTCCCAAATGACTTCAGTTAATTCAAGCCCCTTGTTCACAATTAGACTGTTATCATGAAATCTGCCATTTGGTTCCTTACTATCACATCTATGCCAAGAAAGTAGCACACACTAGAAAAGAGTTAGATTACTAAACCCTTACATCTTTTTTCTCCCATGGAAAAAAAAAAAAATCTTTTTAAAGAAATGTATTTTCTTTCATGTGAACTTGATGCTGTCTAATTTAATTCTTGATGTTTCTTCCATTGTACGGAGTGGCGTCCTTTGAGGAAGGAAAAACAGCTTGTGTTTTGATAACAAACACCAAAAAAATAGTTGCATCTCTGCTTTCAAAGAGACAAGCTGTTTTTATTTCCTCTGAAGAAGCTCATTACAATATGATGGACAAAATGTCAGAAATAATTAAGTGCAAAAGGTGATTTTTTTCCTTGAAAGATATCAACTATTGAAAATACTGCTGCTTTTCTGCAGGTTTCTCCTCCCCTCCCCCCAGTTCTTGGTCACTTAACATGAATTTTTTACAAAACAAAAGCAAAAGAAAACTAAAAAGAGAAAGTAACATACCATATGAAAATAGCATTAATGTTTCTACTTAGTGAAAAGAAAGTTAAAGGAGCTTGCTGTTAGAATAGACTGTTGCAGTGTTCACATGCATACACACACAGAATCAAACTGCTTGCTCTTCACAGGAGGAGCAGAGCTCTCTGTGAAGCTCAAAAGCCTTTGGACTGTTCTCGTTTCGTATTGAGGAGGTCATGCTTTCCCCCACCCTGGGGTCAGCGTTGTAAACATCAGCCCATCAAGATAAGAAAGTTAAGGCAGATGATATTAATTACCTGTCCTTTCAAGTCATCCCTGTCTCACATCTGGTTTCCTCTTTGTAACATTCATCTAGGCCAATAAAAGCAGGGCAGTGGGGGGGAGAACAGAAAACCACTTGAGCAGCTTTCTTCTTTCCTGGGCAGCTAATGGCACCCGAGTGCGTCATCTGCTGCATACACACCCTCACCCAGACACACACGTGGGGTACCTCAGGTAATCCTTAGTGCAAAACAATTAGCTGGTATCCTGCAAACCCAAATCTATCTGGAAATTGTGAGGTTAGCTCTGGTTAGCAGACCAAAACACTGGCAGAAATTCCCTCTATATCTTTTACTACTATTCACATAAATTGCTGGTAACAACTGGACTTTTCCAGGAGATGGTCTATATGTTTCTCAAAGCCTGGTATTGGGACTCTTAAACAGATTAAATATTGGTGCTTTAGTAATTTAACAGTCCTAATAGACCTCACTGTCTGAACATCTTCCCTTGCTTGGTTTTCATTTCACTATATTATCTGTCACTCAGACCACACAGATGGTAATTTCTCTACCAGCATCTGTCGCTTCTGGACCAGAAGAAAGAATGATCCTTCTTTTTTTTCCTCAGATCACAACATGTGAAAAATTATCATTTAGCAAAACTGTATAAGCTTATTTTCCCCTTTTTTTCAAGTGGTACAATAGTCATTTTTGCTGCTGTTTAAACAAAGCCTTTACCACATTAGTTTTGAATGGGAATGCTGTCAGGTCAAAATTTTCTTTTTGTTGCTTCTTATAAACATCACAGAGAATTAAGAATCCTATGGTAATCCACTACTTTGAATTACTTTTTAATGGAAGGAATATTAAAATTTTCCAAAATTCTTTGAAAATATCACCACTTCAAAAGTATTCTTAAGTTCAGGCAAAAAAGCTCACTTACTCCACACTAGGCTCTCGCTAATGCAGCCAACCTGCATTAGTTTCAAATCACATGTTGGAGTGAAAAGGAACATACTTAATTTCCGTTCCTTAACCTATCCTGTCTACACATTGCTGCTTGCTTTCAAAGTCTCAACTATTATTCTATTCAGCTTGTTGCCTGGTATTTTTGCAACCACAAAACTATTTTCATGTATGTTATACTATCAAATCTAAAGGTCCATTAGCTATATTATATGTACCTGGAAATCTAATGGCGAAGAGTTACGTGTCTGTTCTAAGGGAACAATATATACACAAGCTTTTATTTACTAAATGAAAGGATATGCAGTTCCTCTAAACTCTCCTCTCATTTTGCTGCCAAGGACAGACCAGATAAATACTGTGGTGAGATCTGTTTATTGATTAATGTGATTAGAGTTATTATCTACACAGAACACTATATGATAGTAATTTTAAATGAGATACAGAGATATGCAAACAAGGTTAATTTCAGCATTGTTTCAATTCAAAAATTTTCTGCATATCAATCTTCACACTATTTAATTACATACTTACATTTATGTTTTTGCCACAAGAACATTGCCTCATGTAGTGGACAACATTATTTTGTCAGAATGTGGTTTATACTGTGGCTATCTGTGTGACAACAAACTTATTTCCTGTGTAATCCCTGAACTACTCTGTTACTTTCTAGTGTTCACTATAGAATAATTTTTCAAAACCAGTCAAAAACAAACAAAAACTCAACAAAAACAAACAAAAATCAAAACAAAACCCAACCTATCAAAAAAAACTTAATCTTTACATAACATTCTATGTTATTGGGGAAATAATGGTGTCATTCACACCTGCACTGGCTAACTGATCCCAGCATAAATAAGAAATATCATTTCATCCCTGTTGGTGCAACACACTCTGATAGAACAGCACAGTGTTTGAGGTTCTGTGGAACACGGATTTGCAGGAGGCAGCCCCTGTAACCCACCATCAGCCACCCATTAGCAGCACTTACATTTAACAGTGCAATGCCATTAACCACAGAGCAGCTGGAGCAGATTTAACACTGTCTCGTTCCAACAGGTTGTGGGGCCTGAACTGTCCCATTTAGAGCGAGCACAGGTATCTCTGTGCACAAGGCAATCAGTGCAGCAGACGTGCCCTTTGATCCATCTCAGCCTGTAGCAAAACAGTGCTGCTGCTCTTTTCCTGTTAGTAAACCTGGGACAATAACATTTATCTCCCCCTAGCATTTAAGAGCCTGATGCAGAAATTAACCGGTTTGCAAAATATTTTGAACAGAGAAGTATGTAAAAAACAGATTTAGGCTATTATATAAAAAAGCAACTGATCTAGGCTAGTTAAGGGACTGAAATATTCAGGCCACAGATCATGAAAGTTCCAAAGATTCTGATTTAATACTGCGATAACTGTGAGCCACAACCAAATCAACCAGCAGTGTGACTGTAATGAGTGTTCTTATCTCTCAGGACATAATGTGATAATTAAGCAAGTTATCCTTGGGAAATAACACCATAAAATACTAACTAGTCAACCAATTCTTAGCTTGTGCCTGGATTCAAATCTCAGTACACAGCAAAAGCTGGATGTGAACACTGAGTTACACAGCTCAGGAGGTAACAGGGTGTTACAGCAATGGTATGTCACCCTTAAACAATATATCCAGCATTGCCCTGCCACACACATCCCTGCAGCCTAGTGGTGCTCAGCCAGATAAGAGCATGGGAGAGTTACCTTCTCTTTTCTGATGGTATGCAAAAATTATGACTTAGAATCCAATTCTGTAATCATAAAAAACTGTCAAGTAATCTTTACACTCACACTCATTAGTTTTCAGTCAAAGCTCTTCCGAAACAGCACCCTTGCTAGACACATCTTCTTTGAAAATTTTGAAGGCCTGAATACACAGTATACCTCATTTTAGTGAGAGAAGTACCATCCAAGTTCACCTCCTTTGACTGTGCCAGAACAGTTCAAGTTTCCTACACACCAGTGTGCAACAAAAAACAATTATTGAAATATTTTCTCCAGTCGTAAGTCCATGAGATAACCTACTACGAGTATTTAAAGGACCATTTAGATTTATCCACTGATCCAGCAAATGATTTTAACAATTTTGGATTACACTTATCAGACCTTAAATCAAATATTTTCAGATAAAATGCAGCGAAATCAAGCAGAAACCAGTAGGTGTGCCTCTATCATGGCAATGAACCTCAGTTCATGTACCCTTTTTATCTTTCTCAACCAGCACATATATCCATTTGAACAGTCCACATGCACAAGTAGACAAAACCTTTACTTTTAGTTTGATTCAATCCTAGTTTTGAATTTGCCAATTTGATTTCAGTATATTTGTTGAAGATTATTATGAAGATTATTACTTTGAAGATTATTATGAGGACTTTTTAGGCTAAGCTCAGAAACTAAAATAAGGAGGTTTAGGTTTCAACACATTTTTAAAAAAGCAACCAAGGAATTCAGTTGATGTCAAGTCCTACTTGCATGAAAGAATAAGAAGGCACAAAAGTTAAAGCAATGGATTAACATTTAAGGAATGTTTCTCTCCAGGACATTGCTGACACACACTGGACTCCTTATGTTTATAATGATAGATGCAGGTTAGCATTTTATCTACAGCAAATCACCCAGTGAAAGATGGCTTTGCATCTGTACTATGCCTTTAAATGTCTAGCTAGCAAATGTCAAAACTA
Source organism: Myiozetetes cayanensis (assembly GCF_022539395.1). Classification (NCBI taxonomy): domain Eukaryota; kingdom Metazoa; phylum Chordata; class Aves; order Passeriformes; family Tyrannidae; genus Myiozetetes; species Myiozetetes cayanensis. The sequence continues at coordinate 8,193,395 of NW_026087270.1, forward strand.
TTTGATCTGGTTTTATAAAATGAACTTTCAAGACTCCTTGAAAGATAGTTTACACTTTGAAAAAGATTAAAAACTTCTGTGTTGATCTCAAATAATAAAGAATATTCACATGCTTCAGGGGAAAAGAGGTGCACTGCAACATGAACATACAAAACCAAGCAAGCAGTCTAATGTTTTCTGGGTATGTTTTCCAGCACAAATTTAAGACAGACATGGGCAACATAAACCCCTTTTAACATCTCATGCTTAGCAACACAAGATGCTTGACAATGCCAAGAGCCACACATCCAGACTGACATAGAAATGAATAAGGAATTTAGAATGGGAGAGTGTTATCAAAATGCTTAGGTAATTAAAGTTCCTAAGCACTATTTTAAAAGTAGGCCAAGCTTTCAATGTAGTTTCAGAACTTACATGCATAAACCTCTTTTGAGAATACTTATCTCATGCTTATTTCACCAAATAACACAGCTCTCTTAGTCCACTGCACCAAAATCCTTGGTGAAAGATGATTCTTGGATGAGTTGTACCACAGTTGCTACCAGTGCACACCCATCCATACCACACAGAACTGTCTGAGAGCAGCAGTCATAGGATGCCAGCAGTAGGAACCAGCACTAGCCACGAACATGGGTGTGCAAACACTTAATCAAAGAAGTAATCTAGAAATTTCCATTTATCTTTCAGACGAGTAGTATCTCCCTAGCTAAGATGGCAAAGCATGTGCAACTTTCAACCTTGCCAAATAATTGTATCCACGCTGTAAGCAAAGCACAGCTCCTCACTTCCCAGGTCAATACCACCAGCAGCTGATCTCAAGAAACAACCTCAAGCTTAATAACAGAAGTTGAAACTACAGACAGGAGAGCCTGCAGCTGCTTTTCTGTAGTTGTTCTGCATTTACCTAAACAAATTACCAACGTTACAAGGTGACTCCTGTAGCTAAGGACTTTAAACCGGTACATCCAAAACATTACACATTTAAGGCATGACACATGATGTGGAAAAAAATAAAGCCTGCTATAAACTGAAAAAGCAGGTGGGTCTCATTCCAATTGCAAAAAAAGTCATTCCCCATTCCTAAATATTCTTTGTTAAGAAGGCCATTGAATTAAAAAGGAGCTGTTATGTTACACAGTGCAAATGAGATGACTGATAAGAGAGTACAGGAATGCTAATGACTACTAATAATTAATATTTAGCATTTCTAAAGCCTTTTCATCTGTAGACCTAAAAAGCTCTTCTTAAAATACACAGCTGTTACTCTCTCAATTTAATAAATGAAGGAGGCAAAGTGTGTCTCCAATATTTTTGTATTAAAAAAGGGTACACTGCTAGTGCCCATGGACATGTCAAGTATGAGTCCTCTTCTTCCAGGTTCTGTGTCACAATCTTGTAATAAAAAAGCTACTGCCCCAAACAACTTAAAACTGCAATAGGTAGGATAATCAAAGGATGGGGAGAGAGGTCTAACATACAGCTGGTATTGAGTATGCAGCCCTTTCAGTAAGGTTTTTCTTTGCAAGGGTTGTGGGGTGAATCACGTTTTTGCAGGGGATATGAAGGTAGGTAAATTGAATGCTTGGCTAAAAGAAACACAGGCAAAAAAGGCACACTAAAGGAAGTGACTACTGAATTACCAGGGGAAATATGGAATGCTGGCAAGATAACCAGAGGGGTAAAAAAGCTGGTAAGTCATAAAGCAGAGGCAGTTCACCAGAATGAACAACACTTTGCTATTACCACACAAACTGAAGCACCCATGTTTGATGCCTCCCAGTACCTGAATTGATTTAACACTTTTGCTGGTTCCTCACTGCAGATGCTCTGCCCAGACAATGAACACCAGACTGACTCCAAAGGAGGACTGATCCAGTAATGATGGTGACTACCTCCACTGAGTGTACCAGGGTAAAACCTGCTAAACTCTGCATTCAGCTGGGGAAACTAATTTGCTGGAGCAATTAGGAAGTGAATTAGACTAGACACAGAGAAATATTTCCGTGTCTTTGTATATGCATTTGTGTGCATGACTGCCCCCAAGTATAGGGGTCCTTTGATTCTCCAAACTAGCGGATGTTGCACCAACCTGAAAGCTTAAGAGGACCCACTCAACTGGAAGAGGACAGTTTGATCAGGCAAAGCCTATGTCTGAAGGGCTGTGGCAACAGACAAATGCCAGGACTGAAAATGCACAAAATATCCAGGACATAAAGGAAAATCCTAAAAGTTACTATTCACATTTCAGCAGTCTTTAAGACACCCGGTACAATTAGGCACTTCACAAGTACATGTTGTGAAATAGTTTTGCCTCACAAAGCTTGTCATCTAAACAGCTATGAAAGAGAGGGAAGAAGAAAAATAGATGTAAAAGGTAGGCCAGCAACTTGGTCACGTTATCTAACAAGCTGAAGGTCAACAGATAAAAGTAAAACTTTTAAAGTGCTAGCACATTAGTCAGACAACAAGAAACAATGAAACTAAAAAGCTATTTATTTCCTCCTGGCAAGAGCTTCAGGTTATGTGAAAATCCTGATGTATTTCCATCCAGAGTAAATCAGATCAAATTACAACTGCAAGTGAGAAACTGAAACTCCAACTTAAAGTGAGATAAAGTCAAAACACCACTAGAAATCCAAACTGACATGGTAGTCTCACATGTGTCAGACAATGTAGACTGTCTGAATACTACAGAAAGTGTCAGGGTTTTCACATAATGTCACTGTTCTGCTAAAACAGAGATGCAATATACGGAACTACACCTATATATAACTCTTTGACATAAATCCTAAATTGCATCACAAACTATTACATTAATTTGATGAAGGCATACCTCTTTTTCTGCCTTTTTTTATACAAATACAAAAACATCCCAACAACATCCCCTCCAGTAAGGTCTAAAGTAAAATTGAATATTCAGAAAATAACAGACCTTATTTACAGGTCAAACAAGGAGTAGAATGGTTTTCTGAAAAAGTTATTGAGGAAGTTAGACTGAGTAGCCATCGACACTGACCTACCAAAAACACATAGAAAATTAGATTCTCATACTGATGGAGCAGAAATAAGTACATTTGGTTACCTTTGCATTCAACATTGTTGGAATCTGCAGAAATACTGTATCTGACACCAACACCTACAGCACAGGTAGATTACAGACAGCTTGGAGAAGATAGCTCTTAATAAAATGGTGGATCCTGGGGAAATAATTGTGGAACTCAAACTACCTGGGCTAACACAGATGTTACAGGTTCATTCCATTCTGTGAAGACCTAATGGGAAACAAATGTGTGACAGTCGGTACTTCAGCACAGCAGAGAAACATTGCAAAGAGAAAGGATGTGAGGTTAGAATCAGGTAAGTTGAAATCAGAATTCTATTACAGGGAGGGCAATGACTTGCTGAAGCCACTACTAGGTCTAAATAGGCCCATTATTTAAGGTTTATGCATATGCAGAAATGAAGGCACAGGTTTACCTAAAGGATAAGCTCAGAGGAGAATCTGTTCAGTAAGGTTCTCTGGTGTATGAATGCACATTACACTGGGGACAGGAAAATGTTCAAGCTTTACAAGTTTTCATGACTATACAAAATCTTCTGCATTTTGATGGTAAAGCAGAAAAATAATCTGTGTCTGGACTCTAATATGGGCCTTTTCAGAGACCAATTATATTCCTCCCATCCACAAGCTTTTAACACAGTTTAGCATTTCTACTTATGAGGCCAAATTTTCAAAGCAGTCAGTGGGAGGTACAAGCATAAATCCTGTTACTTCTTGACAGTGTTTCTGCACATGCCTTCCATGATCCCCTTTGGAAATTTAGCCTGCAATCTCCACTTGAGAAATGTGTGTCCTGTAGGTGTAGACATGACTGATGTAAAACATTACTTCCTATCTCTTCAATTACACCGAGTAGTTTTTCATTTTCTTTTCCATGTTTTTTTAAACTGAGTATTGCAGTCAGGTCTGTATAGCAGCCCTGTTTGTCCAGATACAAGACTTTCTACATTCCATGCTCTGTTTTCCAAGACTATGTATGTAGAAGGGGGCTGGGGACAGGAGACAGGATAATTTTTCAAATTCTTTACTCATACCAAGGTCATTGTATGATGATGTCTGCTCACCAAACAAAAAAACTCAATTTCATATAATGTTTCACTACTCTCAAAATACATAGTTTTTCAATCAAAATGAAGCATTGGGAATTAAAAATGAGAGCTGCTTCCTTCTCTTTCTACATTAGGTACATATAAAGAGATGGACAAAAATAGATTGAAAACTTGGTGAAACAAAAATAGCAAGCCTAGCAAAGCCACATAACTGGATTAATTCAATTGCTATGACATCAGAGGAATAGGCTCTCTGTTTTCAGGGAATTGCAATGAGAAGTTGTGGCAGGAATCATTGCTCATGTTGTCATGCTTAGTAGAAGTAGAAGTTTAAGAGCTATTATGATTTAATTTGGGGTTTTAATATTGGGAATCCAGCAAAAGTAAAGTTTCAGTTATGGAGTCCCTTTGCTCTTTTCTTTCCCTCTCTTCTAGCAACGGAGGTTTAGCTGTCATACTGAGAGTCAACTGCCTCAAGAGACACTCTGAAAAAGTCATAGATCATCCTACCATACCAGCATACAAATGTTCCAAAATACAAATGGAATGTAATGATGTATTATTTAATAATAGTTGTCATATCTTTGCCTAGACAAATAGCTGCACAAACTGAATATTCAAAACACATCAACGTTAGAGATGGCTGAAAAAATTGTTGTAAATATTTTTATAGCATTGCAGACTGATGATTTTCCAAAACTCTTCTGTTGTGAAAATATCTTTATTTTAACAAAATTTTGTTCAAGGGAGATTTCCCATTTCTATGACAGTATTTACAACAACAATCTGTATTCCATGATTCTTTATGCAGGGTCATGTGAACATTTCTTCCAGTCAGCTACACCATTTAGGGGAGAATCTGTCTCCTTCACTGGTGGAAGAAGAACTGAACATCTATCAACATTCAAAGGGTATTTATGGCCACATTCCCATCTGGTTTTCATAAAATTCAGATTTCAATTCATAATCTAGACTGTTCAAGACAAAACAGAATCACAGCACAAGCAACTACATATTTGCTTTGTGATTGACATGTAGAGCTCTGTGCATGACATGCAGAATATTAGAAAAGATGTTTACAAGAACAAAGGCTAAAAATGCAATATAGCTATGGCCTTAGATTTGAAAGGTAATAACAGCAGAGACTTACCATGTTTGCATGTATCAGTCAATCAAAAAATCCAAGCTGCAGCTATAAATAGACAAGGACAACATCTGACACTACTGTAGGTTTTTTCTCCTGAAAATTGTTAAACAGTAAAGCCTCAAAACAATTTTGTTAAGAGCTAAATTCCCCTTTCACTCATTTCAGGGATGTGTAAAGGCCTGGACCAGGAACAATAATCAAACTGGGACATTTGTAATCTGGTCCATCTTTTGTCACAGGTCTCTTTCAAATCAAGGACATCTCACCATACATCCTATGATGATCTCACAGGAAGAAAGCATATAAGCACCAAGTAGACAAATAATATGGGAAGATATTTTACAACTTGTTCATTTTATTGCTTAATCCTTAGAAGTAAACAATACACTTTAGGCAATAAATATAGTGCCATATGGATAGGGAGAGATAAAAGACTGTCAGGAATATTGCCAAGATTGGTGTTTCTCTACAGAGGATATAGTATCTACAGTGTTGCCAAAATAAAACAGGGACAAGTGAGGACAGAAAACCATCTGGGTGGATTGCAGCAAAACAAACAAACAAACAAATATTCCATAGTGAGCTAAAATAAAAGAGAGAAAAGAATGAATCCAATAATCACAATCTCATAAATTCTCTACCATTAATTTTTTATCCCTGATTTGTGAAAATTATCATTCAATGTCCAATACTGCCTTAAAAGTATAATTTTGTTTTTCTATGTGCAATCACTTCTATAATAGTTTTGGAAAAGACTCTTTCTAAATATTTCCCCAAAGAGCAGTACTTTGATGCTTTTGACAATGGCAATTCTATGCCTGCACTTAGATTAAGTACAGGATTTTTCTTAGTCTTAAAGGGTCAGTATAGCTTTGGTGTGCTTTGTACCTATATATACCAAATCTCTTTGTTAAAATGACTTAAAATCACTCAATTAAACCACAAAAAAGTAGCTAAGCCAAACAAACACAAACTGTGATCTAAAAAAGAAAGACTGGTCCCGAGTCTGTAAAATTGTTAGCTATCAACTGGACAAGGTTGCAAGTACAAATGTGTGTATCCTCGTAGCTTTTCAGGACATTCACCAGCTGTCATACAACAGGGAAAGATCTTCCTCTCATCTGTAATTACAATCACTGTTGTTTTGTGGCTCTTGACATTGAGTAGCCATAAACTCAATAGATTTGCACTGTCTCATCACATTTGGTTTGCCAAAAATACCTGACAAAAGCTGAAAAAAGGATGCTTATGACTGGAATTTTGTAGTCCACACTGAGGTGCCCAAAAAAGTAAAAAGGAATTAAAATAGTTAAGTACCTAGCTATTCCTATTTTCATCAACAAAACACTTGACCATTAGAAGAAACACATGCAGTGTTGTATCCTGCAGTTCATATCTTGGGGGATGTTTCTGTCAGCACATGAAAGTGCTTCTTTGTCTTTTTTTTTTTTTTATTCTGTATTGACTCCAATGTTATATTATAAAGAAAGAAACTGCTCCCTTCCACCTTCCTCTGCCCCAGCCCCTCCCAAAAATAACAACATAGGCTAGAGGTTTTGGGATAAAGCAAAAACTCAAATGCCACTTCATGGTCCAGAAAAATGCCTTTAACTATTTCTGATTCATTACTGGTGAAGGAATTAGACTCCATGCCTCTGTGCATATAAGCATTTCATGTGCTTACAGATTTCAGTATACATGGATCTCATGGTATGGGTTGCTGAGGAATAGGAAGTATCATTGCAGCTTATAGGTAAAATCAAGGGTTGCTGTGCCACATCTGTTTGTCCAATCGATTTACAGGGAAAATCACATTCCTTAGGTCACTAATCAAGACCTCTCAGAGGCACTGAAAGTCTCCTTGAAAAGGCTGGGCACTGTTAGCTTATAAACCAAGGCACATGGCACCTTCCATCATCTGTGGTAAGTTTTTCTGCAATTCCAACTCAATTTACAATGGCTATTACCATAAGACACTATTGTTAGGACATCTCTGCCAGGATGAGACATGCGTGTCCTCTGCATCTGCTTTAGTAAGTCAAGTTAGTTTTAACCACCGAGGAGGAGAATTTAGTTAAGTTTGCTGACTTTATACTAAAACAGATGATGACCACACACATTCTGTTCCACCTGCAGGAATTCTAGGGCAGAAACCTCCAGCAGAGAGGCAGCTGGAGGGAAAGCATGGGGATGGATGTGGGGGAGGGAAAAATGACAGGAACGTCTCCAGTCTCTCCAGCTAGAGGAGAGCATCTGGCTATGCCTTTAGGTTCTTAGAAAAAAAACAACCCTTCAGTCATTGCACAAGGCAGAATGCATCTTAGCACTTAATTGTTCACATGCTTAGGAAAAAGAATAAGTGAGAAAATTATTGTAAATCTTTCTTAATATAGCCTACAAAAGATAAACATAACTAAACACTTCTTAGTAATCTTTATTCTCATTGATCTAGTGCTGAACTTGGAAAATCCTGCATTACATAAAGAAAATAGGGGTCAGATTAATTAAGCTCACTGTTGTGGTCAGTTGCTGTATCACAAATATTTATTTAAAGGTTTTTGGGTTTGTGGGTTTGTTTGTTTGTTTTTTAATCTGGCTGTATAAATAAAAAGCCTTGCTTATAACTCTCTATGAAATATCAAGATATCTTTGTCTTAAGAATCTGCTGGAGTTGAGCATTTGGGTTCTGAGCATTTCCAGCATTATCAGGTTAGAACAGAACAAACAGACTAAAGTCTGACATCAGCACTCTTCCCAGCAGGATACACTACTTTTTTCATTAGAATCTTTGAGCTTGAGATCAGACACAGGGAAAGATTAAAACAAATATGAATTTAATCAAGGGATTCTACTTTCCTGGTGTGGGAACAGGAACATGCTGACATAAATAGAGGACGAAGCACTAGGGCGTCTGAAACAAATCAAAGACGGCTTGCTTACCACTAACTGCTCAGATGATCCATATCATAACAACAAAAAGAAAAACAATTATTTATTCTTTTTGATGTTGCTGCTCAGAAGTAACTTCCTTTTTGAAGAGAGCAGGGTCAAAGCCAAGTTATTGTTTTTGCTTGAAACTTTGTCAGTGAGGAACTAAAAGTTATTAGGTATGACTTAGTTTGGGGATTTATGTGGGAAACTTGGAGATATTCATTTCTTGTGAGTAATAACTTGGGAAAAAAACTAATTGTAAAGTGAACTGAAATGTCATCATTGTTATGGAAAATCAGACCATTACAGGGAAAAAAAAAAAAGGCAGATAATGCATTGAAGCCCCCTAAAATAGATGGTAGAAAACCAGCTCTCAGCCTGAGCTAATGGGCAAAACCAAGCCTAGATACTACATAATGCTGAGAAGATCCTGCAGTGAGAGATAAGCATGATTAGCATTTGAACATGAGTGGGTGCACAGAAAACGCTAAGATTTCTCTAGTGCACTGCAAATTTAACAAATGGTCATCAAAGTCTCTTTTGATCTAATAGTCATTGCAACTAATAAAACCAATTAGAAGGACAAAGTCAAAAGGGATAGGCAAAATAAAGTATCTGTAAAAAGACAGATTTGGTGATTTGAAAGAGTGTCTTCTACTATTTAAAATTCATTAAGACTGTCCTCAGCCTTACAAAAGACACAAATCATGCCTAGAAGAGTATGCATGTTAAATTTACATTCAGAAATAAACTGAGGAGCTTAAATTTGCATAACATACAAACATTATTGTTCGTAACATTTTTTTTAAGTATACAAGATTGTTGCCCCCATTTTACAGATGAAGAAAGCAATGTTAATGTTTCAAGTGGAAAAAGAATCCATAGAGAGCTTAAATCTCAGCGGGAGACACATTTATTTCACCTTATAGCTGCAAAATTACGTGGCATTGATATTCAAGGGAAACAAACCCAAAACATGAACTCCAGGTAAGTGGAACTGCAAGTTCTTAGCACCTCACATACCATCTAACTTGCCTCATTTTATTTGCAGCTAGTGTCAGATATTTGGATCTCAACATAACTTCTGATAGCTACAATATTCCTACAATAGCCCTCCTCCCACTCCCACATTTCAGAAGGTGACAGAGCAGGTGCAGAACTACTGTATATTTAATTCATTGTAAAGGGAGATTTAAGTAACATTGTATTGCATTTACTAAGCCACAAATTCAATGGTAAGGGGATTTCACACCAAAATGGTAACTCAGCTTACAGCCTGAGTTAATGTGGAACCAAACCATAAACCCCAGGGAGTACACCACCCCCAAATTCAGTGAAGTTCAAAAACAGATCACAGCTTTTCTGTGGGGGCAATAGCAGAGCTGAGGCCTAAAGTCTGACAAGAGCTATCATTACTGATGCAGTCAGGGAAGATGACATACTTTGAGAGCAAAAATGTTGCTCATTCTGCATAAGAATAAAAAGAAAATCTAAGTTCATTTCACAGGAGAAGCCAGAATCCATGTGACACACAATACCTCATGGCAAACTCCAACCAGCACGCTCCGTGGCAAGTACACACTTCAACAAAACGCATCCTTGGGAGGGCAGAACCTCGAGTCTCTCCTCTTCCTAATAAGTTCACTAATCCTTATACAGCATTTCCCAACTAATTAATTCATGAACCTATAAATATTAAACATGGCAATTTTACAACTCTAGAGCAAAACATCAAAAATGGTATCTTAGAAAACATTAAAGATTTTTGTTTCAGATAAAAAGATTTGACAAACAAAGGAGGCACATAGCTGACAAGAATACTGTAGGGTCTTAGAGACAGCCCTGGTGAGACAAAGGAGGTGCTTCTGAAGCAAATTTCTGGACAAAGTTCCCATTAGCTTGGCTTCCATGATGAGAAAGAGGGGCAAGACCACAAAATACAGCGAGAGAGAGAAGAGTGAAAACAAAACCTGAAGATATTGTCTAAAATCATAATAAATAGGGTCACACATCAAAAAAACAGTAACAAAACAAGCAAGTAATAGTAACTGGAAACCTTTTATCAGTAATAGAGAAGATAGCTGACATTCAGTCCGTGTCCCTGTTTGATACAGACCTAGTCTATGTTATGTGCAACATAGGCCTTCTTTTTTTGTCTAAAAGTTGAAAAGGCAGACACATCTATATCCACCATTCCATTAAAGAATCCCCTCCATGTTTCCTGCACTTGATTCCTCTCTTTTCTCCAGCAGGAGGGATAGTGTACTGGTGATGAGGGTGTGAGCCACAACCCAGAGCAGCTAAATCAGAAAACAACCTTGAGACACCTGATGGGGAAAATACCAGGATAAAAAAGAAAAAGAAAAGAAAAGAAGGAAAAGAAGAAAAAAAAATCAATATTCGACCCTAAGAAGCTACAAAACAGCAAAGCAGACCAAAACTATTTTTAAAAAGTAGAGTTAAAAGAGACAGTGAGTAAGGGACAAGAACCATGCTGATGTACCTGATTTAGTTCAAAGTAGAAATACAGAGGTAAACCAAATTCTAATTCTTAAGGTGGCAGTTTCTAAAAATCAGTCTCATCTTCAGTGTCTGAAACACAGACTTCAGGAATACATCAGCGGTGATTTTTGAAAAAGTGGGCCAACGACAATAATAAATAATGGGCCAGTCTTCACGAGTGAAGATCCGGGGAAGGTCTTTACACCTTCCAGCCTGCGCATTGGATTTTTTAGGTGAGACACAGTGTGCGCGGAACTGAGCCCACCCTTTAATCCTAAGGTTCATCTGCCGGGGCCAAGCGAGCTTGGACGGTGGCAGCGAGGTCCTTAGGACGTAGGTGGGTTGCCTTTAAGGGCTAACGAGCTCCACCTGCCCGGGAGTGGCCCTGACCGGGAATCGAACCCGGGTCTCCGCGGTGATAGCGCGGCGCCTTTACCACTAGACCACCAGGGGCTCAAGGCCAACGACAAGGAACCTGCCATACAGTCCAGACCATTACAACAAGTCTGGCACTACTGACAAAGAAACAATCCCTCAGTTGTCCCAAAGATGTGATTTAGGAGACTTATACACATTATTCAGTCAAACTCAAATCTTTGACATATCTAACGCCTCTGAGGATATTACAGCAGCAGATATCTAATGCCACTGAGAATGTTACAGGATGCATCAGAGTCTGGAAATGTTTTTGAATTAACATTTGTCATATGAGGAAAATGTGGGTCCTTACTCAGCTCACTGACAGATCAACAGCTGGACTCAGCAGATTCCATTTCACCTCCACAAAGAATGAGAGCTAATGAAAACACAAACCAGCCAACGACTAAATTGACCTGGTCAGCTCTTAGTGAAGCCAGTCATACAGTGAGTATCTGCAATACTAACAGTGCCTGAATCAAGGGGCTGGGAAAGACT